>NW_021604608.1:1175730-1185046 GCF_004785775.1 Grammomys surdaster
GTAGACTGAAGCAAGATGCTTGATAAATGTTCTTTGATGTCATTAGGCTAATTTCCAATGCCCCTCCTTCAAATTTGTTTTTATCCATTGCTGTTTTTTTTAAATCTTATCCTTGTTTTTGTTTTACAATGTGAAATGAACCATTAAAGTCTCCATTCTACTCCAGAAGCCGTGGCTCAAAAGTCCTGGTAGACTCCAGCTGCTTCCTAACAGTGTTCTCTATTAAAACTGCCTTCCAGATTAGAAAACATTGTATTCACTACAGCTCACAGAAGTGTTGATGACAATAAACCATACCCTTTTCTAAGATTTAGACAATGACTCTCATAAGTATTGGATCGAACAAGCATGCTGAAGCAAAGGGTTGGGGCACATTTCAGATGTAAAGAGCTAGCTCTGTGCAGTGACTTAGAGTCAACAGTTTCCTGGGTCCCATAGACAGTGAAGACTACTAGAAGACAAGTTGATACATTGAAAATAACATTTTCTAAGCAGCATCATGTCTGGATTTTGGCCAAGATCAAAATAAGGGCTTGCTTTTTTATTAAATTTTTATTTATTTATTTATTGCCTTAATGTGAGTTTCACAGCTGGGTACTAGGCTTTTGATGGTTTAGGAAGAATAAGAGGGAAGATTTCATATTGATGTGTTTCCAAGTTTACTTTTTAATAATCCTACCAATGCTACAACAATATAAAGCTCAAATCTCTACATTTGAAATCCTACCCTATTTTGGTCTACTCAGGGTTGGTAGTTTCAAACAACAGAAATCAACTCTTATTGACTTAAGTATTAGGTAGGAAGTAAATGTATGGGATGGTCAAGGAATGGATCTAATGAGTGAAGCAACAGGCTCTAGAGCCTGAGCATCATGGGAGAGCTGGCCCCAAGAGTGAGGGCATGAGAACAGGAGAGCTGGCTCTGCCTCTCACCAGAGGCAGCAGTTGGGAGAACTGGCCCTGCAACTCATCTGGGCAGTGCTGGATTGCTGGTCCCAATGGCGTGAGCATTGGAGAGGTGTCAGGCTGACCAACTCAGCAACCATCCAGGCCTAGATATAGGCCTTTGAATTGGCTCCCCAACATCTATCTCATCAATGAGCTATAGCACATGAAGGGGCTGGTCCTCTAGAACCGAAGCTTCAGAATCTCCATGACAGATGACAGTAACATGATATCCAAGAGGAGTCCCAGGGAAGATCCAGCACTAATAGTGTAGCAGAAGCCAGAGGTCTCAAACAGACTAATGACATACTGCAATGAACATTTGCAAGAACAGCTGTTTGGGCAAGAGTATACTGTGTGATACACAGTGACACATTGCAGCTTCCTTTGTTTGTTTGTTTTTATTTGTTTGTTTGTTTGTTGTTTTATTGTATCCTTGAGGAAAAGGTTGCAAGGGCAGAGGGTAGATATGGAGGAACAGGGAGATAAGTGGGATTGGGGTGCATAATGTAAAAAATTTACAAAGAATCAATAAAAATTTTAAAAATAAAGAAATGATCAAGATGTCTGATCACAGCCAAGATCTTGTGGCACCCACAGAGACCCAGCTCTCCTTCCCAGCACTCTGTACTGCTAGACACAGATGCCTCAGATATTAACATCAGATACCACACCATGAATCTTGTCTGTTTATCCCTATCTCTTTGTATTATTTTTTCATAATCCACTCAAAGATAATCACACTCAAAGTTTGGTCCAAGATCTTGCTGTCAGCAAGTAAAGACAGAAAATAACTGCCCTCTTCTTTGGCTTCTGTTCCAATAGCAAAGTGTTTAAGAGCTGGGCAGTCGGATGATGAAATCCTGTTAAAATGTGCAAATGAATACAAAATAAATATTTCATGTCAATGAGATGCCTCAATGACAAGGACTCACAACTTATTAGTTAATTTCTTCAAGCTAATGAATTGTATAGTATCTAGCATTACCTCAGGACCCAGTTATACCACTCCTGGGCATATACCCAGAAGATGCTCCAACATATAACAAGGACACATGTTCAACTATGTTCATAGCAGCCTTATTTATAATACCCAGAAGCTGGAAAGAACCCAGATGTCCTTCAACAGAGGAATGGATACAGAAAATGTGATACACTTACACAATGAAGTATTACTTTGCTATTAAAAACAATGAATTTGATAAATTCTTAGGTAAATGGATAGAACTAGAAAATATCATCCTGAGTGAGGTAACACAATCACAAAAGAACACATATGGTATTCACTCACTGATAACATTTACACCTCTTAACTTCTGTAGGGGACAAGCTGTCCTTTCAAAAGCTCTTCCAAGAATTCAAAAACTGTTTCCCCTAGAAGTCCACCTTGCCTTCCTACTCACCCTTTTGCTACTAAACGGTGGAAGTAATTCATATATGCACTTCTAATCTACTGTCTGTAACTAAGGTGAAAAAATAAACCAGCTGGCTTTAGCCCAAGTAATCAGTCTAATTAGATATAGGGACTGTTAAGAGGTAGTCGGGATAAGGCTTAATGGGGTCCAGCCCTACAGTTGGAGGCTCAACTTCCCTTAGAGCTATAAAGTGTCTGGTGATGGGTATCTAAAAATAAACTGAGGTTCAATTGTCTTGAAACTGCATCTTGTCCTAATTCCTAAATAGGTAGTTTCCCTCCTCTATTTACATGTCTGTGATCAGATTTATTTTACAGATTAGTCACAGTAAAAGAATAACAATAATAACCAATAGAAAGAACTATAGTTTATAATAAGAGTTACATGAACTTGTTCTCTCTCTCTCTCTCTCTCTCTCTCTCTCTCTCTCTCTCTCTCTCTCTGAGTGTGTGTGTGTGTGTGTGTGTGTGTGTGTGTGTATTTGTGTTCTGATGATGTTGTGAAGATGCAGTGTCTACGTGGGATAATGAGATAAGCCTAGTGGTGTAGGTGTGGTGATCTAGGGTCAGCCTCATAGTACACTAGGAGAAGTTTTGTACAAACACTGTAGCACTGCAACTTTGGTCTGGTAGCCATGAAAACGACTAAGGGGCTAACAAGTCAGTGGCATTTACAGTAAGGGACGGTTCATGTCCCAAACTGTGAAGTACAAGTATGCAGGTGTTATCACACTGCTTAGATGGGGCACAATGTAAAAGGTAGGGATTGTTTACTCCTAAAAGTTCACATTTCAAATCATTGGACCAAGGTTAACCATGGCTAACTGAAATAAGGGATTCAGCTGAGAGAGCCTTTCCATGTACTACCATGTACACTATAACCTCAGTTTTTAAGTTCCTACAATATTACCAATGTTCAGCCAAAGTACCGAAACTACCATGGCAAAGCATCTAGTATCCAACACCATGTACCTTCAACCCACTTTCCCTGCCTTCTTCCCAGCCACTGAAGGTCCCCTGTCTTTGCAGCCTGAAGCTAACCATCCTTTCCTTTTAACATGATTCTTCTCAACTCCATGTTTTTGGTCATGTTGCCCTTGGCCTCAAAGCTTTGCAATACTCCGGAAGACATATAGCACCTTCCATCAGCTCTAAGCATTCGCCTCCCTCTGCTGAGTGTGGATGGAGCTGTGGCTCCCAGCCCTGCTCAGCATCCCCATCTCAGGAGCCTGGAAACTGCTGCAGTAGCCTCCTCTCCAAGCTGCCCTTGTCCTCAAGACCAGGCGGAGCAGCTGAAGGATAGATCTGGGGAGACTATTTTTCAAACATATAAGCTAATGGATTTCACGTTAACATTTTCACACATTTATATCATTACATTTTATTATTCCCCAACTCACCTCTGGTCGCCTCCTCCCCTCTTGCTGGAGCCCTGCCTTCAAATCGGTCATGCTTTTGCTTTTGAATCAAATATATTCCATTAATCTCTTTTCTCTTTCCTCCTGCCAATCTTCAAAAGACACACACACACACACACACACAAAGAGAGAGAGAGAGAGGAGGGGGGCGGTGAATGAAATCTAATTCTATATATTCTTAGTTCTCTTCACAATTCACAAGTGGGTATTTGCTGACATAATCATGTTTGTTTTCTATTTATCCTTTGGAAAAAAATACAAATTCTTGGGTGGGGGCATGTCTCTTGCACAACCCCACTCCACATCTATCCTGCGGGCTTAATAAATATTTGGTGAATAAATATAACATCTGGGGTTAACAGCTGCCTGCAAAATCACACCAACCATTTTTCCATCTGTTCTGTCTCCTTCACCAAGGAAATAATGCTGATATTGGAATAAAGGAGAAACTTGGCCTTTTTTTCCAGGCATCTTTTTATAGCTTCAGTTGGTGCAGAGATACAGACCTGAGTCACATGATTTTGTATTTAGAATATTAATTTTCCCTAGGTCAGGCAGAAGCAGCAATACTTTCCTTAATGAAATGCTCTTGTACTAATTTCTATTTGTATGCAAAAGACATCATGGGTTTAACACATTGAGACAGTCTCTCCCAGCTAGATCTGAAAGAAGGGGAAGGCATCTGATTTATTACATATAAACAAAATGAATAAGATAACATTTTATTAGTTAGAAACCATTACAAAAACAACAATGAAATGGGGTAGTACAAGTGGAAGATGCCCTTATCGATAAATCTCGGGGAAGTTTAGGACCCTGGTACATGTTAGAATAATAAAAAAGATAATTAAAAGGCTCACATTGCAGACCTATATCATTTGATCAAGGAGCTTTGAAACAATAGAAAACATCAGGGCAGCCATGGTCTGTAAATCGCTAGCCTTTTGGCAAAGGAAAGGCGTTTGTCGTTCAAGTTGGTTTAGTATATTCAAGAAAAATCCATTTTTTTTTTTTTTAGATTCTGTAGTATTTGAAACACTGAGACCCAAGTAAGCAATCTCTTTCCAATCAGTACATTTTAGGGTCTGGTTTCTGGTAGAGACAATAATGGCTTTATGAAATTAGCTAGCCTGCCAATTACATTTGGTATAACTAACAGCAGTGAGTGACAAAGACTTGTTTTGTTATTTTCTCTGGGAAAGACTCTTGGTTTTTCTTCCCTTGTCTAAGAATCTTCATTTCATCCCCCAAAATCTTTATGACACATGGAAAATAATTTTTTAGACAAAAAAGCATGGCAGAGAAACACAGAAAGCTGGGAGGATTTTCATTTCCCAGAGAGCTGTAGTCAGTTTTTAGAAAGTAAATTGTGTCCTGTCCTCCTTCCCCCAGGTCGGTGTCTTCCTCCCTCCTCCTGGTCAGTTTAATATGAGTCACTGCCAAGGCTTTGTTGTGTGGAATAACATTTTCTCCTGAGATTCAGTTCATGCAAAACACACCCTGCTGAGAGAGTGGAAATTTACCCATAAGACATTCTCCCAGCAGCAAGACCCCAGAGAAAACCTGATCAGAATGTTTAACAACCTCACCACCTCCTTCGCCTTTAACTCCCCCAAATTTTTCAGAAGTGGAGAAAAAACCCTTAAGTCAACCACATATTTAAGGTCAATCATACCAAGTGATAACATACGGTAAGATACGGTCTGATTTAGAAAGAAAACTGAAAATGAGTAGATTTTTTTTCTGCTGTTTTCCTGCCACTCTGTCTTGTTTGGCATTTTCTCTTCTTTCTCTTCTCTTTCCTCACTTTGGTTTATAGTCACTCTGCAGTCATTCATTTGATCAATGCCTGGATATTTCTAAAAGAGAAAATGTAACTGCCACAAACTCAATAAGTTACATTAAGCCAAGCAGGTATTATTCTGCAACATTTTTATAAACTCCGATGTATTTTATGTGGTGTGACATGGATTACCCCTAAAATAATGTATGTGTTCATAAGTGGTATAAGCCACGAGCAAGATCTGTTGAGACTGCCTCATAAAAAGTGTTGGAACAAGCTTATCTTAGCAATGCACACAGATTGAAAATAGTTAATAATATAATATGAAGGCAATCCACAATGGTAATAGTTATAATACAAAAAGAATTCTATATAACTAATGGTATGATGTAACAATGTAAGGTACAGCATGTCTGCATGCATGCATCTAGGCAGACATACACGTATCGATATACATATTGTTGCTTTTAAGGAGTCAACAAAACGATAACAGAAAACATAGGAATGGAAGCCCAGCCCAAGAATTTGGTTCCTCTGTCATCAACATCTATGGGATGTTTATGTAAAACCTTGGAAAGAAAATAACATTTCCCCCAAGACAGCTCACATCTTAGAGGACTTGACAGTCCTGGGGAGAGCCAGCAGACTTGAAAAGGCATCAAAAGGTACCTGGCTTGATGGTCAAGCAGCAGAGGTTTGATAGCCTGTGCATCAGACATTGCATCATCACTCCTCAATCCCACTTTACTGAAAACATTGTTATCTAGGTTTTCAACTGTGTACTTGTAATGCACTCCACTATAGTATGTGGAGCTGCACAGTGTATGCCTGTGTAAAAGCCCTGTTAAAAATTTCAAAGTTTGCAAACTGGAAGAATAAGTGAGTGGTTCATTTAATTTATTTTAATCAGTTCTATCAGGAAAATGCAACTCTATTGAAGGCAAACCTTTGCAGAAGCAGGGAGCAATTATGTTTTGCGTGTGGAGTGCTCTTTTTAAAAAGACCATGTGTGCAGCATTAAGGAAAAAAAAGCAGAGCTTAGCAATGTCAATCATCTTGATTTCACATTCCTTCGGTGCAGTCCTTAAACACTGAAAAAAAATGATAGGAAGCTAAAGCTATTTCTCCCAAGATTCCATGCAGCTGCTTTTGGTGGTTCTTGAACAGGTTTTATAGAAATGCTTTTGCACAGGTACTGGTCCTTTGGAGATAAAAGAGAGCATGATGATGCTCCTGTCCTCTTTCTGTCAATGCTCTCTCATGTCTTCAAGATAATAACTCACCAAAGAGACCCCACGAGTGAGCAATACTTTCACTAAATTCAAGTAATGAGATAGCCCCCACTCATTACCTTCATGCTTTGCAAGAGTCACCCTGAGGTTGAGAAGTAAATGATAACCATTCAAAATGGTAGCTGTTTCTAAGGAAATGTGTTAACTTGTTGAGAATGCTCGTGGGAGGTAGCAATAGCATTTCTGCAACACATATCAACTCCCAAAGATAAATAGAGCTAAGGTTCTATCTATCCCCCAGAGAGCCTAGATCAGAAAATATTTCTTCTCTCCTCTCCTTCCTTTCATGGCTTTGAATGTCCTGTGAGCCAGCACGGTGGTTAAATAGGTAAATGTTGTCAAGCCTGACAACCATATGGTGGAAAGAGAGAACCAAGTTCCAGAAGTTGTTCTCTGACCTCCACACATGCACCACATTTTATGTCCACCAACACACACACACACACACACACACACACACACACACACACACACACAGAATAAAACCAATGCATGTATCTCACAAACAAAGACATTCATGTTTCCTCTCTATCCAATGTAAGTAAATCAACTCTGAGCTCAATATTGAGTGGAAATCTCTTGAGATACTGTGACACATACCCTGTCTGGGTATGATTAGCAAAGGCCTCCAATTAAAATGGGAATATTGATGGCTCGTGACTGTAGCTGATTGCCCAAGTTCTCATCACTACATAAAGTCTTAGCTTCAGGTCTTTCTGAGTCTGTAGCACAGGAACTTGTATAAATTTTATTATTATTATAAATTCAACCAGCAGGTTGAAACTTTGAACAAATACTTCAAATCTCCTGGAAGAAATAAATCACTTAAAAGTAGAGTGCATTTCCTACTTAGACGCCCCCCTCCTCTCTTAGAAGCACACTGAATTCCCAAAGTCGGTTCGTGAGTCGGTGGTTTAGTATTCAGAGCACATTTCCCAACAGTAACAGTTGCAGACATTACCACAGCTTTCCTAAGTTAGAAAAAAAAAAAAAGCCTAGTTAACTCCTAATGAGCCAGAAGAAAGTGCTAATGCCTCAGTGACATCGATGTAAACACATCATTCGGCCATTTTTGTTACTATAACTGGAGAGAGAAATATTTTAATTTGAATTTTATATCAGACTCCTGAAAGCATGTCTCTCACCCTGTCCTCTAGAATCAGTGACAGACAAGTCACTGAGCAGCAGGGAGGCCCAGCAAATACATTTGGATGTTGGACTTGGGCGTTTGTTAACTCTCACAGCCCTGGAATTGCACATGAAGCCAACACTTTATTCTATGCTATTCATTACCTGTTACTTTGACTCAGGTAATAAAATGACTGCATAACAGACTACCCGTTAGCCCTGTGACCTTGGGCTGTTTAGGTACTCTCTGTGTGCCTCAGAGAGTTGTTGGGGGAAATAACCATGATTAATATTTCTGCCATAGACACTGGCTCTTTATCATCAGTGGTCTCTCCATTACCTTGAAATGCCCTCAACCTGGTTTTGCTGACAAGAGGGGGTGTTGAATATTCTCTCTCCTCCAGTTCTTATTTATCTTGTGTAACGCTAGGATGTGATCTGAGCTGACCAATCAGAAATGGAAAATTTACCTGGCTTCCGGAGTGACATCACAGAGATAGCTTCAAAGACAGGCTATCTCCCTGAACAGATCCAGTCTATACCAAACATCTTTTTCTCTTCAATGTCTAACCCTGTGAAGATGGCTTTAGGAGCAACTGGAAGTCATCTTCATTTACCCCAGTGCTTCACAGTGACTCACAGGGGACCTTTAGCCATATCTGGGAACATTTTAGGTCGTCACAACTCTGGGGAAGGGACTGTTCTTCTCATCTAATGAAAAGGGCCAGAGATGACTAAATATCCTAAAATTGACCTCCCCAGCAAAGAAGGTCTCCTTCCACAGTGTCAGTACTAGAACTCAGAAGCCTCCTCTATTTCGTTGATAAATTTTACAACACCAAAGAAGCAGAGCTGAAGATCAGAAGTATTGGCAAATCCTAGCTGGTCCCTTCTCTCCAGATGAAATTATCAAGTCCAGGACATAATACCTGCCATCCACTAGGCATTCAATCACCAGTGTCTCTTTTCATTAAAAGTTACCACTCACAAGGTCACTATGAAACCCCAGATCTGCAGATACTCAAGTAACAGTTACTGTCTACAAAAGAAGCACATGCTTTGTACCCCATGTCACACATCTGTGCCCTTGGCTGCTCACAGTGCATTCTATAGTTCTGATTTGTACTCAGAATAATGTAGACTCAGAGTATGGTGCCATCTGAGTCTGAAATTTATAGTGTTCTCTGATTTAGAACTCAAAGAATTAACTTTGTGCATCTGATAGGACACTCAAAAAGGTAAGAGAGAAAGAAAGAAAGAAAGAAAGAAAGAAAGAAAGAAAGAAAGAAAGAAAGAAAGAAAGAAAGGAAGGAAGGAAGGAAGGAAGGAAGGAAGG
>NW_021604608.1:1188046-1230326 GCF_004785775.1 Grammomys surdaster
CTCCCTCCCTCCCTCCCTCCCTCCCTCCCTCTTCTCCCTCTCTTTCACTCTCTCTCTCTCTCAAATTTAAGGTTTATGTTCCAGATTTTTTAGCTTTTGTATTTCTAAATTATGTCACAGAAGGGAATGGTATCAGAGACTTATCAACAGGATAATTTAAACATCTTTTTGTTGTTGTTGTTAATGTTGCCAATTCCCACGAAAGGTGGTTAAACTAAAACATACTTGCCAAGTCAAGGATTCTCACACATCTTGATTTTGAAAGTCTGTAGCTTTATGGGCATAAGTTTTACAGCATTTCTGTCCTCTTAACAGTTTGTGCATTTTCATTCCTCTGCAATATATGAATATCTTACTCTAAGATATATTATAGAAATGAGACCATTATTCAAGAAGAGAATCTTCTGTACTAACAGAATCACTATTTGTAGCATACAAGACTAAATAAATGTCTCCCATGAGTGAGTAAATGCAAAATAAAAAGTAACCACTCAACTTTAATAGTTTAAAAAATGCTATTAAACATAATGGCTTCTTGACATTCAAGTAGCACTATGTTTTAAGTGATCTTCGTTCTTAAGAACTACTTTATTTTCATTTTAAATATTGATGGCAAATCAAGTTCTCCAGAGTATGGAGACATGGGAGGAAACTCTCAGCATAAAACAAATTACTATGGACCCTAGAGTTCCAAGGTGCTGGAGTTTTGTTTGGTTTTGTGCTTATGTTTGTCTTCTCCTGAGGCTGTATAATAAGATCATATAGATGAAGAACTTGAATATGGACAGAACAATCTTAAATTCTCAAAATTTCCTTCTTTCTCCATGGTGCATGCTTGGAATCACTTCTGTACTTTGCCTGACTTTGACCTTAAGAGGATGTGCTTAAGAGGACATCCTTCATATCACAGA
The DNA here is from genome assembly GCF_004785775.1 of Grammomys surdaster. NCBI lineage: Eukaryota > Metazoa > Chordata > Mammalia > Rodentia > Muridae > Grammomys > Grammomys surdaster. The sequence goes on from NW_021604608.1 coordinate 1,188,958, forward strand.
ATAAGTTGCACACAGTAAGGCTCAGAGAAGAGGAAGGAAGAAAGGGTGTTAAGACTTCCAGGGCTCTTGGTCACCTCTACTGAGGTCTGCACTGGAGTCAAACTGCAAGGAAAAAGAAAACTTTAGGAACATGGCAGATGTGCCAATCTATGCCCAAGGTTAGCCTGGGATTATGTGATGGGCACTTCAAAGTTCTGTATTTATTTTATTCTACCCTGATTAAGCTGAATAAGAGAAAGCCCTGGCTAGGAATTGTGTGCATGTATGGTGTTCTCTATGTTACATTAAGTGTATGATGCTATATCCTCATCAACCTGGATTCAGGGTGAGTTCAGCCAGGAGCATTGCTCCCAAGTGAAGACCAGAGTAGTTGATAATGGGGTGATGTTAGGACAAAGACCTCAGTGTCTATCTGTTAGATTTTGAGTTCTCTGAAGGCAGCCCTACCTCAGTATCAGCCCCACAGGGGAGTGTGATGTGATTCCTGGAGCCTAAGAGAGTTCCAAGGACATGGTTGTTATATACCCCATTAACAACTCTCTGGCAGAAGAAGAGGGAAACCAACTGCCACTCAAAGTTTAGAGTAAGTTGCCTAGCCTTTTTGGATTTGCCTTACTCCCAAGGATAGAACTGGACTAAATAAATGAATTGTCTCACCCCACAGTGAATTTATTAAGATTATCCCCGCTACAATTTTAGCCCAGGATTCAAATTTTACAGAAATCTAACTAACCAACCACCTTTGGATTGTATGATGTCGCTCAATGTCACAGTTGAGAAAAATTAAAAATTATGAAAATACTTGTTAGGTTAAGTCATATTTGAAATGACTATCCAAGTTTATTCCATGCCAGTTCTAAAGATGGATCTATTTGAGTGACCATCCAACTGGGAATATTTTCATCTATTTGTGGTCAACACCCATATGGAAAGTGATTTGTTCTGAGTTGTCAAAGATTTCATTGTCAGCTCACTGATCTGCTATTGTTGATATTATGCAACAGGAAAAAAGTTAGCAAATCATAAAACATCTACAAAGGATTGACAGGCCAGACACAGTAGCCAGAGTACAAACACTAGCATGATCTCTGTGGGAGCCTGGATGCCAGTACCACACTTGACCTGCTTGAGCGACAGCATTTTCTTCTGGGATGGAGCTGCAGCTCTTGCTTCATTCCATTGTGAAGGTAACAGGAAATGATACACGAGAAAGTGCCCACAGCTCATGGTAAAGAGTAACCCCTGCTATTGTGTAAGATCCTTCACTTGTTCTGACACAGGAGGAGAGAGATGTAAAGGATAAAAGGGCAAACAACAAGTTCTCTTTGGAAGATGGAAAATTGAAACATCCAAGAAAGAGGTATTTAGAGTTTTAAAATCCAGACTATCTCCTGTGTTTATTGAATACATGATCTGGGGCAAGTCATTCTATTTTCCTCTTCTGTAGAATAAGATTAATCATAAATCCTAGGAAGCACCCTGTAACGTGTGTGTGTGTGTGTGTGTGTACATGTGTGTGTCCATGTGCATGTCTGTGTTTATATATGTGTGTGTTCGTGTGTGTGTGTGTGTATGTGTTCACACACATGCATGCATATGGAAGTGTGCAAATATGATATGGAAGCAAAGAGGTCTCCATCAGGTGTTTTTCTCTATTAGTGTGTACATTATGTCTTCAGACAGGCTTTCTCACTAAACCTGAATCTCACCAATTTGACTAGACTGGTTGGTCAGGGAGTCCCAAGAATCTTCCTTCAGTTTTCTACCTCCCCAACTCTGGAATTGCAGGTACCCTTAAGTGTCTATACTCAGGTATTTTTATACAGATTCTAGGTATCAAATTCAGATCTTTAGCAGTCTAGCAACTGAGCCAACTCCCTAGCTCCACACTCTCTGTATTACAAAGCACTATTCAAATGTTAGGTGCAAATATCATGACACTATTACAGTCGTGACAGTCAGACCAGTGATACAGGTTTGCACAACTGGACCAGCAGTACAGAGATGGAAAGTGGAAGCTGAGGATTTGTTCATGCAGTGGAGCTAAGGAAACTGACCACAGGCTAAGGGTTTTTCTATCTTTTGGCAACTATAAAGCAAAGGAAGCAAAAATAAGATTGGAACCATTTACAGATGATTCCAACAGTATTAGCAGGCTCAGCCACAGTCAGACAAAACTTCCCTACACAGGACAGTATTCAGAATTATTTTCTTAGAGGCAATATTATCATGTCTGACTTCAAAAAGGTTTGTGATGATTCAAAAATGTTTTATGTATACACATTGGTTTCAGAAGGTAACATACTAACTCTGTGTGTAGTGACCCGTGCCTAATCCTGGTACACTGAAAAATGAGGCAGGAGGATTGCTGTGAGCACAAGGTTCACCTCAACAATACTGTGAATTCCAGACCATTATAGGTGACAGAATGAGATCTTGTCTTATTTTAAAACATCGCATCAAAAAAGACAGAAGAACAAAACTTCAACAGCAGAAAACATTATTGTAAGATACTTTAAAAAGAAAATCACACAGAAATTCAGAGAAAAGAGAAGCAAGCTCTTTGTGTACACACCGAGTGTATCAAAGGCTACCTCAGAGGTTAGTCAAGATATCCTCTTCAGCCATGTCAATATTTCCACAGGGTTTCCAAGAGTCCACAAATCACTATTCATAAACCAATCCCCACCAGCTTTGACAAACACCAGAATTCCTTAGCAAGCCAAGGTAAGATGAGGAGTGTTTTGCTGAAGATGAATGGCAAGTTGGAAGGAGTTGGTAGTCCACTGAAGGGACAGTAGAGGGCCATAAAGCCTAGCTAGTCATTAATCTCCAGGAGAAAGTCAGGGCTAAGGCCATTATTGGCATTATAAACTAAAACTGAAAAGAGAGAAAGAAAAAAGAAGGCACGCTGCTCTTTCCATGGGTGACACAGTTTCAGTTGGTGTATATTGAGCATTTCTAGAGATTTAATTAAGCAATCACATTGCTTGAGTGGTCTCAATATTCAGTGCCTTTTATAGAGTTCTTTAATGACTATGCATAGAATTATTCTGGATACTTTATGGACCATAGCAAGTGAAGCTTTATGTCTTCTTCCCAAGAACACAGTGCATCATTCTACCACCACTCAGGCTAAAACAAAGATGGTTATTGTTGTTTTGGTTGTTGGGAAGATTTTAGGGTCGTGGCTAGAAAAGTTCAGCCAATGAATTAAAGACAAGGTGATTTTGGTAAACAAAAGAACATATGGCTTTACCTCCTCATGATTCACCTGTGAAGTTCTGGCAATTTATTACAGGGACTGCGTCGGTATCAGAGAAGACAATGAGAGGCAATGTTTCCAGCACTCTAGACATTCTTTTGTTTATTCTCTAGTCAAAAAGATATAAGCAGTGTTTTTAGAATGAAGGTTATATAAAAGAACAGACTCAGTAAGACTTGTACCCACATCAAGAACAAGCAGCACTGCTAAAGGATTTGGGGGCTTGGGCAATTTGCTTTCTCTATGTGCCTCACTTTCTTTGTCTTTAACATGGGATTCAAAGAATTCTTTCCTCATAGGCTCCTGTAAAGAATAAGTGGGAAAATCTACAGGAGAGCCCTCAAAACAGATCCCAGAATAGAATATGAATTATGTAAGTGTCACTTACCAGCACTGTCTTCCTGCCCACAAAAGCAAGATTGTACCTATAGGGACAAATCAATATGCCAGATATTTGTAAATAGTGATAAATAGTACCACCCACAAAAAATCATATCACACACACACACACACACTAAATCATAAATGTAGTTGAGAGTATTTTTCAATAAATTCTTCTCTGAGAAGCAGTACTTGTTTTTAGCCTTGGACCATGGATTGCAGGGCTATGCTGGAGAATTAGGTGAGGCGGCATGATAGGGAAATAAGCTGCCTTAACTGATTAAAAATAACACAGGTGAGTTTTAAGAAAAATTAACTTTACATCTTCCAGGTCAGTCAATACCATGATAAATACTCAAAATGGAACCAAACTGTAACATGCTGATGCAGTAGCAAAGGTGATCATAGGTATAATCATCTGTGAAATGAATGGGCTAGCCTGCATGATTTCTAAGTCTGGGGAACTCGACATTTCTGTGGTTCCAGGGCCTTTGTATTTTACTTGATAGAAAATTCACCAGATTCCCAGAGAAATTGGGTCACATACAAAATTACTTCTGTAATTTCCACTTTTCTCAGCCCTTATGAATATGTACAACTTTGTGAGTATCAAGTTTGGATTTAAACATTTATAACTTATGGATACAAATACAAGTAGTTCTCTATATCCATATCAGTATCTATATCTATATCCATGCCCATATCATATCCATACTTATCTGTAATTATAAGTACCCTAATCTTTCAAGCAATCACTGTGGAAAATTGTTAATGAACAATTCTTTGCTGGATACCACCTGTACATAACATGTAATTTAGTATTTCATTTACAACACACACACACACACACACACACACACACACCAACAGTAATAGAATGAACCATTTTTATGAATATTTACAACCTGTGACTATCAAGTTTAGGTTTAAATATTCCTAACTTACAGATTTAAATACCAGAAGTTATGTGAATACCATATATAATACACATACATACACACACACACACACACACACATATATATATCCTAGTTTTTGATTAGTCTGTGTGAAATGGTGAATGAAAAATCTTTTTGCAAAAAATCACTAGCTCAGTGCCTTATATGCATTACAAACACACATGCACATGCACACGCATACACACAAATTTAGTAGTAATAAAATGAGCCATTCTTTCTTCTTTCCTTTCACTGAGTTTTTTTTTAACTCTCTATCTCAAAAAAGCTTAATCCATTCTGCCTGTAAAGAGAATGGACTGCCTCTATACCTCTAATAAGTCATTAGATTCTTAAGGTGGAAGAGAGCTATACTTTGACTATGTAATCACCATCACAAATTCGTATGTTGGAAATGTGAGTTGGGCTTTGGAGAAGTGAGTGGATCCTGAGAGTTCTGACCTAATCAATGTATTTTCCTATAGGTAAACTTTAAATTGCAAGAAGATTAAGATGGAAATTTTCACAAGTTAACTGAGTGATCGGGAAAATGGAAGTGTGAAACTTTTCAGAAGCTGACAGAGTGATAGGGAAAGTAAAGGGGTGATCTCATCAGTTGAGCTGGTAGCTACAGGTTGATGCATGTAGAAGAGATGGTTGTTGACAGGGTGTGTCCTAATTTTGTTTCTGCTTCTGTAATAAAACAGTATAACCAATAGCAACCTGTGGAGATATGGGTTTATGTGGCATACAGGTTATACCCTATCATTGCTTTCCTATACAACATAGATCTATCCGACCAGGGTGGTGCCAACCTCAATGAGCTGGGCTGTCACTCTTCAATGACCAAGAAAATGCCCCCACAGATTTGCTTCCAGGCCATCTGCTGGAAGCACTCCCTCAATCAAGGTTCTCTCTATCCAGGTGACTCTAGTTGTGTCAGGTCACCAAAACCCATCACTGAGTGACAAACTATCAGTAGATTGCTCCCTGGATGAATGCATGATATAATGACATTATTGGGAGATGGTGAAAGTGTGAGGTAAGCCATATTTGAGTGAAGTAAGTTAGTAGAGATGCTTGTTCTGTTCCCTGTCACTTCCTCAGCTCTCTCTGCTTCCTATCTGATGAGGAAATATGTTCCTGCTGCCATGATGTTATATCTCACCATAGCCACTATGAACTGAACCTTCTGAATCCAGGAGCCAAATAAGAAATCTCTTTTTTTATTGCCTTATAGGGCACTTACTGACAACAACAAAACACAGCTGACAACCACAAAGGGCTAGGCTTAGATATTCTTTGCTTCTTCACAGCACCTGGTTGTACAGTTGGTAGTGAGAAAGTCTTTCTTTAATAAAGTATAAGGTCCTCCAGAATTATCCCTGAACCTGTGTGGGAATACTGAACATTGTGGGAGTCCATGGTCTGTACAGGTTACATAAGATTAGTTTCTAGGTCATGAGGTTTCCAATGGAGAAGTTAGAGAGATGACTGAAGGAGCTGAAGGGGTTTGTGGCCCCATGGGGAGAGCAACAATACCAACCAACCAGAGCTCCCAGGGTCTAAACCACCAGCCTGGGAGCACATAGGGAGAGACCCATGGCTCCAGCTGTATATATAGGGGAGGATGGCCTTGTCAGGCATAAGTGGGAGAGGAGATCCTTGGTCCTGTGAAGGCTGGATGCCCCAGTGTAGGGGAATTTGAGAATGGGAGGTGGGAGTGGGTAGGTGGGGGCACAGCCCCACAGAAGCAGGAGGAGGGGGGATGGGATAGGGGGTTGTGGGTAGCTGGGAAATGGGAGAATGGGAGAAGGGGATGACATTTGAAATGTAAATAGAATATCCAATAATTTTTTAAAAAAAGATTAGTTTCTATTCAAATCGTATAAAATAAATGTTTGTTATTCTAACATCTAACATCTTTAGGGTGGAAACACATACTAACTAAGGTCTTAGAAGGAGACTTATCCAGACTACTACATTCACTATTATTGATGAGAAAAAAAGGTCCATTTTCTGTGCACAGTTTGGGCTGAAGCAGAGGTAACCATCACTTTATGAGAGGGTAAATGGGAACATAGTAGTATCTAGAGACAACATGATACAGTGTTGAAAATCGAAAGACTCATAATTACTTCCAGCTGTGTCATTAAGAGGCCTTGGGAGAGTCACCCTCCTCTCTCCCGTGACTTACACATATCTTGGCCTTGCGCCTATTTGGGCTTCTCTAAAATGAGCTTTAGAATTTCATCTGTTTTCATGTGGTGTCCTTGACCCCTCTAGCTCCCTCAATCCTTCCCCTCACTCTTCCATAAGACTCCCCAAGCACTGCCTATCATTTGACTGTGGGTTAAACAACCTGGGCCAATTAGGGCTCATAGAGACTGCACCACCAAAGAGCATGTATGGTCTGGATCTGGGTCCCCTATACATTTCTAGCAAATATGAAGCTTGGTCTTAATGTGGATCCCCCCAAAACTGAGTCAAGTACTGTCTCTGACTCTGTTGCCTGCCTGTGGATCACTTTCCCCTAGCTGGGCTGCCTTGTCTGGCCTCAGCAGAGTATGTGCTTATCCCTGCTTTGACTTGATGTGCCAGGGTAGATTGGTACCTTTGGGAGGCCTCCTCTTCTCTGAGAAGAAGGAGAGGGGAGAATGAGTGGAGAGGGATGGAAGGGTGGGACTGGGAGGGGAAGAGAGGAGGAAGGGGGGTGTGATAAGGCTGGAAAGTGAATGAATGAATGAATGAATGAATAAAGTAAAAACAAGAATTCTGTCACTATTTGCAACATTGTAGTGATAAGATTGTTTTCTATTTGAATTGTGTAAAATAAACATTTCTTATTCTAACATCTTAAAAATATGTCACTAAGGCATTAAAAAAGAAAACAATTCTATCCATGGTTGGGGTTAGAGAAATACCTAAGTGCTTGAAAACTCTTATTATTATTAGGGCTCTATCTGAGAACCCCAGTTCAGATTCCAGCACCCACATCCATGCCTGTAACCCCAAAGAATCTGATGTCCCTTCTTAGCTATGTGGGTACCTTAATACATGCCTACACACACACACACACACACAAATACTCTTTTTTAAAAGACAAGTCTCTCAGGTTGGAGTAGTGAGTCTATAACTTTCCCTCAAACAGTCTCCAAGACAATCTGAGGAATTCTGAAACTCGAATGGCCGAGAAGCACCTAAAGAAATGTTCAGTATCCTTAGTCATCAGGGAAATGCAAATCAAAACAACCCTGAGATTCCATCTCACACCAGTCAGAATGGCTAAGACTAAAAACTCAGGTGATAGTAGATGCTGGCGAGGGTGTGGAGAAAGAGGAACACTCCTCCATTGTTGGTGGGACTGCAAGATGGTGCAACCACTTTGGAAATCAGTCTGGCGGTTCCTCAGAAAATTGGACATAGCATTACCTGAGGATCCAGCTATACTACTCCTAGGCATATACCCAGAAGATGCTCTAACATATAACAAGGACACATGCTCAACTATGTTCATAGCAGCCTTATTTATAATAGCCAGGAGCTGGAAAGAACCCAGATGTCCTTCAACTGAGGAATGGATACAAAAAATGTGGTACATTTACACAATGGAGTATTACTCAGCTATTAAAAACAATCAATTCTAGAAATTCCTAGATAAATGGATGGAACTAGAAAATATCATCCTGAGTGAGGTAAGCCAATCACAAAAGAACACACATGGTATTCACTCACTGATTACTGGATATTAGCCCAGAACCTTGAAATATCCAAGATTCAACTCACAGTCCACATGAAGCTCATGAAGAAGGAAGACCAAGTGGAGGTGATTCGGTCCTTCTTAGAAGGAGCAACAAAATACTCAAGGGAGCAAATTTGGAGACAAAGTGAGGGACAGAAACTGAAGGAGGGGCCGTCTGAAGACCACTCCACCTGAGTATCTATCCCATGTGCAGTCACCAAAGGTAGATGCTGATGTGGAATTCAGGAAGTGCATGCTGATAAGAGCCTGATATGGATGTCTCCTCAGGGGTCTTCAAGAGTCTGACATATTCAGAGGCAGATGCTCACAACTAGCCATTGAACTGATCATGGGGTTCTCAATGGAGGAGTCAGAGTGAAGACTGAAGGAGCTGAAAGGGTTTGTGGCACCATGAGGAGGGCAACAATACCAACCAACCAGTGGTCTAAACCACCAGCCTGGGAGCACCTTGGGAGGGATCCATGGCTTCAGCTGTATATGTAAGGGTGGAGGGCCCTGCTGGGCATAGGTGGGAGAAGAGATCCTTTGTCTCATGAAGGCTGGACGCCCCAGGGGGTGGGAATTTGAGGGTGGGGGCTGGGAGTGGGGTGGGTAGGTTGGGGTACATCGACAGAGAAGCAGGAGGAGGGGTGAGGGGATAGGGGGTTCCTGGGTGGGTGGGGGATGGGGAAAGGGGATAACATATGAAATGTAAATAAAACATCCAATAAAAAAAAAAACTTAAAAAAAAGGAATTTTCATCCTCAGAGCTACATTTTTAACCATGTGTCCCCAGGCACACTGATCATGAGCCTGTTGCCTGTACAGCTGCACACTATTTAAAGTGCTCACACACCCCTTCCACCTAATGTAACTCCAGATCATTTTAAAGAGACAAAAGGTGAGAAGCAGTTAGATTTCCAGATATTAATGATCCAGCTTGTGGACAATGCAAGAAGTTCAGCATTCAACTGAACTGAGGAGAGCAAAATGAGTTTGAGAACTCTAGCCAGCCTGGAACCTGCCCTTTGCAAATGCTTAAAGAATTTACTTAAGCTCTCACTTCATTCTAGTGTAAAAGTGAATGCTATTATTTATAATTACCATGCAAATTACATGAGTGCTCAACAGGCTTAGCTAAATATACAAGAAAGCAGCTAATGCATAAAGTCTAGGAAAAACTGAATCCCAGACTATGGGCTTTTTTTTATATTTAAAGATAATTTATACTATAAATAATATGTGCTCATGACAAAAGAACAAAGATAAGAATTAACAGTTTTTGAAATTACTCTTCATGAGTATATGCCTCCTTGTGTTTTTACAAAGTATCAACATCTTAACTAAAATTGGACAATACTGAATACACTTTTAAATCTGACTTTTTTCACACAATATATGATTATCAGTTCAGTTTAAACTGTACACTGTATCACCATTGTTTTTTTGTTTCTTATGCAAGTCTGGCTTTCTATCCTTTGACTGGATGATAGCTCTCATGAATTCAAACAATCAGCTATTGTTGGAAATATCAGTTATTTCTAATTTTTCCAAGAGCTACGAAAATAGTTCTAACCAGATCTTTGCCTTCCTTGAGGAATATCTGAATCAAATTATATGCAAATTTCAATGTGTGGGTCCCCAAATCCATCCTTACTACCACTACAGTGTGTGCTTCTTTTCTTAAAAATCTGGGTAGTATCATTCTCTGTACTTTTAAGCAAAGTTTTAAAGACTGACTTACTGTCTTTCCAACTCTTTACTGGTTTTCATGTCTTGGGTTTTTGTGAGGAACTTTTATCAGTGGCTAAGGATTTAGCATCAACTTAAGCTGTGGTCTGGACCTTGAGTTTCCTCCTTCTACTCTCTGTGACTGCGAACAATTGAATAGCCTAAGATTTCATCTGACATGCAAGTCCCACCAATGACTCACCTAACATAATCCCCGGGATGAGGTTTTTGTCCTGGGATCTGTGTGGAATGAACCGTGGTCCCCCAAACGATGTTCCCCGAGAATCTGAGACTGTGCCTTTATTTGAAAAAGAGGATAAAGTTAAGAGTCTTGAGATTATGTCATCCTAATTTGATTTAATTTTTCTAAAGACAAATATATAACCTAATAAGAAAAGATGGATGTCAGATCAAAAAAACAAAAACAAAAACCAAACAAACAAAAAAAAACACCACACAGACAGTAGGGGGCATGTAAAAATGTGGCAGTCATAAGCCAAGTATCTTACTTTTCCATTGCCACGAGAAAACACTACCAACTTATAAAAGAGACCATTTAAATGGGAGCTTGCTAACAGTTTCAGAGGATGAGTCCATGACCATCATGTTGAGGAAGATGGCAGCAGGCAGATATAACACTGGAGCAGTAGCCGAGATCCACAAGCACAAAGCAGACCGAGAGATTACTAGAATAACATGGGATTTTCAATCCTCAAAGCCCACCTCCACAAACATACCTCCTTCAACAATGCCATATCTCCTAATCCTTACCAAACAGTTCTAGCAAGTGAGGACCAAGCATTTAAGCACATGAGCCCATGGCAAGGGAGGATGTGTGCGTGCATTTTTATTCCAACTACCATATCAAGGAATGCCCAGAGCCACTAAGTATTGAAGAAAAGGGGGAAGGCTTAAGGAAATACATGTCTGCTGTTTTCAGCCCCTACATTTGTGGTAATTACTGCAGCCATTTAAAACCTATACAGAAACCTATAAGAGAGCCCTGTTCTGAGAGGTTCTTAGTCACTAAGGAATCCTTAACAAGCAAGTGTCGCAGCAGTTGATAATCATCTTGGTTAGCCTGTCTCACACATTTGGTAAGTAAGCATTGAGTACCTACAAGTCTTGTTTTAGGTGCTGGATGCAGAAAAAAGTGAAGAATACACATTCATTTCCTTTGAGAAACAAACATTAAATAAATAGCCACTATGCTGTCTATTTACTGCTATAGACTGAATATATAGGTTAAGGCCATACAGAGTACCAAGTGTAAAGCTTGCCTTGCCCTAATAGCTGATGGGGCTTTGGGGTTTTTAAGCAACTGTTACCAACCAAACTCCAGTCAGACTGAATTTCCTTGACATCTGTTCTAAAGATAGCCCATGCCTCTGCCTATAGCTCTTGATTGGACTAATCTGATTCTACGACTACCTACTCTGACTTCCTTTATGACTAAAAGTCAAGTTCATTCTATCTCCAGGTCTCCATGGTCATACTCAGGGCCAAGTAAACAGCCAGTTTTAGCATCTGGCCCTGTGTAAATGGCCACCTGAGCCCAGGTTGCCACATTCATTCATTTAGATTGGCTCATTTAGCACATATTATTTTCCAGTCTCTGGTGGTTCAAAAACTAGTAAAATATAGTGATTCTCCTGAAGATGCCTACCATGTATATTTTGATTTCTTAGGGTGCCATAATAAAATCCTATAGAACAGATTGCTTGAGTAACAGAAATTTTATTTTCTCACCATTCTGGGTATAAGTCCAAGAGCAAGTTGCCAGGAAGCCTGGGTCTGGTGATTACTTGGGTGGTAGATAATCACCTCATCTACCTCAGGTAGGACCACACATCCTTTTCTCTGAGTCTGCATTTTTTATCTCTCCTCTTCCTTCTATCAGGATACTAATTACCCCACTGGACTAAAGTCTTATTCTTCTAATCTCACAGAAGCTCGATTATTCTCCTCAAAGGCTCTTTTTCTCCAAATACAATCACAATGGCCTCAAAATGGAGTCCTAATTGTCATGGTTGACTTCTTCTCATTGTAAATAAACACCATGATAAAAGCAACCTGGAGAGAAAAGGGTTTGTTTATTTCATCTTACAACTTACAGTCAGCCATGAGAAGAAGTCAGGGTAGCAGCTCAAGGTAGGAGCCTGAGCCAGGAACTGAAACAGAAGCCATGGAGGAATGCCCTTACTTACTCCTGGCTTGCCCCTCATGGTTTGCTCACTATGCTTTCTTATTTAACTTTGGACCATCTGTCCAGTGGCACTGCCTACAGTAGGCTGGGCCCTTCCTCTTCAATATTAATATGGGTAAAAGTCTCATATCCATACCTACAAGTCAATCTTATGGCTATATTTTATCAGTTGAAGTTCAATCTTCCCAGATGACTTTAGTTTGTGTCAAGTTGACAAAAGCTAACCATCCTACTAATAAAATACAAAGCTTGATGGAGGAAACATCAGAAGGCAGTCTACCACCCAAGACTGTCACCGTCTAAGTTAAAAGGGCAAGGCTAATAACAGATAACTGCCCTGCAATAGGACAAACACCATAAAGCTGCTGTTATCTCTGTGGTGAAGCATCTCACCCTTCCAGGTGGAACTTAAAGAAGACAAAGTGTAATTCACAGGGCTGGATGGAGATAGAAAGATCTAAGTGGAGAGAAAGATTTTTGCAAAGTACATATATAAAGCAGCAGCTTCTGTAAGGTGGGTGGCAAATCATTCAGAGTGACCAACAGAAAGAGAAAGTGGCTCAGGATTCCATGAAGCATCATGCTGTGTGCTCCTGGAGCCCTAGCCTTTCTGCCAATGCTATAGTAATTGTAACTTCTTTTTCTCCAATCAAAATACCTTTACATATTTTATATAGCACTTTAGAGTTTGCAAACAATTGTTCCATATGACTTGTCCCTCAGTTGTCCCAGTGGAGGATACATACACATCTCTAAGGTAAAACTGAGATTCTAGTGATAATGAGAATACCTTAGCTAACAAATGTACTGTTAAAAAGACCTGATTTGCCCAAAGGCTGCATGAGAGGCAGCTTAGGGATGGAACCCAGATTTGTCCTTTGGACTTACCTGCTTCCCTAGGTTTTTGTTTTGTTTTGTTTTGTTTTGTGTTGTTGTTGTTGTTGTTGTTTGTTTGGGTTTGATTTTTTTGTTACTTGTGTTCTCTGCTGGTTTTTTTTTTTCAGATGCTATACTTCTCCAGTCATTCAGTCACATCTTGACAGAGTTTTCTGGAAATAACAAGTTAATCAAAAGAAAGAAAAGTATCTCTCAGAGTGTTGGGGTTAAAGATTTCTTTCTTCTTTCTTTCTTTCTTTCTTTCTTTCTTTCTTTCTTTCTTTCTTTCTTTCTTTCTTTTCTTTTTTCTCTCTTTTTTTTTTTGCCTAGAAGGCCTGTCAAAGCCCATTGACATACATCTGCCTCATAAAGAGGCAACCCAGAGCAAAGCCCATGGGGTTACTTTGCCAAAAGGAGCAAATTAAAGCACTTCTAAGTCAGGAAATGCCAAGTAATGCTTTTCTGCGATGTTAACTTACAGACCAAAGTAGACCAAATAATAATTTACCTACAGCTGCTCCTGCTTCCCACAATCCTCCACTGCACCTTTGTGTGTGTTGCCAAGGCAACAGTAACTACTGCCGCTATGGCAATTTTTAGTTTCAATCACGAATTTTATATTGACTTGGCTGAAAGTTTGACACAGAAAGCTTGAAGTCCATGGAATGCAAAAGGGAAAAATTCCTCCACTTGTAGCAAAACTCTGGTCCACCATCTTGGGTAAAAGTTTCTGCAAAATTCTTCTCTCCTACATGACTTCCTCATGCAACCAGTGAGGTATAAAATAATTGAACTTTCTTTCTATGACTTGGTATCAAAGTGATCCTTATAGAGTACAATTCCAACCCTAAATTATATCTAAACTTGACAAGTTTGGGCAAGTTCATGCTTCACACTCATCTACCTTTCCAACCTCATATTTCTTACTCTTTCCACATTCTTTCTATTCCAGGTACATGGAATTTACCAGGAATTGGGCAATATTCATAGAGAGCACACCATGTTCTTTCTTCTATATTTGCTGAGAATTATATACAGGGCAGCCATTTATCCATCACTCTGCTTAGAGCACAGCTTTGCTCAGCCTTGACTCTGCAGCTAAATGACTCCCTTGTCTGTGCACCCTATCTGGTCTTTCAGAAGCCCCTCCCACCATGATCCCAGGACATTTTTCCCATAAGCTGTGATGGTAAGTATTTAAATGCTCCTCTTTGTTCAGTGACATCTAGTTAGAACAACTGTGTGGTAGTGTAGGTGCTAAGCTCACAACTAACATTATTGTCAAATAAAAATGCAATAAACTGGGGCTGGAGAGATGGCTCAGGGGTTAAGAGCACTGACTGCTCTTCCAGAGGTCCTGAGTTCAATTCCCAGCAACCACATGGTGGCTCACAACCATCCGTAATGAGATTGGATGCCCTCTTCTGGTGTGTCTGAAGACAGCTACAGTGTACTCATAAATAATAATAAATAAATAAATCTTTAAAAAAAATGCAATAAACTCTGATTCATAAACACCATTGATGTGATGTATGTACTATATGTCAAATGCTGTCATGGGAGCTTCTATATATTTTTCACTTAATTCTACAACAATCCAGGAAAATCATGCTCCAAATTGCATTGATCTGTCCCACCTTCTAGATCCATTCAACAGAATAAATAAATGAATATGGTAAACTAAAAGCAATATACCATGCTTGATGAGCAACTGAAGAGTCATTTTGGTATTAATGCCATGGAGTAGTTGAATAGCAAAGAGTAAAGGTAAGCTGAAGGAAGCTAGGACCATAGAGTTAACAAGGTAGGAGAGTGACAGCTGGAATCCAAGGTCAGAAAGATGCTATGTAGAGTCAAAGACAGAATCTGGAGTTACAAAGACAAATATACAGAACCCAGAGTCAGCAGCATGAGTTTTCAGATGGTCTCAGAGCTTAAAAAAAAATGATGTAGGAGATTAAAGCAAACCACATCACTTCCACTCAAAACTCTTCTTCTCCAGTCTCACAGAGTCACATGATCCTCTGGGTATAACTTCTATTTCTCTCCTGATAGTGATCTATGTACACAAAGCATTGTTCATTGACTGATGTCCACAGTAGAAGAAAGAATAATTCATACATGGTGAAAATGGCAGTTGACCCTGGACTTCCAAGCAGATGCTATCTCAGGACCTTGACAGGCTCAATTTCAGGAGTGGGGAGGAGTCTGGAAATCATTTCCAGATGGCAGGAATGTGAAGAGAACCTGAAAAGTTGTATTGTTATGTGAAAGCATCTCTTCTTAAAAGTCAGAGCCATATGAAAAACTGCTGATGACATTATATAGAACCCAACTAAATCATCATCCTATGGAGATTTCTAAAACATAGATTCTGGGGCCCCTATCCAAAATAGTCTGACTCAGTGAACCTTAGTAGAGCTGGACCATCTGCATTTTCTGCAAGCTCCCAGGCAAAGCCACACTGCCATTACTCAGAGGAGATCTAAGCTGCAAGCTGCATCCAATCTCTAATATCCTGCTTGTTACCTTGATCCTAAAACCTAAAGAAGGGGAATGAGAACAGGAGACAGCACATCAAATCCTGGTCCCAGGAAAGCACTTACCGTCTAACATTTACTTTGGTGAGTCTCTTAGGGAATGTACTTCAGAATAAAAGATATAGGACATCAGACCTCTAAAAGAAATCTTTTATATCCTAATGTCAACATAGAAAGTGTTCAAGAAGCTAAAAGGTGCACATACACTCTGCTGCAAATCAGAAAGCCCCAGATATTGGAAGATGAGATGGAAAGGGACTGAGTAAAGGACCTGATTATACTTTGGCTTGGAAAAGTAAAAACCAAACAGTGGTTCACTAACAATCTTCCACACGAGAGCAGAACTTCTGGGAAGATGGTGAACAGCTGCTCTCTGTTCCCAGTGAGGCTCAGCTAATAGAACCTGAGCTTTCAAAACAGCAGGCAGGGTTGAAGTAGAGAGGGAACTCTGGTGCCTACCAGCTGTGAAAGGGAGGTGTCGATTGCCATGGGACCCACCATCTTTCAGAGCTCTAAATCAGATAAGTGATGGGCTCTCAGTGTTCAGGGGCCCACCCTGTTAGTGTTTTGTTTCTCAAAGTGCAACACTCCAGCTACTGGTGCAGAAGGCTTGCATGCTTCAGAGACACACGATTATATATGACTGTGTATAGTGAATGATAGCGACATTTTCTTTTTATCCCAGTTCTTTTTAATACTTGCATGTATTAAGGAAAAAGTCTCCCTGATGTGGTGACATTTCTGACCCTGTAGTCCTTGCTCACTGCCTTTTTAATGGACACAGAGAGGACCTAAGTTGGACGATATGCAGCAGACACCAGTCTGATCAGCATTGAGTTATTTTATAATTTTTAATGGTTTCCTTTATGACACAGGATACTAGCTTTTTGTTCAACAGAGAAATAGTAATTTTTCTTTTTAGGCCATAGTCTATGGAATTGTAGAGAATATAAAGTAAGGGTACTGATAGGTAGTGGCCATAACAAAAATTGTGTAAATGGTCACTAGAAGGATGACATTTTGGAAACAGTAATCAAGTCTAAGCCTCTCCTTTCTACATGATAAACTTGAGGCTTGGAAAGTTCAGACATCCTTAGTTTCATTTAACTCACACATGTGGACCTTAGTGGCTAAAGATGGGCTTGCCCAAGAGATGGGAAATGGAGCATGTTGACTACTATATAAGGTACACCTATAGCAGTCCCCACTCAAGTGCAGTGTCTGGTCAACTTCAGGCTGTGGTACATACAGGCCTGTCTGAAATGAGGCAGTCCTTATGCAGAATACTACTTGTTCACAAAGCAAAGTGTCATAAAAGACCATACTTCAGTAAGCTCTACAAGGTCTCCACTTGTAAAAGTATAAAGGACATAATACTCTATTCTATTGCTATGTCTACTAATTCTCGTAATGGTTTAGTAGCCAAAAAACCAACATCAGTTTTTCCCATTGACCTTATTTTAAACAAAGTATTTCTATTTTATTAAAATCTATTTTAAACAAAATAAATGCACTTAAATGTAACTGTAAATTTCGCCTCTTCTTCTTCTTCCTCCTCTTCTTCTTCTTTCTCCTCCTCCTCCTTCTCTTTCTCCTCTTCCTCCTCTTCTTCTTCCTCTTCTTCTATGAATTAATCCACATGTGTAAACTATTATTCAGCATGGGCCAAAATTATATATGTATTTTCTTGGTAGGTTAAATTTTTCAGGCATATCAAGACTTTCCTCATTAAGAGGACAAGAATGCTTCATAATTTGCATATTCAAATATACTAGCTTCACCAGAGGGTTGTGTTCTTAGTTTAAGCATTTAAAAGCAGGTAATGTTGCTTAGGATATTTATGTTCTCCTTGAAACTGGGTTCAAACCATTCTAATACATATTTACCTATCATTCAGCTATCACTAAATGTGAGCTTCAACCTAGGATATGACCAAATAATCACAGATTCCTGCATGATATGTTCAAATTAGTAATTTTTTGCTATAATCATATTAATGATATATAATCAATATAAATGCAATAAATTTTTTGAGATTCTTAAAAAGCCTTCAAGTTCAGTGCAATAAGAATTACATTTGCAGTCAGCCTGCCAGAGATATTTCACGACACGTGTGATTTCTAGCCTCTGGTCATGTAAACTTGTAGCATTCATCGTATTGTGCAAATAGATCAGTCAGGAAGGTAAAGGTTGCTCCCAGAAATAATAGCTGCATAAAGGTGTTCGGTTCCCTATCAAATTAAAGATTGCTGCCTTACTCTCTCTTTCCACAGTGAGCCACACACTGCAGTAACCTATTAATGGCATCGTTAGTTTCAAGGAGGCAGTGAGCATCCATGGAATGCGGATCTTAATGTACAGAAATAGATACTCATCTACTCTCCAGCAATGCAACAGTCGTAATGCAATAAGCTTTGCAAAATGAAAACCCTGCCCTAATGAAACTTTTCTCCTTTCACTGAAATAAGAAAGGGCTGCCACACAGTCAAGGCTCTTCATTTACATGAATGATCTCACAGCCCCACTAGAAATGTATAGTTAAGCCCGGGGAGTATTTGCTGGAAATGTTAATGGTAAACTACCTGCAGAATACATTGAGCTGTAGATAATACAAACCAATAGACATTGAGAAGAACTTTTCCTGAAAATGGAACTTATAAATATTTATTTTAAAGGGTCAATAGGCTAACTTTTCTGCTGCTGAAGGAAATTTATCACTACCATGTAAAGTAGCAGAAGCTAAAGGAAATCAGTACTGCAAAATCTGTAGTACGGTAGGGCAAGTAGCTGAATGTAAGTACAGCAGACTTCAGTCCAGTGCTCTAGAAATGAAATCTGTAGTAAACTAAACTGCCTTTGGACTCTCTCTCTCTCTCCCTCCCTCCCTCCCTCTCTCTTTCTCTCTCTGTCTCTCTCTGTCTCTCTCTCTCTCTCTCTCTTTTTCTGTGTGTGTGTGTGTGTGTACGTAGGGCAGCTCTCTACAAGGATAAGAATACTTCCTAGCAAAGAAAATAGATAATTTTTCCTACTGAATCTGAATTATAATAGGAAACAAACCCTCTGAAACTATGAAACTGCAACCTATACAGGTTGACCTGTGTGGTCAGCCCGAATATGGTGACCATTATTCAAACACCAGAAAGAAACAAGGCTCATGTTGAAGAAGTGCACCCATGGGCTGTCATGATGACTCAGGTCATAAAGGACCCATGACCTGAGGTCAATCACAAAGACCTATAAGTGGAAGGAGAGAACTGCCTCTGGCAAGTTGTTCTATGACCTCTCCACTCATTCTGTTGCATGCATATCCACACACCTTTACACATACACACACACACACACACAAACACACACAGGCATTCATGCAGGTGCATGCACGTACATACATGCACACACAATCAATACTATAGCAATTATTTTTATTTATTCATATATGTGTGGCTGTCTAGTAAGTGGTGTCTGTCATGTGTGTGCAAGGTACCCATAAACACCAGGAGTGGATGTCAGATCCCCCAGACCTGAAGTTACAAGTGGTTGTAAGTTACCCAATATGGTACTGGGAACTGAACTAGGGGCCTCTGGAACACTTATATCTCCAACTCAAATTAATGTAATAATTTGTAATTACATTCATGTACTATTCCAATGACACTTTGCAGGTTTTCCCAACAAAAGGAAAGATTTGTGTTCTCAGAGTATGAATCCAGGCCGACTTCGTGGCTTGTGCTCAGAGTGACATTACACCTGTTTCAAGCCTAAGCCTTAAGAGCTCTTGTGCACTTTTCCTCTTCCTTGTTCAACACTATGTCATGGCATGAGAAAACCCAAATCGTCCTTCTGGAAGCTGAGGGATCATAGAGAGGGAAATCAAGCCAACTAAGATCATCTCAGACCAATCAGATCCCAGCTACAACCAGCCTATCCTTGGCTGCAAACTAACAAGTTCATTGCCTCATGAGCAATAGCCAATGGTCGTTGTTTGTAATCACTAAGATTTGAGGTGATTACATCTTGTACCAAATTCAAAGCTAAGGAACAGGTTCGACATTTGAGTTTCATGTCAGGCAGATGGATGGGTCTGAGGCATTGAACTTCGGAAGACTAAATCTGAAAGGCTTAAGGAACCTTGAGAAAGTAGGGATGCTTCCCTCCAAAAGGCCACGTGGTTCATGTTAAGCAACAGAGAGGCAGCAGCCGCTGTCATGAAAGAGATTTTGCTGCAGAGACCTCCAGAAGCATTAGTAAGTCAGAGAAGGGTTTGGGTAATTGTAGGCTAGAAGGAAAGGAAACATTCTTTAGAGTTGAAGTGGGAAGGATGTCTTCTATAACCTGCTAAACCTTCCTATGTTCACAAGAAGGGAAATGGAATCAACTCCCCAGCAGCACCCACTGATCTCCTTGCCAACCAGAAGCATCTAATAAAAGAATTTTCAAAGTTACTTGGATTCATATAAATATATCCTAAATATTGCAGAACCACACATACATGCTGCTCAAAATAAAGAATCTCCCTGAATCTCCCTGACCATCTTTGATCTTGTCTATGTAAGTGATACAAATACTACTATGCTGTCAGTCTTTTGATCACTTACAAATTTGTTAACCATGCTTTAAAATAATGCACTGTAATGTATACTTAAAGGAGTGCAGTTACCAGGACCAGCAAGATGTTTGGTATTGAGCAGGCCAAATGGCAACACTTAATGAAACATGTGCTGTCAATACACAGCCAGGGCTGAGAACCTGATCTGTACTTCCCCTAGTGATCCCACGCAATGGGCAAAGTCCTCAGTACAGATTTACTTTTTCTCTGAACCGTCAAGTCTGCCTGTTTTTCTTGACAACACCTGGGATTCTTCTTCCAGATTTTCTTTTTCTTTTTTTCTTAAACAGTATGCTTCTTGTGCTTTGGAAATTATTTCCATTTAATTTTAGCCTCATTAATAATAATTATTTAGGCCTAATTATGAGTTCAGATGGTTCCTCTACTCATCTGCATGTTATTTTCAACCTCTCCTGTGAGGAGCTAATGTGTCAATTGATGTATTATCAGCAAGGAACGGCAGCAGTTTGTAAGATGAGGGAGTTTTCCATCTCATACCTATAAGTAACAGACACAGTTTCTTCCCAAGTTGGAAATATAGGCACCAGGTCATCTAGCTTGTTCTGCTGGCCTCAGCATGCCACTCGGTCCTTTCATGGTTTTAACATGACAAGGACATTTCCTCAGAGTCTCTTTCAGGCAAATAACACCTGGGAGAAGAAAAGATGCCTACTCCTATAGGGCTCAAGGGAAACCTTCTCTAGAAACACCGAGCTCAACTCCCAGTTGGCTTTGTCCCTTAAGAGAAATGCCATTTCTTAAGTCTGAATGGCAGTTTGGGTGGTGCATCAGCCTAGGTTACAAAAGCTGCTCAGGAAGTCTTCTTAATCATTGACCCACTTCAGCCAAAATCATGAAAGTGAGTTTTTAAAAGTGACTTTAAACTTTTTTTTTATCTTCTGTATATATGAAAGTGAGTGCAGAGGGTATGGAGGCTGGAAGAGAACATGAGATATCCCAACCCCTAGATCTCTTGTGAGTTGTAGGTGGTTATGTGTCATATGACATAAGAACCAAGCTCTGGTCCTCTACAGCACACATTCTTAGTAGCTGAGCCATCATCTGTCTAGACCTGAAAACTGAACTTTAAAGAAGTTTTAAAATTAATTTAAAAGTCGACATGGAAACAAAGTGTTTATGGAATAAAACCATTATAAACAACAGAGCCAAATGACAATGCAGGAAGAAGAATTTTAAGTTGTATCAAAACTTTAAGGATGGGTATCTAAATATATAAACATCTTTGTAAAACAACACTGCACACTGAGGCACCTAATTACTATTTCCTCTAACAGGAATTACGGATTCTAGGAGCAGTAGCTGACTCCTACTCTGGGACAGAAATGTAATAGATAAGCCCCAGGGTGAGAGGCATTTAAAGAGGTTCTTCCCAGCAAAATAAGAGATAATGTGAACTTGAGTAAGAGAATTAAATGCAATGGATTGAAACACATCTGTATATTCAAAGCTATGAGTTCACAATGGTATTTGAAAACAAAACAAAAATGTGTGAACAGAACATTTTGTTGAAGTCTTTGGAAGTAGCTAGGGCAAAAGCCATTTAATCTAAAAATTAATCACTAAAATAGAAAAGAAAAACAGTCTGTATCTATTTGTTTATTTATTTCCTTATTTTGTCCTGCAAACTATCTCTCTGGATAACCAAGAGGTTGATAATGGGAAAAAATAACATATATATTTCTATTCCCCGGTTGTTGTGCAGAAGGAGCCACTTCTACCAAGCCTCATTGCCATGATGTACACCCACAGTCAGACTCACAAGCACTGGAGCCAACACAGAAAATTGGTACTGAAAATTTTGCTGTTTCTGTGACCATCTGACCATGTAGTGCAGAACTTTGGAATTAGTTTGTGGGAGGAATTTTAAAAAGTTGGAGATGCAGACTACAGAAGCCAATGGGTGTTGTAAGCACAGCTTAAAGAATGGTGCTGTAGGAGCTCAGGCAAGCAAAGCATGAACAGAAGCATGGTAGAAAATATGATGGCAGTAAGGAATCAGGGGGAACATGGCTATTAGAAATCAGACTCAAGGTCATAAATGTTTCCTTATGTAACAACTTGTCTGCATTTAGCACACATGGGGAGACTTTGAAGTAGTTTTATGATAGACCAATGAATCAAGTCAAAGAGATTCTAAGGTAGACCAGACTATGGCAAGGGTATTGTTGGCTGATTTTGCCAGGGGTGTGTGTGTGTGTGTGTGTGTGTGTGTGTGTGTGTGTGTGTGTGTGTGACAGAGAGAGACAGAGAGAGAGAGAGAGAGAGAGAGAGAGAGAGAGAGAGAGAGAGAGAGAGAGAGAAATTTCTTAAGGGCTCAATGATAGCTCAAGAGTTGGGATCTATCACCACAGGCTCAAGGGTAGAAAAGTGTGAACTGATTTGAAAGACTATTAAGACTATTTTGTCTAATGGAGAAAGTATGTGGTAGATGTTTCCAGCATGCAATTATAGGACTCACATATAAGAGGTTCATGCCTTAGTTTGGTACTTTAGATTTCAGATGCTCTGACTACTTCGAATTATCAAGACCTTACCTCAGACTTGATCTTGCTCTGATCTCAAATTTTATAACACAAGCTAAGAAAACACAGGTACATCACACTCTCTCACATAAGAGGTGAATTGTAAGGCGGTTAGGCCAAGGGCAAATACTACAGTCTGAAAGCACTGGGTACCTTCCAATATGTACCCTGACCAGCTTCCTATGGCTTCTTCCCTTGGTCAGATAGAGAGTTATTTATATAACTTAGTTTTCTTCCCATGGTCAGATATATAACTTAGTTTTTAGGCCACATAGTATTAGCTTAGGTTTTAGGCCATGCAATATTGTTAATCTCAGATTTGGCACCATTTGGGAAGGGGTGTTACAAAGCTACTGAAATCACTATTCCTGATTTCAACATCTTGTTTTGGAATCCTTATTATTATTATTTTTAATGTTTGTTTCCTGCTTCTATTTAGATTAAGGGCTGGACAAATTTCCTGAGTGTGGTTTTATAATCATTTTGAGCTGATCCATTATTTTAACCTTAAATTTAGTTTGTTTTAGATAATGCTTTACATATAAATAAGTACAATAGCAAACAGTATCAAACATGTAGTTATGTCTTGGCCCTCAAGTTGTTTTTATTTTAATTGCTTAAAATACAAATAGGTTTCTCTTACAACTCATCAGCTAGTTAGTTAAAGAAAAAGACTCCTTTAACTCAGGTTAGCCACTAACTTGTGTAGCTGAGGCTGGCTTTGAACTTCTAATTCTCCTGCTTCTGACTTCTAACTATATGATTTTCTTTAGATTGATTTTAAATTGAATTATTTTTAATTTTTTGGTTGTGAGCCTAGCCTTTAATGGCTGAGCCATCTCTTCAGCCTTTTAATTTTTTTAAATTTTCATTGTTGGTACATAGACAGGAGATTGGCTTTCTGTGTTTGTTTCTGTTTAAGTAATCTTGCTGATTTTACCTATTAATTTTAAGAATATTTTTCTGTATTCTTTGTAGTGTATTCTATGTAGAAAATCCTGTCATATTCAAATAAGAAAAGTTTTGTTTCTTCCCTCCTAATCTATTTAGGCAATGTGTTTTTCTTGCCTTCTTGCAATGGTTAAGTTTTTTTTTTAATCTGGCACTGAATATGCTCAGTATTGATTAGTGTGTACTTTCATACCTGATCTATACTTGACAGGCAAAGCATTTAGTCCTCACCACTAACAATAGTGCCACCAGTTGCTTTTCTGTAGATACACATTGACAGCTTTTGCCTGAATGAGTACTAAACTTTGTCAACAGTTTTTTATGTAGCAATTGCTATAATCTCCTGGAACCTGCCTGGGACAACAAGCTGCCTTCTTCCAGACACCTCATCTGACTGAAAACTCCTGAGACACACATTGAGATCCAGAGAGATGCACTGAGTCCTACAGAAGACAGACTTAGTCCTTCCAGCTGTAGATGAACTCTTTTGCCAAAGTCAAATGGCTACTGAACTTGGGGAAATTTACAGGATATTTACATGTTAGTAAGGAAAACATAATGTATATCTAGATTAAACAGATGTCATTACCCTCAAACTGTACAACCCATGAAACAATTAATTGGTTCAATGATCCCTTGCCTTTCCAAACCCCACCCTCAACTCTCCTTATTCTGTGACTTAACTGTGCTACCCCCTATAGCCTGAGTAGTGTTTTCTTTGGATACTTCTACCTCATCCAAAATTTTCACTACAAATGACACAGTCACTCCAGTGACACCTCTCTTTAAAAAAAATAAAAAATAAAAAGAGGAGTTGTGGGGCAGTGGGCTATGAGAGGCAGCTGGGTACCTCCTTGAGCTGGCTTCGAACCCCAGAGACCCTCAGGGATGGTAGGAGTTTGGCATTGCTCCTTGACCCCCTGGTTCCTTTCACATAGCCACAGCCCTCTACAGCCCCTCCCAAAGAGAGGTTTGAGGCCATCGTTCATGTAGCACAGGTAGAGGGCATGACAACAGGCCACAGAGCCTCAAGACATCTCCATATTCATGAGATACCTAAAGGCCAGAGGGCATAGCCAATTAAGCGTTCCTTTCCAGACCCTCCTCCTCTCAAAAGGTATTTAACCTCAGGCTCACCCTGAGAACATGGGGTATAGCTTCATCTACTTTCCACCATGACAATAAACATTTTAAGACCATTGACTACCTCTCCTCTTTGGGGCCCATCGTGGGGAACCATGGAGAAGGTCTTCAACTACCGAGCCTAACTGCTGTCTAATCTCCCACTAACAACCTCTCTACATTTGAGCCACAGAGGCCACCAACTCAAGAAAGCTAGCCAAGCCAGCTATGATCCAGCCAAGCAAGTCGCTGTCACCAAGAGTCTCATTTCCCACAGGACTAGTTGGTTCCCTGCCACTTTGGCCCAGGGACCCCCAATCCAAGAGCTCCAACCCTTTTGGGACCCCAGACTGTGTTCTCCCCACCCACCAATCGGAGTCCTGAGGCTTCTCACAGCCTGACATCCGCCCAATGCTGAGTGGAGTGAACACAGTCAAATTCCCAAGTCTCTGCCTCTCTGAGCTATGGCCCTAGCCCCTTGGGGTGGCAGACACATGGGACCCACAACTCAACACACAGGACCCACACTCACGTGCATGCTACAGCCCAACAATAATTCTGTGCTTAGTCTCCTATATATGTGTCAACTCAAAATTCTACACAAAAACTCAGCCAGTGGGACACACACATACACACACACACACACACACACAGAGAGAGAGAGAGAGAGAGAGAGAGAGAGAGAGAGAGAGAGAGAGAGAGAAACTCATTGGTGTTACCTAAATGTTATTAAGATTCACTAGTGTAACTCTGCAGCGTATCTCAGTTCCAGTCTAAAGGAGTACAGGCTACTGCAGAACTAGAAGAATCCTAGTCCTACCCTGGAGGCCATCACAGAAAAAGATCAGATGTTCTGGTCTAAAGATTGTCTGATACCAGCATTCTCTTCCTCTGGAGATGACTCAAGCTGTCAACCAATGAGATGAAGCCAACTCTGCAAGCTACTTTCCTCAACCAGCTCTTTCACCCAATAAACACCCCCACAGAAACACATGAAACAATATGTTGTCTGGGCATCCTATGGCCCTATGCTCTCCTTTGTATGATGCTTCTGGTTTATTACAGATTGCATCTACTGACATTGTTTTATCTAAGAGTTACTATCATCTTGCTTTAACTCAGCAGATAATCCCTATAGGTCAGGAGGAAAGGCTAGGCTATCACACAGCCTTTATCCTCCCCTTATCCCCACTGTTCCAGCTCTCCCTCTAGTATAACTTTCCTTTTGTCTAAAAAAGTCTCATTAGCAATTCCTAACAGGAGCAGGGAATGAATTCTCTCCAATAACCATGGACTCAGGGCATCTTTCATGTTAAAGAATATTTTCAGTCGTTTTAGAATTTCTTCCTATTCTTTCTCTCTCTCTCTCTCTTTTTAAATACTTTTAAAATGCACTTTCAAACTGCTGTGTTACTTCTTCTTGGACTCCACAGTTGCTAATGAGAACTTGTTTCACTTGGATAATTCTTCTTCCATCCATTTTTGTCTGGTTTCTTTCACGTTTTGTTTCTTCTCTGTTTTCATCAATGTTATTACGACATTTTTAGCATAGTTGTTTTTCATTTTGTCCTGTTTGACATTTACTACATCTCTTAACTCTATGGATTGATTTCTTTCTTAAAATGAGAAATTCTCAGTCCAACTGTCTTAGCTCCACACTCTCCTTGAACATGAAGACACCTTTTAGAGCACTGCCTCACCACAAATTGTTCACAATGGACAATTTCTACCCATCGGTCTTCAAGCTCTCAGAAGTCCTTTTCTGGTATGCCCATCTCCCTACAGAGCCCATTCAGTCAATTACTTTCTTTTTGTTATTGACTTTACAGTTGGAAATTCTCCCTTTGTTTCTTCTTAGCTTTCTGCTATGAACTGCTATCCTTTCAGTCATGTTACCAGTATCTGCTGTTGACTTTCACAATAGTCTTTTCTATAAAAGCGGAGGTTTTTCTGGTTTCCCATATGCCAAGGAATTTGGGATTAATTAGATACACAGGAACAGAACATATATTAAAAATGCAATAATTAGAGCAATTTTTGCTTGCAAAACAAATACATTTCCAGTGCAGAAGAAATTTTAAGTTAATAAAAAAGAAAAGAAAAGAACCTATGACTTAACTATAAGAATGATTATTTATTTCTCTTTATATGTAGCCTCTCAGAATACATTTGACATTTCATTTCTATATCACTAATCAGATGTTCTAATGCCTACGCTTTCTCAATTATAGATTTTAATCCTTGCATTGGAATGTTAGCTTCCTTGCAAGCCACTCCTCTCCTCATCTTGGTCCCCTTCATGTAATCCTGGTTCCTTCACACTTTCTTTGTTCCTTGTGAACCTATACTGTTATTTCATTTCTCAACCAGGAAGCTCTCTTATCAGCCTCTGTCCCTCTAAGGATTCTCTTGCCCTTATTGAGATTTACAGAAAGATTCTTGTGTGTCCTGAATCCAGTGATAAGTCACTTTCCACTGGCACTGCCTCTGAATTGTGAGGTGGTCTAACACTGCAATAACTCCTCTGTTGTTTCCAGCGTGAGCTTTTCCTCCCACTTACATGGCAACGGCTTCTGCAGAAGTGGTGGTCCTGGATTCTATTTACATAGTACAGTTGATAGGATACAGTCTATAACCTATTTCAGCATTCTCCAGGCCATCCTGAACATCATACCTAGATCTGTTGGAAGTGAAAAGTAGTGTTTATAACATACACACACACACATACACACGGTAGGAAATACCTCTTATGTGGAAGACAATGTGAATTTAACACTCCTCACTTGACCACACATCTGTGCCCACTAGGAGATGGTTGTTCACCTATATCTCTGGTACCTGAAATCAATGGAATTCTTATTTTTACAACCATTGTTCCA
The DNA here is from genome assembly GCF_004785775.1 of Grammomys surdaster. Classification (NCBI taxonomy): domain Eukaryota; kingdom Metazoa; phylum Chordata; class Mammalia; order Rodentia; family Muridae; genus Grammomys; species Grammomys surdaster. The sequence continues at coordinate 1,216,732 of NW_021604608.1, forward strand.
CTTTCAGCACCTTTCTTGGGCTAATCTCTCAGAATGTGGTAGTAGGTTACAAAACAGCAAGGCAGTATATTCTTGGCTACATGCAATGTCCTTAATTATTTTACCAAACCCAAGACAATCAATCTTATGTATCAGAAGTTTCATCCTAGATCCTAACAGTATGGTATCTTTTCAGGTCTACTCAATTTTGTTCTGGTTTATAAGAAACTGATCCAGGTACTAGCCATTTAAACCACAAATGACTGAAGTTTTCAAAGAGTTAGTTTATATGAAGCGATTTCATTTACATATTTAAGCAAAGATACTGCAAAACCAACAGACGACTAGAGCAGATACCCACAGTGTTGTTAAGAATTGTCTTTTCTCTAACTGAACCTGTTTGTCTTTGAAATTTCTAGCACACAAGGGACAAATGAAACTACAGTTTTGTTATTCTCAACTGTCCAACTATACCCCTTAAAAAATGTTTACTACATCTATGGTACTAAATGCTCAGTGGATGTACTATAGGAGGTTCTAAGAATTGTTCTATCTTCTTTCTCAACATTTATATAGAAAATTGAATGTGTGACATTTATAATTTTGGCAACATATCTCAATATTCATGGAAATAATTGAAAAAGTGTAATTAAAAATGATTTAATGAGGGCTGGGAAGACGGTAGAACAATATAACGCTTGCCATTCATGCAAGAGCATATGATTTGACACCCATCTCCCATGTAAAAAACAAAACAACAACAACAAAAATAAAAACAGGGATGGTGGTGTCCCCTCATAATCCTAATACTGGGGAAGTGGAGAAAGAATCACAGGCCAGCCAGGCTAGACTAATTGGTGAGCTCCAGGTCAATGAAAGACCATATCTCAAAAGAGATGGGCCATATTCCTGAGGATGACAGCTCATGATATCCTCTAACTTCTACACATGGCGCACACACAGAGAGAAACATATGCACATACATAAAAAAGAAAAAGAACAACTCAACGAAGAAGATTCCACAAGACACCATGCAATAGGTGGTAACTGTGTGCCTTTCTCACAGTTTACTTTGATCCTTGGATGTAATTCTAAATATCTTAGTAAATCCTTAAACAGAATCTTTCAAATAATCTGTTTCTTCACTCATCCCTTGGACAATATTTTGTGGTCTTTCAGCCAATATATCAGTCACCCGAGTTAACATTCTTACTCTTACTGAATTGCATTTGTGGAGGTGGATGCTCTGGGGAGTTAAAATGTTTGGTGAAAGGTCAAACGGCCAGTGCAACAACTGGGGAAAGACTCAGATATAGAACTTCTGATTCTAGATTAGCAAACTCCATCTATTATGCAGTTCCAGTGAGCTAGACAGTGATCTAAAACCTGAGGATGAATGGTTGAGTAAGGGGATATAATCCCTGTCCTCTAAGAGCCAGGAGAAAAAACAGAGACAAAAAGCATGTTTTATGCAAGTCAGTGGCCCATAGAATGCTAGAGGCAACAGCAAGTACAGAACAGACCATCAGGGAGGGAAAAAATGCCAGTGGGAATCAATATTTTTGGCTGTCTCTCTTGGGTCCTTCTAATTGTGTGACATATATTTTCACTACCCCAATTGTCAGAAGAAACACAGATGAAAAAGGACAGAAACAGGATTTCTTTCAGAGACTTTGGAGAGCCTCTTGGAAAAATCCAAAGCAAAGGGTGAATGACTTGTTACACTGGGGGAACATGGTGACAACATACAGTTTTGAGGAAGAGAGGCTTGCAAATATCAAATATAGGAAGTATTTAAAATGCTGAGAAGTAAAGTTTTTCTTCCTAGACAGAAAGAGCACTCAGATGAGAAGTAGATCAGTAGGGGCAATTGCTCTGAGGAAGCCTGTGAGGACCCATTTGGTATCAGCCACTTTGTGGTTGTTAAACACAACCGCACTTCGAGCCAAATCTCATGTAAAATAGATGAAGGAGGGATTACTCCAGTCAAGCTAATCATGTCAGTCTGTTTTCTGTTACTGTAACAAATCACCTGAGACCAATTCATTTATAATAATAATAATAAACAGTAATAAATAATTTCACTGTTCTCAAGCATGGCACCAGCATCAGGTAGGGATCTTCTCAATTCTTTGTATCAGGAGCATCACATGGAAAGGCAAAGTAAATATTCTTGTTTAGTTTCCTCTCTCTCTCTCTCTGTCTCTCTCTCTCTCTCTCTCTCTCTCTCTCTCTCCTCCCCCCCACTAATAAAGCCACTAATGTTATTACAGGGCTCCACTCTCATGAAATCATTTAATCCCAATTACTTCCAACATATTTCATCTTCAGATGTTGTTAATATATAAATTTGAGGTTTGAGTTTCCAACATAGGAAGTTTCAGTGGTTAGCCAAGCCCCAGCTACCCACCCTGAGGCACTGTCTCCTTTCTGACCACACCTCCAGGTGAACATTGAAGTATTGTTTAAAAAGTGGGAATGATTCTGACATCTCAGAGACCAGAGACACTGGGCTCTATAAAATAGTTGCTTATGGTTACCTCTCTCTGATTGTGACCACGGAGCAAGCTGTTAACAGCCTTTAGGGAAACAGTCATAATTTACATTTCTGATTCCTTTGTCACCTTCAGTGGTTCAAAGGCAGATAAAGCAGCTTGGCTTTGAAAGCTCCGATTAAAAAGAAAACAAAGGAAAGTTCACAGAAATGAAATCTCCCAAGAAAATACCTAACAATCTTCCAGCTACTGTAACAGTACTCGAAAACCCACCCACCACAGCACCTAATTGAAATATTGATTCTTTGGTCAGGTCTCTAACTTAAAATTCCAGGGCTGAGCGCCTCCACCATCTAGACTCTCCTTCACAGAATCACAGCACAGGGTGCACAATGTTTCCTTAACATTAAGCTCTCCCAGTCTTTCATTTCAATTAGTCATAAAAAAGAGGAGGAAGGAAAGCATTGTCGGGAAGATTCCAGTCAGTGGTTTATTGCCTGAAACGCTTCTCAGGCTTAACTATTTCATGGCAAAAGCTGTTTCCTTATAGGTAGGAAGCTAAGCAGAAAACAAACTAAATCTACTTTCTTTTAAATGATTTATCCAGTATGTTTGTATTACCCAATCTCATTTACGACTCTCTTTTTTTTCTTAACAAGCACCCAATTTATGATGAGAAATTATTGCCAATCCAACTTTTGCTATTCTTATTTTTTTCATTTAGATTCTAAGAGCAACGAAGTCCCTTGACATCATTATCTCCTGTGAATACTAATTATGTCACTACAACTGTGTGCCTGCTAATCTTCCAGAAATAATGTGAGAATTACTGGGACGTGATAGGAGCAGAATGGAATTAGAAACCTATTTGTGAATTTGAAAAAAAAAAAGCCCAGCTTTCTAAGAGTGGTAAAATGTGCATAGCCTAAAATGCTTTCAGAAAGAGACAGATTACCACAATGGAGACAAATGATGGTTCCTAATACCACACTCTGAGCACAGAACAGCCACCCTGGCAAGGCAGCTTTCTGAAGGTTCTTTCCTCCTTACCAGAAATATAGTCCACAGGATTTTTATCTCAGAGACCAACCTCAACTCCAGATAAGGCCTTTTTAAAAATCATGTTTAATAGGTTCTGGTTTCTGGGAGAATAAAAATGAAGGTAAAAATCTCTCCAGTAGGGTACAGAGTCAGTGTGCCAGCTCCCAAAGCACCTCTGTGATGGAAGGATGTATTTATTAAGCATTGTAGTGGCCATATTTGCTGAGTGTCTAGATACAACTTGTGCTTCCCTCCGGTAGGCAGAGATGAAACATATAGCATCTTGACTGGTTGCAATGACACGATCTTCTTATGACATTACAATTGCAGAGGCATCTGAGGGCCACTAGGTGAAGGAATTTACCAATGGTGTCTACATGGTCACACAGGGTCAAATCACAGAGGCATTTATTCCCCCAAACTCTGTTCATGATTCTTATCTGTAGAATACAGCATCTCACATCACCCTCAAAAACCCGGTCTTGGGTATTTATCCAAATCATTTCTCTTAACTCTCAGCTCACTGAAGTGATCCAGGTCATCTCTTTCTAGTCCCCAGATGCAGGATTTCTGCTGATCCCTGGATCCCAATCTATCTCTTATCTCACCATATAACCATCCACCTCAACCATGCCCCGGGTCTCTCATCTCACCTCTGACACTCATTTTCATATCTCTCTGTTCTGTATGCACACACACACACACATGCACTTATGCACAAGCACACGCGTGCGCGCGCACACACACACACACACACCATGTTGGTGTACACATCTGGGTCTATTTTTTACTTCTGAGTTCTAATTGAACTCACTTCACATCCACCTGGCTCTTCCCATTCCATGCTATCATTTCTCCTGCACCTGTTCCTCTTCCTTCCCTTCCCCATACTCCAACCTAGGTTAGGTTTCTCCATTTCTCCAATATCTACAACACCTACAACTGAGTGTCTGTCCTTGTGGTTGCACCATACAGAGACATCAAAGCCCTCTCACAGCTTTTTTGGTTTGATTACAAAAATGCCCTTTAGAAGTTCGTGTGTTTGAATACTTGGTCCCCCTTTTGTAGCACTGTTTGGGAAGGTTTTGGCGCCTTTAAGGAGGTGGAACCTTGATGGAGGAAGTACATCAAAGGGGGTGGGCTTTGAGGATTTATACCCCGCCCTATTTCCTACTTGCTCTCTGCTTTCCTGACTATATTGCTGGACTCGTGCTTTTGCTTGCCATGCCTTGTGGCCCTCTGGAACTGGAAACCAAAATAAGTCTTCTCTTTTGGTTGCTTTTGTCAGGATATTTTATCACAGCAACAGAAAGGTAACTAGTGTGAGACTACTAATACAAGCCTGGTGGTTTCTCCCAGTTGCTCTAACCAATAAGTATGCAGGCATCCTTTGAAACTGCGTCTGCTGGCTTATAAATATTGACACAAATGGGTGACAGGTAGTTAGGGAGTGTTTATACAACCTTCCTGCAGCTCTAGGCATCAATTACCCCATCTCTTTTTAGCTCTGGGAATTATTGCAAATACAGTGCACCTGTGTTCTTTCTGATCCTCTCTCGGCATCAAAACGGAAACTCTGACACAACTTGGCTTCAGATTTCTAAAACTTGATGTTAGCTAAGGATAGCAACTGTGGTTTTCTCTAAAAAGCTCCATCATTAGGCTGAAAACGCTACTCTATCTGAGAAGAATGAAATTCTTAATTGTGTTTGTGATGAAATATATGAATAAGTAAATAGGACACATTAATATTTCAGTAATGCTGTGGCTATCTTCTAGAATAGCATATGCACTGCCAAGTGCAGCTGGTTGTGTTCTAAGTATCTTTTTTATATGTCTATTTCCCACACTTGATTCCAGGCTAATTGCCTGTCCAAATCATGTGGCCAGAATCTAGCATGGTAGTTGGCACATGATAAAAATTCAATACTTTTGAATAAAAGATTTATATGGCCCTAAACCCTTTGTTGAACTTTGACTAGGCTTAACCACTAGGCCTAACATCCAGATTAAAAGTCCATCCACACGTAAATTCAATTCATAGTCCATCACTACTAAAGTTTGTGTCCTATGAAAGCCACTTGTTATATCCTATGTGTCTGTCACTCCAGAGCAGAACTCTAACCTCTTCTCTAGGAATATAAGGATGGTGACTTCTCTGCCAGGATGACATTTCCCTGATCCCCAGCCATCTTCAGATGACTTGACTGCCTCTAAGGACCATTGAGGAATCACTCTCCCACTCATACTGTGCCATCTCAATTCTATACTGTATTCCCTGGAATTCTGTTCAGAGCAGATGTCAGCAGGAAGCAGTTCCTTGGATATTGATATCATCCCTATACTTATGAGTTCCAAGTGCATCAGTTTTTCAAATAACTACTAATCATGTTATAGACGCCCCACCCCCACTCTTTTCACATTTCCTGTTCCAAGAAGAGAGATCCCCTCTTGGAATGTCAGTTCCTCCCATGTGACTCCTAGACCCGTCTCATTCAGTCTCTCCAAGAATTTTACACCATCACCCACAGCCGTCTTACTTCTGTGCAACCCCTTCCTGTCTATGGCTCCTTGCACATAGCTTTGAGAATACTCAACTGCCTCTCATCACTCATGTATGATCTTGACTGTATACATGTGTACGTCTTCCATGTTAACACTTGTGGCCTCAGAGCATCCTAAACATTGTCTTCCCAGGGTCTCACATGATTTTATTTTCTGCTTCATTCATAGGATGGTCTAGCCTTTGCTTTTGACTATGCTATCAGACATGGACACAAGCTTTTCCCCACAGTCCTGTCTCACTCTAGCTTCCAGGGCATTGCCCTTCCCAACTTTCCATCTACCTCTGACCACTCCTTCCATTTCATAGGTGAGTTCCTTCATCTCAATCCCTTCTCCAGATGGCATGTCCTCTGGGCCTGAACTTGAAGTCAATTTTCATTCTCATTTCTAAGGGAGAAATGTCACGTTCTGTTATTTTCTTTCTTTTTAAGAACAGTTTTATTGTTCTTGAGTATTTCCTACATACATGTATATAGTGAAACGTGTTCATGCCATTTCCACTTGGCTCCTCCAGCGTGCCCCATACCACCCCCCAACACATCCCCTCCTTTAATGTCTTGTTTTCATTTATTATTTATTTTTTATAACTCATTAAGTTCAATTAGGGCTACCCACATTTGCGTGGGTTTGGTCATCCAGTAGAGGAAGGAAACCTATCAGTGGCCACGCCTTTGAAGAAGAATGATTCTCCTTCCTGCAACAGCTATAGTCAAATGTGTCTCCTAAGCTTTATACTTACAAGAGAGAGTGAGTGCATGCTTGCTGGTCATCCTTTGCACTGTGCCATGCAGGGAGTCACCCCATTCTCTCTTCCTCTCTCTTCTTTTTGTCCCTCTCATCTGTCAACATCAATCATACACTATGCTCTCAGAGGCTCACAATGTAACGACACTCAGAACTTTTTGAATTGAGTGTCAGGAACTGATGGAAATGCAGTTGCATGTTAGTTTGACCTTTGCCTATAACAGTATCCCGCGTCAGACACCGCATCCTGGTTGGGCCCTGTCCTTGCCCTGAAGCCAAACTTCAGGCACCTTTGGATCACCGTTCAGTTATGAGATCAGCTTCATTGAGCTCTGTGTCTTGCTTCCATGTCCTTAAACGTCTAATTTGACTTAATCAAAATTAAATCTCATCATTTTATTCCTCTCGTACCAGGCACTGCCTCAGTTTAGGTTTGTTCTCTATACCAGAGATCCGTACTAAGAAGAGACAATCTGGAGCTTTATTCTTTACATTTTCCCCTGGTGTTTTCTGTGACCTCTGTTTCAGTCCTGTCATCTGAGAGTCACTGAGTGTCATTAGACTATTAGCAACCATCACTTGGCCTCACTTTCTTCAGAAAATTGACACTACTGCAGGACATAGCACCTAGGGACCCTTTCATATCTGATCTCTCGAGGTTCTCAATGTCTTTCTCTCTGAAGAACTCAGTTCATTTCTTTTTCCCTTGCCTTGATAATTTTAAACTCCTAAACATGCTGATTAAAAAGCAGGAGATACATTAGAGGTGTTTGTAAGTAAAAGCAAGTCATGCAGAGGCTGTGGTGGTAGTCTTGTATTTTCAAAGACTAACATCAGCAATGTGTCTAGTTAACATTCTTATCCCTCCTGATGCTATTGAGACTAATGCAGCATTTTTTTATTCCATGTCACAAATGGGTCACATATATATATATTTTTAAATCACGATCACACTTCCGATAGGAAAGTTTGCAGCCTCGCCAAGTCCTTGGCAGTAAGTGATTCATTTACCTCTGAAATGGTACAAATGGTGACCTATGATTGCATCAAAACCTTTTTACTTTTTTCCAAATGCCTTGACTGTCATGTAATGGTTTGGTTGGTTTGCAGCCTTCCTTTTGTCTGATAACATATTTATGCTTTGGGATTACAAATATGAGAATGATGTCGTTGATCAAACTTTTGTCAGCAGTTGTACAGCTTGAAATAAAACCTTTGATAATCTCAGTGCTTCCTCCTGTGCCTTAAATCACAACCTCCAGTGTGGCAACATTTCATTCTAGGTGATGCTAATCACAAATTGTAAATTTGTGTGTGCATGCCTGTGACTTATTTTAATGTACTTTTAACAGAAATAATGCCTATGTACAATTTAAAGGGAAAAATAGTGGTCCCTTCCTCCATTCCCATTGGCCAAATTGTTCAAGCCTTTTAGCTATTCTTCAATATTTCTAAATAACATCTGTAACCATTCCTTGTTGATTTGTTCAACTGCAAACATTACTTTCAGTTTCTGAGTTGGGACATAGGTTTAAATACCATGACAGAGACTAAAATGGCATGGCCTTAAAGTAGATGTTTAGCTTTCCTTTATGAATGGCCAGGCATCCATTGGTTTAGATGCCGTTAGTCACCTGGTGGAAGATCAACTGCCACTCTATCCTCATTTCATCCCATGTGGTGGGGAGAATGGAACAGGAAGAGTTCATAGCTTCTTTGTCAGGATGTGGCCCAGAAAGTGTGTGTGTGTCTGTGTGTATGTGTGTGTCTGTGTGTCTGTGTGTATGTTTGTGTGTGTATGTGTGTATATATATATATATATATATATATATATATATATATATATATTTCAGATTATGCATATATCAATTCAACTTCTATCTTATTACCTAGAACTTGGTGTCATTTATTGTTCTACCTAGCTGCAAGGAAGGTGGGAATATTGACCATTGTTCTTGAAAACTTTAGTATCAGCCACAATTCTCTTACTATAGAAGAAAAGATTGTACATTTCTAGTCAACCATTAGCTTCTTCTACATGTTCTACTTTGGAATAGAAGCACTTGACCCTTATAACCAACACCCCACACACACACACATACATACATACATACACACAAGTTTGAATCCTATTCTCCTATTGTTTCTTAATTTTGATTAGAAAATATTTAGTGTTAAAACTGAGAAACACTACAACTCAATCATCATGTACTTCCTCTCTTGACCATCAGGAATTGAAAACACTTTGATATCTCTACACATAGTTATTTCTCCAGTATAATTTCATTGTCATTGTCATAGGACATAACCATGTTCAGCTCTGGTTCATCTATACTTCCTTCTCCTCCTACAACTATCCAGCTATCAGGAATATCATCTCTGCATGATGATAGAGGCTGAAGAGGGAAATCAGATGTATAAAACCTTGTAAACCTTGTCTTATAAGTGGCAATTGTCACTTTGACCCACAAGCCATTGTCCAGGCAAGTCACATGGGTAAGTCCAAAGCCAGTCATTTCCTACCAGGGGCAGATGCCAAAGATGTTACCAAAAGGAAGGGCAATGGATGGGACAGGGCTCAATTCTCTGGCTTCAGCCCAGCAATTGTTTTACTGTCTTGCTGGGTGCTAACATCCTAGCTTTTATCTCGTATTTCAAGGAAATGTTCTTAGTCTCCTCCACATGTGTTCCAGAATTGCATGCCTCCCTGATATTTGGTATACTTCTCTCTTTTTAATCAATGTCTGAACATGTTCTTGGTTAAGACAATAAATGTTGAGTGTTCTGTACTATGGGTCTTGAAGGACTCATGTTAAGGCAACCCAGTCCTTTGAAAGAGAGAACCCCAAATATCATCATGTATGAATTCTTTCTTTAAAGTTATCAATTCCCTCAAAGTGGAATTTTTCACATTTTAATCAGGGGAAGGTGATAGCTGCCAACATTTTCATAGCAGAGATGGGAAAGTGTGACGATCGTCATTAAAATAACTCTCAGAAGATGATTCAAGGAAAGGGAAAGGCGTCCATATGGGAAGTCTAAAACTCAAGATGGAATAGTAAGCAAGTGGTAGAACTAAACCGGGAAGGAGGGACACAATGCCAAACAGTTTTCAGCAACTACCCAGTTTCTCGCTCCTCAGTGTGCTCCCCTGATGACAGAAATGTTTGTAGCAGCTTTGTTCTGAACTGATAAGGCAGGGATGGGGCAGTGGGATACCCACTAGCAAGATAATGTATAGAAGCTAGGGATGGGAAGGTGGGATGTCCCTCGAAAGGGCGGTGGATACAGTCATGGTTCTCTCACTCAAAGTAGTATGAAATAGTAGTGAGGAAGGAAGACATGCAGTAGCATAGAACAATATGTATTCTTGGAAATAAAATGTCAAGCTTAAAATCAAGGCAAATCCCAAGAGAGAGTATAACATTTTAACACCCCTAACAAAAGTTTTTAAGCAAGCTTAATTAAAAATAAATGTTATAGCTCAGTGATTAAGAACACTTGCTTCTTTTCCAAAGGAAATTAGTTCAGTTCCTAGCACCCATATCAAAGGTTCTGACTTTCTTCAGGAACCTGATCACATGTGGCATGCATGTGCGCACGCACGTGCACACACACACACACACACACACACACACACACACACATGCGAATGAATATAGAAATGAATCTTTGGAAATGTTTCTATGCTTACTGTGATTAAATAATTAACACAAAATTCAGAGAAGTGTTTTCCTCTGTGAAAGGAATGACGGGGGTAGAATAGTGTAAAATATGTAACAGTTTGTAAGGAATGCTTAAACCATGGATTTTGAAGTGGGCATACAATGTTCCTTGTATTATTCTGTTTTATAACATGTATATATCATTAAATATAAGGAAATATTTTGAACACATTATCAAAAGTAAAACATAAGATAGAAGTAAATACCAAATCAGAGTTTCAGAAGATGTTTTCAGAAGATGTTTCTAATGCCCTTGTAATATTCTGGGTAAGTGTAAATGCTAATTTGGAGTCTTAACCTAGAAAGGCATGTTCAAACTATAGGGAACCAGGAAAGTATAAAGAACCTCACCCTGGAGTGGTAATGCACACCTGTAGTCCTAGCAATTGGGAGGCTAAAGCAGATTGAGGCTAGCCTAGGCTACATAGTGAGATTCAGTCCCTAAACTATGACAAAAGAAAATTTCAAACTAAGACAAATTATAGAAAAAGTCCATGAAATAACAGAACAAATTAAAATGCAGAGCAAGTAAAAGATAAAAATGAAATCAATTGATAACATAAGAGTTATAAATATGCATGTTCACCAATTGAAAGGGATACATAAGAATTTGTAGAACTCTAGCAAAATATTGTATATGAGATAAAAGAATACAGAATGATAGGAAGGGAGGAACCTATATATCAGGGGAAAAGTAAATGAAAGAAATCTGGTTTTATATTTGAGAAAAGATAAAGATCAAAAGCATTCTTAGAATTAAAAAGCATCGCTATATAATAGCAACGTTTTCCTTTACATCAAAGATACAGCCATCATGACTAGTGAGGCATAATAATATAGCCTCAAAACTTACTGAGAAAAAAATATATATGATCTAGAATTAAGATAGCTCCTTTCAAATCTCCAGAGAGGTGTCATTTTTGTCTAAGACTTATTTATCTGAGCTCCATCTTGTTCCCCACCTTGTTCCCCATGCCCCATCACTGCTCAGGGGTGCTCTTTCTTGCCAACTGTATTCTATTGGGCTTCCATGACTGCTGACTTACTAAGAGGTTTAGTTAATAGGAAGCCATTTTCTCATTCCCTACCAAATAACACATCTCCAGCTACAGGACTCCAAACTTCTTCAGATGCCATCTGTTAATCCACCTCAGTTTCAATGTCCAAACTGTTCCCTTTGTTACTAGAACCAATGAGTGCTGTCCATCCCCCACTCTCAACAAGCACTAGGTTCCGTTGGTGTCTCCTTTTAGGCTCTTCAGCTTATTTACAGTAGAATACCCAAGTACATGCACTGTTGAGGTGCTAAAATGTTCCTGCTTTTGTAGGTGGACTGAGCTCCCATAACAAGTATCTTATATGTCACAAGCATTTGAGGTCTGAAGTCTGGTAGATTAGATGGTTTCTATATTTCAGGTCTCACAAGGCTGCAGTTAAGGCACCTCCTGGATTGCATTCTAATTTGGAGGTAAGAGAAGGCTCTTTGTCTATAGGCATTCATAGTATTTGAAAATTTTCCTTACATGCAGTTATAGATATATAGTTTCTGACCCCTTGCTGCCTGTCACCCAGTGGCTGTATTCCGCCCAACGGCTGCCTGCATGTTTGGCTCACGGTCTTTCTCTTTATCTTTTAAGCCAGCACACAGAGGGTCACAGTGCTATATATTTTCCAAGTGCTTTCAACTATTTGTCTTCTATTACATTTTTTTTAAATTTGATGTTGCATAAAATATAGGGCTTCATCTCTTTATATTTCTATATATTACATTTCTATATATTGTGACATTTCTAACTACTACATAATACTGTTGGCCATACACCCCATTGGTAGTTGATGAATACTGAGGTAGTTTCTTCTTGGGTATAACCACTGGAAGGTTGCCCATTCTCCAGCGAATAGTATTACACTCATGTACCTGCAAGCATGAGCTTAGTACTAAATGATTGAACATTTAATATTCTCTTCTTTTTCCTAATAGCCCCCACCCCTTATCTTCTTGCCTTTATCTCATGCCACACTTTCATATACAAGGAAAAAAATAAAATTCTTGTCTTTGTGCAAACATTCTTCTCTGCAGTAGAATCAAACCAAGGGTATATATTTACATTTTCTTTATCCATTTATCCACTGATGGACACCAAGACTGAGTCCATAGCTTGGTTCCTGTGAATAACACCACAAGGAATGTGAGTATTCAAGTGTCACTATAGTAAGCTGACTCGGATACACACTCAGAACGGTTATAGCTGGATCATATGGTACTTCTACTTTTAGTTTTCTGAGACGCTTCCATACTGATTTCCATGGCACTGTACTGATTTACATTCTGACAGTGTCTAAGTTCCTCCCCACCCCCATTCTTAGCAGAATTTGCAACTTGCTTTTTTTTATGATAATCTTTGTGATTGGGGTAAGGTGGAATCTCCGTGTGGTGATTTTTAATTACTCTTTGATAATTTCCTACCCTTTTACTCCTCCAGATACCTCTAGTCAACTCTCCCTCAACTTCATGTCTTTCTATTTTAAACTTCCCTCAGTCCAGTTAGTGCTGGTACATGCACATAGTCATAGCACCATCAATGCAGCATGACAAACCTATGAGCTGCCATGATCGTGGAGCAAACCAACTTTCTAGCCCTATCAGCTTTCAACTGCCAATAGTTCCACAGGGAGGAGAAAGACCTGGTAAACCCCTCTCTTAAAGTAGTTTAAATTTGCATTTCCCTAATGACTAAGGATACTGAACATTTTTCATTTACTTACTGACCATTTGTATTTCTTTCCTTGAAAAAACCTATTCAGCTCATCTGCCCATTTTTAAAATTTGATTATCTGATGTCTTAGTGTTCAGTGTTTTCAGTTCTTTACATGTTGGAATCAGGCCCCTGTTCAGTGAACATCAGTAGCTGTTCTGCCCCGTCTCCCACCTCTCTGACTCTTCTCTTACTCTACTGATTTTAAGTGCTCATGTAATTTTATTGGGCCTGCTCAAACAACTCAGAAAAATTTCCTGATTTTATGTCTACAGGGAACAGCCTAAATT
>NW_021604608.1:1230336-1263191 GCF_004785775.1 Grammomys surdaster
CTCAGAAAAATTTCCTGATTTTATGTCTACAGGGAACAGCCTAAATTCTAACTGCAAAGGTCCCATTGCCAGGGAGCCAAGCTGTATCAGACCTAATGACAGGAGAAAAATATCCTGGGGTGGAAAAGTCCATCAACTAGGGGCACTGTACTATTCCTTCTACATCTTGCTTAGTTGATAGTGTCTTGAACTATGAAGGTAATTCCTGCTAAGGGTTGATGTTCAGAAGAAATTACCCTGAATATGTAGGAACAAGTTGTATGTTGTTCTCCCAGCTCTCTGCATTCCCCATGGCAGTGGTTCAATATTCAACATCCCCCAAAAAACAACCAGCACTGAGGGCAATCTCAGTGATAAGGACTGATTCTATGCTTCTATTCTTTTTTCAACATCTTATGTGAAGGAAGCAAAACAGGGAGACCAAATTACTGCCAAGACCACAAAATCAGTCAATGACAGAACAACAAAGTTATTTTATGTTCATTCACTTGTATGTCTAATAACACTTGCTAAGCCCCAGGCTGCTAAGTGTTTGTACGTGGAAGACAAACATGAAATCACCTTTTTCCATCATCTTGAAGAGCTTTCTCTCTGACTAAGACCTAAATGTGTTTGTATGTTTAATGCTGGGCATGTGAAATGTTCCATGTATTTTTACATGGGCATCTGATCTGCTATAGGAATATCTGTGTTTCCTCTATGACAGTTGCCAGAGTGGTTATATCAAACCCAAATAGAGGCTATGTGTCCTCAGACAATTCACTTAATAATAATTCTTCCCTGGTAAAGACATTGCAAGCAGGATTCAACTGCTATATGCAGATCACTTAAAACTGGCTTATAAGTCCATACTTATTAAATAAGAACTGCTATCAAGATGATTGCTTAATCTCTCTTATTCTGCTTTACTATTTACAAAATGGAGATATGACAGTAATAATCAATTTATGAGGAAATGGAAGGATTAAATGAATATATATATATATATATATATATATATATATACACACACACACACATACATACATACAAACACACACACATACACACACATAATGCAGTTTTGTGTCATGACATTCTTATTCACATCAAGATACACTTAAGAACTATAGAGTTTATACCTAATTAGCAAAGTGTTTATGTATCAATAAAATGGTGGACTCCAGAGGGCCTCTAGTAGAAAGACATGGAACATGGATTATGATTTAAAAGAATCTGTAACTAAACAAAGGTTTTGTCCCTTCTTTTCTTCAGTGTCCTCATCCATGCAGGACAGGTTAAGGTGCGAAGCCCTTGTGCTAGTTAGAGTTTCTATTGCTCTGATGAAACATCCTGACCAAAAGCAACTTGGGGAGGGAAGGATTCATTGTTCATCTTCTAAGGAAGTCAGGACAGGAACTCAAACCAGAGAAGGAACCTGGACACAAAAGTGATTGTGGAGGCCATGGAGGGGTGCTGCTTATTAGCTTGCTCCCCATGGCTTGCTCAGCCTGCTTTCTTATAGAATACAGAACCACCAGCCCAAGGGTAACCCCACCCACCTGGCCTGGGACCTCCCCCATCAATCACTAAGAAAATGCCCTACAGCCTGATCTTAAGGGAGCATTGTCTCAATTGCAGGTCCCTTATTCAGATAACTCTAGCTTGTGCCATATTGACATGTAACTATTCAGCACAGTTCTAGAATGTGGATTTCCTATTGCTGCAGAAATGAAACTAGAAATGACTTTTGATCAACTCCCATTAAGGGTTTTTAATTCATCAGAGCTAAACAATTCTTTGAAGATGAAATTGCCAATGTGCAATTGATTTGAAAATCCCTTTCAACACAAATCTCTGGAAGCTGCTCTCACTGTTCACTCAGGTTCCTGCTGGTATAGCTGCTCTCCTTAGAGAGATCTTAAATGATAAAAGAAGCTGGAAGCCGTGTGAGAACTGGAGAAGCACAGGAACAGATGAGAGTGAGCCAGACCAAGAAAGACTACCTGCTGCCCAGGGAAGAAATAGCTGAGACTGCTTCTGCTGCAGCAACAGACTGGGAACAAAGCCCCAAGACAACAGAGATGATAATAGGAACACTGCTCTTCCTAACACCATCTACCTCTTTAATGCCCACCTAGAGCTCAGTAGCCCAATGATAGGATCTCAGACTTCTATGTTAAAAAAGCCATGGGTTATTTTCTTGATGTGGATAAGATCAAGAGCAGCAAGCACTAGGGTCCAGCTTGAACAGAACCAAGCACACAAGCAGGCCAGATCAGAGTTTGTCAGGCAGAGATTAAATCAGTATTCTTAAAGCAAAACCATGTCCTTAGCCAATTGAGAGAGAATTCCTTTGGCTTTTCTAGAAACACAGGCTTTCTGTTAAGTCCCGTCAGACAGCAGACATCTTGTCACTACATGCACTCAATGAGAGGGTCCTGGTCCCCAAAGCAACGAGTTCCTCAACTCATATAAGAAGCATCATAAATACTGAGACTTGCCTCTTTCTCTTTCTCTTTGTGTCTTCTTAGTTCTCCTTTCTTACAAACTGGCACATTCTATGCATTTTTCAACAAGTTTGCAAAAGGAGCCAATATAGTGATCCTTCTAACTTCATTTGCCCTTGCTTTTCAGGCCTGGTTTCCTGATGACTCAATAGCCAGCTTACAAATTGTTTCCCTACAAGTCAAATGGTTGCTGCTAATCTGATAAAGTGCAACTCTCTGTTTAGGGGACCCTCTCAGGTCATTCTGGTGTGGCCCTGCTGCCTTCTGAGGGAGTGGTGAATTGGCAATTACTCTGATAAATGTGGCTACTGGAGACCCATCTCTGTTCATACAACAAACATTAATCAAGAGACTACAATTGGCCAATGCCTACCAAGACCTGAGCCCTTGGTGTGGGTCCATTCCTGCCTTCCTATTCCAATGAAGGACAGTAATGAGAAGAAAGGGGATTTCATTAATGTAGGAATATGATAGAAACTTTTATCCTGGCCTTATGCTTGGTAGAATTAAAACCCAACAATAATGTAGACAGCATCAGTCCAAGGAGTGCTGAGAGGTATAGCTACAACAGATGACCTGAATGGATTTTCAAAGACAATTTTGTTACACTGATTTAGTGTGTGAGTGCATGAGTGTGTGAGTGTGCCTCCTTCTAATATAGGTCCCAGGGACTAAACCATGATTATTGGGCTGAGCAGCAAATTACTAAGCCATCTTACTGGCCCAACCTGTGTGGATTTTGTCAGGACCTGGGCATGTTCTTGATGTAGACAATGGTGTCAAAATCTATATATACAGAGCCTCTCCCAACTGATGGGCCTGTCCCAACTGAAGACAACCAAGATAATGTTCATACCTGTATGCTCCTTGTTTGGGAATCAAAAGGCCATGAATCTAGTTCTAGCTCCACTCTGTTCTCTTGAATAAGCCACTCAGTCCCTTGGGTTTCAGTGTTCTCATCCAAAAATCCATGCTTAAAAACAAAACAAAAAAACTTGCCTCCTATATTCGTCAGGCATCATTGCTACATTTGCATTTTTCTTATTCTTGTTATGTGATTAACTGTTTTGACTCTTAGATGCAATGTCTTTTCTCTTGTGACAGAACATAAATCCAGGTGTGATAGAGAGGGGAGAAAGGACTTCCAGGACATCTTATCTAAGGAATCAAAGCGAAGTGGAGGAATCTTAAGATCCTGTGCTCCATGGCCTCTTCTTACATAGCTCTCCTGGAGACTTCCTGGCACTATGGCATAAAAGAATCAAGAGTTATAATATCCGTGTTCAACCAAAGTTGACTAAGAAAATCCTTGGCTATTACATCTCAAAGGAGCAGCAAGATTGCCCCAGAAAATACCTCTAGAAGTGCTTGTCTGTTTTATTATATTACAGACACCTCCTGAACCCAAAGAAAACACTGTGGAGAAAGGACTCCCCTTTTTCCATCCATGCAACCAGTTCAATGGCTCTTCAATAATTAAAAACAAGATCCCTGATTGGCATATCCTTCTTTTTACAATATTAAAACCATTCAACAGTTACAGATATAACATAGAAGAAAATAGGGCTTGAAAATTGACTTTTCACATGGCCAACAAGTTTTCCAAGAATACTTTGCAGCAAGCAAGCACTGCATCAATGAGAACCCTCAGAGCTCTTTATTAATTCATGAGAGCAGAGATAAGAACATTGCTCCTCTGCTAATCTGAATATATGGTTGTAGACTGTTTAAATTTAAAAAAAGTTAATGTACCACATGAGTGTCCTAAGTAAAGATAAGAAATCTTGTAGATGATTGGCTCATGATCATGATGAAGATAATGTTTAAGCAGCAACAGGATAGAGACCTAGACATGTTGATCTTCTGAGCTTTGTACACATATCTGTAGTGGTTGGGGGCCCACTTACAAATTTGTAGAACTTCAGCTGTATAAGTCTGCTTATAGTGACCAATCAAATGCTTGTACTTGGGTTGTGATCACAGTGAATAGAAAAATCCAGGTGTCTCAGGCATATCGAAGAACCTAGAGTAGAGAGTGTAGATCCAGCCACTACTGCCTTGGCTAGCATAAGGTTAAAATGTAGCTTTAAAAATCCCAAAAACCAATAGAGCATGATCAGATTGGGCCAAGTAAGCAACCTAGAAATGAAAGATGGTTTCTAGTGAGTATGGACGCTCTTCATGTGCTCACCCAAACTCCCCCATTCTGAAATCTTACTTTGGTAGCTAATTTATCACTTGCTCTATGCCTAAAATGTCATCTTTCTCAGATACTTGAGATACTTATGATAATATTCAATCTCCATGAAGAACAATCATTTCTGAGTTTAAGCCCCAAATTCTTCCCTGTGCATGGCTATGCTACTAATGTTGGCATTTCAGCTTTATTCATGAATTATTTAACACCCTGCATAATGAGATGTTTTGGATAATTATAATGAAATTCATATAAAGAAAACAATTTAAATATCAATTCAATTCGCATAGATTAACTTAGCTTAAATATAATTTCATTTCCTTGAATTCATATTGCTATTTGAGTTATTGTTTTTTTAATTAATTAAATTTGTTCTTAGAGAATTCTACACATATATACAATGCATACTGACCACACTCATTCCCTACCCCCTCCAATCTCTCTGCCACAGCAGTACCAATCTTCTCCTTACAAATCTCTCTCACACATTTATAACTATTTGTTTTGTTTTGTGACTCACTATGTATAACAGGGGCCATCTCTTAGACCATGGCTTTGGAGATATCAGTTGGATGTTGTTGATGGCCTCAGCAGTGGGTATACAACTGAAAACAGTGATTCTCACTCTCTTGGAGTCTACCAACAGTAAGGGCTAGGATGCTAGGATACCCTCCCCATGCCACAGCTGATTGTTAATAGTGCCAATCTTGTGTGGCCCAGGACAGATGTTGCGAGCTATATTGTTTACAATAATTTATCAAGTCTAAAAAATGACATTTTATAGTCCTGTACCCTACCTTTCAGCTCTTTCTTACTTCACACCTGTCTTTCTGCAATAGTCCCTGAACCTTAGAGGGAGTGCTATAAATGTCTTGTTTAGAGTTGACCCCACAGTTGTCAATAACTCTCATCATCTCAAGCAACCATGAGTCTATACACTCATCCCCATTCACTGTAAGGGAGAAAAAATCTCTAATTATGGTTGCAAGTAGCTTTAGTCTAAGGACAGCAGTTCAATGCTAAAATGATTTTTTTTTCTTACCCTTCCTGAGCTGTAAAGAGAACTGGGCATAAAATGACCATCTCAAACTTCCATCAATGGAAAATTCTAGATGTTGTCAGTTAATAAAATAGTTCCAATTGAACTGACTATTAAATGAAATAGGAATTGTTTGTGGGTGGTGGTATTTTGGAATGTAGAGAGGTTTCCTGAATTGAAAACCTGTTGGGGAAGGTCATGCCCTTGCCGGGTTAGCATGTTAACTATGCTGGGGTTTGTTTGAACTCATCATGTTATTTGTGGTTTTAATGAACAAGATATAAAAATATAAGAGGAAAGACATAGCATGACCTTGTATTTGTTAGATGGTAGACACCAAGTGCAATACTTTGAATATAGAATTAGTATTTTACTTGACATTGTCCTTAGATATATCTTTAGACCCCTGTTTAACTCTTAAGAATAAACCCCTGTTAATCCTTAGAGTTGATTCCTGTTTCTTCATTTATACAATTTAGACTAATAATGGTACTTGTTTCACAAACTGCTGGGTCTATGCATAGAAAAAAAATTTAAAGCATTAGGTGGTGTTGTTGTGGCTGTTACAAGTGATGATGTAGTTAATCTTCATAGTAATCTTACAAGACAAGTTCCATATGACCTGCTCCTGATTAATCAGCAAGAAAGCAATAGACTCCACAATGACCCAGATATCCAGACTCTAGAAATTCTACTAGTTTTACCAATATTTCAAGTGTGTACAATAACATTTTTATCTCAAATCAAGGACTTAACATATTTGAAAGCTTGAAGAGAAGAAAAACCAGAAGGTGATGAAAGCATGATTTAAGTAAGTTTAATTTTAGGGAAACTGGGAGATGGCTCGGTAAAGTATTTGCCAGTCAAAGTGTAAAGACCTGAAGTTCAGGTCTCTGGTACCAATGCAAAAATTTTGGAGAAGGGGTGTGGCATGTGTCTGTAATCATAGCCCTAAAGAGGCAGACACAAGAGGATACCTGGTGCTTGCTACTCAGCTAGCCTTGTTAGATCAGAGAGATCCAGGTTCAATGAGAAATCTTGCCTCAAAAAACAAGGTGGAGAGCAGTAGAGGAAGACACTCAGTGTCTACTTCTGGCCTCTACACATGCACACATATACATGCACATGCATACACACCCAAAATATGGTTTTTCAAAGCCAAGCATCACGACCTACAGCTAGCTATATGTCCTTGAGCATGTCCTTTAAGCTCTCCAATCCATACATATGTTATCTTGAAAATGAAAACCTCTCTGAGCCTCAATATTACATTAGTTAAGGAAATACTGACTCTAGAACAAGAAATCCTAAAACTTCATTAGTATAGGAAAAATGTTAATTTATTATTCATGTAAAATACAAATAGAAGCAAGGCAAATGAGAGAAACTTTTCCATATTGTCATTTAAGAATACAGGATACTATAGTCAACTCTAATATCATCAATACTGGGCTTCTAAGTTCCTCATAAACTTTAACATCATGTGAAAGAATGGAAGATTCCCTTGAAAATTTTTTATTAGCCAAACACATAGGCTGTCTATAATACTTCTACCCACATTCTATTGGTCAGAACTCAAGACACATCAGTACACCCAATGCAAGGGTGTCTTGGTTATTGTTCTATTGCTATGATTAAACAGCATGATCAAAGCAAATTATAGAAGAAAACATTTGCTTGGGGATTGCTTACAGTTTCCAAAGGTTAATTAGTCCATGACCAGCATGGCAGGGTGCATGGCAGCAGGCAGGCATAGTACTGGAGCAGTAGATGAGAGCTTACATCCTGATCCACAGGTAGGAGAGAGAGAGAGAGAGAGAGAGAGAGAGAGACAGAGACAGAGACAGAGGACAGAGACAGAGACAGAGAGACAGAGAGAGACAGAGAGACAGAGAGAGAGACAGAGAGAGAGAGAGACAGAGACTGAGGACAGACTGGGCTTGCCCCCAGGGACACACCTCCTCCATTAAGGCCACACCTCTAACTAGAGACCAAGCATTCAAACTATGACCCTATGGGGGCTGCTCTCATTCAAACCACCAAAAGTAGAAATTAGAAGGCAAGAGCAAAAGTGGATAACAAGAGAGGGGAAAAAAAAGAGTGTTTGCTGAAGAACTAGAACTCTTGGAAGTCATCAAATTGTCTGCATCAAGCATGATATACTCTCAAATTAAATTCTATATTTTTCAAAGTTGAAATGATTAAATGAAAGACCAATTTACATGATGTTTGAACATGGTAGATACGTACTAATTGGTAGTTGTGCTTATCATAAT
The DNA here is from genome assembly GCF_004785775.1 of Grammomys surdaster. Classification (NCBI taxonomy): domain Eukaryota; kingdom Metazoa; phylum Chordata; class Mammalia; order Rodentia; family Muridae; genus Grammomys; species Grammomys surdaster. The sequence continues at coordinate 1,238,338 of NW_021604608.1, forward strand.
CATTATCACTATTATTGCCACTTATTATTATTATTAGTAGTAGTATTGATGATCATGATGATTATAATGATGATAAAAATACAGGAGTAGAACCTTAAGGGCCTAAGGTATAATCTCATAGTCTAACATTGTCCCTGCTAGTTTTTTATTGAGAACTTAGTACAACCTAGAGTCACCTGGGAAGACCATCATAGGCACACAATTTGAATGCTTGGTCCCTGCTTCTTAGAGAAGGATTAGGAGGCATGGCCTTAATGAAAGAGGTATGTCTCTCTTTATGTCTCTCTGTCTGTCTCTCTCTGTCCCTGTCTCTCTCTACCTCTCTGTCTCTGTCTGTATCTCTGCCTCTCTGTCTCTGTCTGTCTGTCTCTGTCTGTCTCTGTCTCTCTGTCTCTCTCTCTCTCTGTGTGTGTGTGTGTGTGTGTGTGAGAGAGAGAGAGAGAGAGAGAGAGAGAGACAGACAGAGACAGAGATAGAGAAACAGAGAGACCAGGGAAGAGAGACACTCAACTGCCTCTATCAGACAGGCCCAAGGCTATGTCTGTGAGAGATTGTCTCTACTTTTATATAAATATAGTATGTCTCAGATCACTGTGGGTAGCACCATCCCTAAGCAAATGGGCCTGAGCTATATAAGAAAGCTAGGTGAGCATGAGCCAATAAGTGTGCCAGTAAGCAACATTCGTCTTTTTTTTTTCAGCTCCTGCTTGAGCTCCTGCATTGACATCCTTCAATGATGAGTGATGTGCTAAAAATGTAAGCTAAGTTGTTTCTGGTAGTGTTGTTTTATCACAGCAATAGAAAAGTAACTAGAACAAACATAAATATTTTTAAAAAATCCCCAAAAGATAGCAAAGTGAGAATGAGGCAAATTAATTGACCAAACTTTCAATACATGACAAGTTAGCTACCAAAAAGGAAAAATCAAAACAGAATTAGAGCACAAATTCTTTTCTGTGAACAGCTGTGCTATTAATTTTGTCATTTCAGCTTTATTTATGAGCCATTTAACACTCCACACAGCAGGATGTTTTTGGGTAACTATAATAAATTTTATATACAGAAAATAATTTAGATGTTGCTTAATTCAATCTAATGCACACAGAATGAATTAATAGTGATCAAATTTTTTCCTAAATTTGATGAAAAGGATCAAACTATGCCTAGGACATCATAAACCTATTGAAAAAAAATCAAAGAAAAAGACAAAATTTGAAAGCAGCCAGAGTGAAGAGACACACTGTAATCAAGGGGACAGTCATTGCTGGCTCTGCACCATAATCATCACAGAGCACAGATAAGAGGAGGCCAGCCATGGGGTGTTGGGAGCAAGTACATGTCATCACAAACATAGACGATAGAATTCCTTCCCTGCCTAAAATATCTGTATCTAGTAAAATTCTCATCTGAAAGATAGGGGGGTGTAGGTAATTCTAGGATAGGCTGAAAGATTTAGTTGCCATCAGACATATACACCGAGCAACAACAAAACAAGCAAACAAATAAACAACAAAAACAGGTATTCTTTGAGCGGAAGCAAAATAATTGCAGTGTAACCTCAGACCTACAAAAAGAGTTCAAGAGCACGAGAAGCTGTAAGCAAGTGACAATCGTAAAGCATGCAGTGTTCGGCTGTTGCTTGAACTACAATGAGCTGATGTGCATGCACCCACCAAGCTACACACCCAGACCCAACAGTATGCTTTATCTTCCGGGTTGCCTTTGAAATATTACTTTTAAAGCAAAAGGAAACCAAAGCATTGTTTTAAATATATTAATTGATTGTGATTTAACATATTATTTAAATATTATTAGAAGTATAATCTAAGTAGAGTCAATGGATCTTTATGTGAACAAGAACATGATGAGATGTGCTGGATAGTTTAATGTCAAGTTGATACAAGATAAAGACTCCTGAGAAAAGAATCTTCATTTAAGAAAATACCTCCATAAAATTGGGTTGTAGACAAGCTGTAGGGCATTTTCTTAATTAGTGATTGATGTGGAGAGGGTTCAGCCTATCGTGGGCTGGTCGTCAAGGGTTCTATAAGAAAGCGAGGTGAGCAAGCCATGGGCAGCACTCCTCCATGTCCTGTGCCTCAGCTCCTGCCTCTAGGTTCCTGCCCTGTTTGAGTTCCTGTCCAGACTTCCTTATATGAACAAACATATAGAAGAGTCAGACAAATAAACCTTTTCTCCCCAACTTGATTTATGGTGAGGGTTTCTTACCACAGCAATAAAAACCCTAACAAAGGGGACAGAGAGAAAATGCTTCAAAGTTACTACAATTAAAAGTGGAAAAACGGAACAGCCAAAAGCAAGAAGTTTTAAGTGGGAGATGGTCTGACATGGACTAGCAGTGGAGTGTGGTAAGTTAAGGCTTCTGAACACTAAGGTGTAGAGATAAGACAAGAAGTGACGTTTCTATTCTAAAAGATATTAAATAATCACAGAGAAAAGAAAGAGAAGATACCAATGAAGGGGCAAACAGAGAAGGAATAGCGAAATACCTAAGAACAAAATAGTCAGGGTGAGACAAGATACAAAAAATGGAGAAGCTGGAGGAGGAATATGGTCAATTTATATCCTATAAATGGATGCGATTTTCAAAAATAAGCATACAATTTTTAAAGTCCCTACTAATAAATTTTATATAAATATACTGTAAGAATTAAAGTCTAACTAAAATATAGAGGTACCAAACTAGTTTCTTCAAAGGAAAAAGCATAACATGTTCCATCCAAGACCTGAACTTTTTCTGGCATATTTCTCCATTTCTGCCACCTTCCTCTTTCTTGCCTCCTCCTCTCCCAGAGTCCTACAATATCAACCAGCCTGCTAGGCAAGATGCCCCCGCTGGTACAATACTGAGATGTCTGTTTTAGGATAGTCAGCCACTCTCAGATTAGACTGAGGCCTGCTCTACAGGAGGAAATTTCTGCCTGGTACTGAAACCTGATCAAACATCCACAGGGTCTGAGTGGAACATACTGTTGTTTTGCTAAGTAGCCATATTATCAAACTGCCTTCTAAGCATATATGTTTACAACTATAAATTTGTACTGCTCTCAACCATAGTCAGAAAAGCTTCTTTTTGCAGTAGGCAGTGGCTTATGCAGCCTCATAACTAAAGTACTAAAAATAAGTATGGATGAGACATCTTTATCAACCCAACCCAAGGCTCAGAGAACTTTCCAGAAGAGGAGGTAGAATTTAAGAGCTGGAGGACGGGAGGAATGCTTTGAAATGCTGTTTTCCAGATAAGACATTTCCCTTTCACCCATGAACTTACAGAAGCTGTGGTTACCTGCACAAGACCTGCACAAGACCAAACCAGTTAACGCTCTAGCATGAAAGGGGAAGGTGATCCCAAGGACTCACTCCTACCTGAGACTATTGGCAGTTGATGGCTGATGGCTGATGAGAGAGGAATTGCCACTTGTCTCTGGAGGTATAACCAGTCAGGTTGCCCATGCCCCAATGTGTGGCCTCACATCAAAGTGCTTTTTAACAGCACTAATTAGACCCACTGGTCTAATTATTTTAAAAGTTAGAAGTTAGAAAGAATCTTTGGAATGGGGTATGTATCATCAAGATACATTGTATACATGTATGACCTTTTCAAAAAGAAAACTCTACTTTAAAAAGAAAAATTATGTGATCCATATAGTTCATCAGACTAAATATAGAAAAGGCCTTTGACAGACTGTAGCACACATTGCAGATAAAAATCCTTCCATAAACTAGGAATAGAAGGAAATGATAACAAACAGTTACCAAAAGATTATGTCTAACTAAATATTTCATAGTGAGCGAATATTTTCCTTTTAAAGATGAGGAGAAAGGACAAAAATATTTTCTTCCTAAGACTCAAAATTGCTGAGGGCTCAGTGGTACAGAAGCTTGCCAAGGTTTTGCTTTTCATACTCGGTCAAGATGCCTTGCTAGGTACAGTACTGCATATTTCCATATTATCTTTTAGACTGCCATAACCTTTGGAGTGCATATATCAGTTTTACCTATAAAGAAAGCATTATTCAAAGAAGTAAAGTGCTGTGCCAAGTAGGAGGAAGGACTAGAGTCCATCCTGTCTGTTCTACAGAGCATGAAACTCTGTGACCATAAGTCATGTGCCCAGTAAGCCCAACCACCAGACCAGATCCTGTTAGATTCACGGGAAAAATCACCAGGTCAAAGTAGGCTGACCTTCTGCCATGAAATAGCTGTCAGAATTCTGTCTTGCTGCCTAGAAACAGCCCCATGCTGTTCTACTGACCTATTTATAGATCATCTAAAATATGTTTAAAGAGAGTTCATATGTACCTAATGCAAAGTATTGTGAAAGCTATTTTCCCCCAATAACTGGAGAAATTTAGGAACAAAGAAAAGTAAGACATCTGAGGAAGTACAGTGCCTGGTGCCTGTGAAGTCTGCTCATGGATTAGTAGCCCAGTATATTAATATACACTTCTCTTTTTCACTTTAGTATGTCTTAACCTAATGTGTCTTAAAGACACTTGGCAATGAGTATTCTCTTCTCTTCTCTGAGTAATGCTATTCAGGCAATGTGTTATTTTATAACTATTATTTAGGTTTCCTTTTGGCCCTTTCCTTTTGGTGGCTAAAGCAAAGAAAGATTCTGTATCATAATTTAAAAAGTAACAGAGCCTGGCAGCATTTCCTCAATAGTTAGTTCCTATTGTGTCCAACAGCCTTCACTTCAGGTAGTAAAACGCAGCTGGCAGTTGTAAAATAATTGTCCCAAAATAGCAATAACTATACTACTGTATATCAAAGGCCTTTGTTGGAAAAGAAGTAGTGACTCCAACTCGTAAATGCCAGAAAAACCAAGTATCAAAATGTAACCTAGAATCTAAATATCATTTATTTGCCATCTTGCCAAGTATCATAATGAAACAAAAATAAAACCACCAGACATTGCCTTCAGATTTTCCTTCAAAAAGAGGAGCACTCAAGTTCACTATTTTGGTTTTTTAATGATAGAATTATTTTTATTATTCCTTTCTTTGAGATAATATAATTACATCATTTTTCCTCCTTTCTTTTCTCCCTCCAAAGCCTCACATTTACCCCTTCTCACTGTTTTTAAAATTCATGGCCCTTTTTTAGTAATTATTTTTGCATGTATACATAAATGTATACACCTATACATATATTCTTAAATATATAAATACACTCTTCTCAGTCTGTATAATGTTACTTGTATGTATAACAGCATCCTTCATAGCCCTGGCTGACTTGGAACTCACTATGTAGCCAAGAAGAGCCTTGAATTTCTAATCCTCCTGCCTCCACCTCCTAAGTGCTGGGATTATAAGCATGTACCACTTTAAGCAGTGTATGTGGTGATGTAGATCAAACCCAGGGCTTTGGGTGTGCTAGACAAGACTCTATTAACTGAGCTACACCCCCAAACCTCACTTCTGAAATGTCCTATTTTATCATGCCCCTATGTAGAGTATAGGATTTTACACCTGAGACATAGTTCAGATCTTAAATGTCCCCCAAAGGATAAAGGGGAGGCTTCCTTTCCAGTTTGTGATGTCGCTTGGAAAGCAGTAGAACTTTTTGGAAATAGAGCATCATGGGAAAGAGTTAGATCACTCTGAACATGTTCATGAAATGGCTCTTGGGATCCCACCCCTCCTGTCACACTCTTTGTTTCCTAGCTTCCAGAAGGTAAGCAGCTTGTGCTGCCACACATGCTCCCTGCCCCCATGAGGCACTTTCTTGTCTCATGGGGACATGATATAAAACCTGTGAATATACGAAGACTTTTGTCTTTTATTTAAGTTGAGTCTTTCAAAGAAGCATCCCAATGATGAAAAGCTAACTGGTCAAGATGTGGGTTCTAGAACCTTCTCAGATGCCAGCTTTGCACTGTCTTGTTAGCTTCCACAGGATCCTGGCTTCCTTACCTGAAAACAACCCGTAACATTTCTTAGGGGCTGCTAAAATTATTGACAATGGGGGAAGATAATTAGTCATGTGAAAGAAAACTTGTGAAAGTTGAGAATGGAGAGTGTGCAGGAGGAATGGTATTCATGATGAATAGACTTGTCCAGGGAAGGAAGTCCAAGCATGTGAGCTGTAGACCTCTTGAGTGAATGTACAAGCAGAGGATCTAGAAGCAAAGTGGCAGGAAATAGTAACAAAGGAAGTGTCTCATGGAGGTTAAATTAGAGCAATGGAGTCAGGAGGAAAACACAGGGGAAAGGCCAAAATATCCCTTTGCCTCTATCCATCTCTTACAGAGACTAAACATTTATCTTTTTCCATAGAGTCTTTACATTCAGGTACTGCTCCACAGATCTCTGGCCCCAGGATCTGGCAGGGCTCCTGGGACTAGGGCATGCCTATGAATTGTGGTAGACTCTCAGTAAAGAACAATCTGCCAATGCAGCACTCTTAGAAGAGAGGAACTTGTCATCTCATCACGGTCCTTGCTGACCCAATACAAACAAGGAGACTCAGGAGCTCTCCAAATTTCACGTCTAGTACATGGGAGCCATCATCCCGTCCTAAACAAAATCCATGTCTTGCACGGTCTGCCTCTCTGTTTATACTAACAAGAAAACCTGTAAGATAGACAGCATGCTGACTTAGCCTCCCCAAAGCCACAACTAAACCATTGTCCTTCTCTGTACTACCTTTTAAATAAGAACAAATGCTAAGTTGCCCTACCTGGTGGCTAAGTAAGTAGACAAAACAGTTTGCCAGAAGACGAGGACTGGAAAAACTAGGACAGTTCTGAGGAGTTGCTATCAGAGACTGGTAAACCACAGCAATGAGAATAATAACAGCGTTAGCATTGGGCTTTGAGGTGTACATACTTCTTTAATTGAATTCTGTTAGTAATCACGTTATAAAAGACACTGCTACTGTTCCCCACTCATAGATGCAGACACTGAGGCACAGAGAGAATAAACTCTAGCAGTAAAGTTTCCAAAGGTAACTTGAAGAAAGGAACTGGGGAGTTGGGGGAAGTGAGGTAGGGGAGAGGTGCTAGAGAGATGGTTCAGCAGATAAGAGCACTGGCTGTTCTTCCAGAGGACCTGGGTTTGGTTCCCAGCACCTACACAGTGGCTCACAGTCATCTGTAACTCCAGCTCGAGGGATCAGATACCCTCTTCTGTCTTCTGCCAGCATCAGATACACATATGGTAGACACAAAGTCATTCAAGCAAAACACTCATATACATAAAATACAAAATATTTTAAAGAAAAAAATAGAACTGAGGATAAAGCAGATTTAGGGAGATCATAATGAGATTTCAAGGAAGAGCATTCTCAAAGCCACAGAGGATGTAGTTTAAAGGAGGGGTATACACTTGTCAGAATAGGCTGACATACTAAGGGCGAAGGGAGGAGAAAGACTATCACAGTTCTATATGTAGGAAGGCTTTGATTCTAAGAAAGAGACTGCTTTGTGTGACTCAAATTGGCACAACTTGGAAACTGCTTCACATCAAAAGTAATACATGATTATTATAGAAAGTCAGAAAGGAATCAAAGAGAAAAGAAAGGCTTACCAACGAGCATTTTTTAAACCATCCTAAAATCTCACTATATAAAGTTCAGCTTCCAATCACTTTCTATACATATTTTTATTTCAAAAGCCTTTTTAAAGTTATAAATTTTAATTTTTTAACTGTATGTGTGTGAGTGCTTTGCCTGCATGTGCATCAACTTACTATTGTGTTCTTGGTCTACAAAAAAGTCTGGGGCAAGGTATCAGATTTTACAAAACTGGACTTGCAGTTAGCTATGAGCTACCAATAGGGTAGGAGGAACTGAACCCGGGTCATCTGGAAGAGCAGTCCATGTTCTTTACCACTAAGCCATGTCTCTAGCCTTTTTAAACCCCAGGTGTCATGTTGCCTGTCACCTTCATCCTAATCTAAAAATAAATGTGACCATTTTATCCTATCTTCATTAACATTGGATATTATTTAAATATCAGATAAATTAATAGGGAATCTGATTGAAGAGAAAAAACTGAACCTTTGCGTCATATAATTTATATTTATTTGATTACTTAAGTACCTTTGTATCCTCCACAGTTATTTGTCAGTATTTTTCATACTTTCTTTTGCTTTATGTTTTTATCTCCACTTATTTACCAAGGTCCTTGGATTCACATCATTGAAGTTACAGGAATTTTATATTTATTATAAAACATTACTCTTGGCAATCTCTCCCATAGTTTTAGTTCTAATTTTGTTGATTATATTTTAGTCTTAGTGAAAGTTTATCTATGCAAGTTTTAAATTTCCATGTCGTTCAGTCAACCAAAAACATCTAAGCCAAGGAAGCTCCCTAAAAGGCTTGATGAAGATCCACATCTGTTTATGTCTATCCTGTCTAATATCTCAGGGGCTTCTTCCTCATGTTTAACTCTTGACTCCATCTGGTACTTATTGCACTGTTACTTACAATGTCAAAAATGTTCAAAGTATTTTTTAATAATGAAAATTTAACATGGTGTGTTTAGCTGATATTGACATCAATTTTGATGATCAAGAGGTAGTCACATCAAAGGCTGCATGTTTCTTAATGGTGTTTAATGTTCTCCCTCTAATAGCACAGGGCACAACATACAGGAGCTTGCTGGCCACTGTTCCAAGTGAGTTTATCAGCATGCTGCACACCCAGCATGTGGCCTCTTTTTCATTATTAAGAAAGGTAAGCATTAAACAAGAGCAGGTGCTCCCACCAATCATTAGCGGATCCTGTAAAGAAATCAACCATATATTGTGTTCTCATCTCACAGACTTACACAATTTCCCTGACTGAATCAGTTAACCACAGAAACCTCCCCTTTCTTCCAATTAAGTTCTCTACTTAAAAGCGTGTGGTGACTCATCTGAAAGCACAAGCCCTCAAGAATCCACCTGTTTCATCTCTCTCCAGACTGAAACACCGAAACCTTTCCCCGCTTTCCAGCCCAAAGGTCTGGTGCTGTATTGAAAAAGATTTGTGGTTTATTGTTCTGAAGGATGGCAAGGTAATGGAATAGCTCCGTGCTATGTTCTGGAAAGGAGGCCAACAAGGCATTGTGTTATTGATGGCTCACATAGTAATGGAGAAATATTAGGGGGGGGATATTTCAATAGTCACCCAGAGGAGAAACCAGAGCCACAAGACTGCCTCAGAAGAGAGGAAAACAGACATAAAGGAAAGGAGGAGGGGTTGCTCTAAAGGGGATAACGTACTTCCTGGAAAGAAATGTCTACTTGGAGCATATGCTGATGCAAAGCTGTCTGCTGGGGAGGTTATCTAGAGAATAGTCATCACGCCACAGTGTTAACCCCACACATACATTGTTAATTTGTTCTGCCCCACTGAGTATGCACCAGACTTTAAAGCCAGATTAGATTTTCTTTTAATATAAACACCTGTGTTCTGTTTAACGCATATGCAAAGAAAGACTGGCAAGGGCCAGTTCTGGTAAATATATATTCTGCATAAAACCTGTCAGTAGTGTGTTTAAAAGAAAACACCAAAGCTACTGTGTAGCAATAGAACCATCACAGTAGAGAGTAGCAATTTAGCCAGCAAACTGTTCTGCTTTTCTTATAAGAGACGGGGGAAAGTAAGGCAAGAGAATTAAAAAGTCCCTCTTATGAGGTCTGCATTAGAAACATACAGGGGTTCCTGTACTCGCTACAGACAGTCATAGGATCCATTAGTATGGGATGGTCAGTGTTCAACCTAACACATAACTCCTAACTCATGGAATAAACTCAAACCCAGGAATTCATTCTGGGTAAATAATCATGATAAATATATAGACTTACTATAAAGCTATTCCCCTCATCATTATTTATCATCACAATAAGTGAGCCTTTTTGCTTAAAAATTTTTATATAACTTTATTCTTTGAAAATTTCATACTTATATACTATGTATCAACAATGTCGCTCCCAACAGTCCTCTTCCAACTTCCCCACTCCTCAATGCACACACCCCAATTTTTGTATCCTCATTTTTTAAAATTTATGACCCTTTAGGTCCAATTAGTGCTGATGTGTATGCAGGTTTGTGCAGGTGTGAGACTATCCATTCAGATAAAAGCAACAGACTAAGAGACACATGTAAAAGAAAAGTGATCCGCCCCCACCCAGCAGCTGCTAATAGCTTCTCAGTTGGGAAAAGGGCCTCAACCACTCCTGTATCTATGCTGGGATTTCACCCAGAGATCTTGGGCAGGTCATATGCAGGTAACCACCGCTGCTGTGAATCATGCTTGAAATTTCGAATAGATAATGTTTCTAAGCACCCCTTCTCACTCTTCAGCTTCTATATTCTTCCTCTTCCATGATCTTCTCAGAGCTTTGGGAGGGGAGACATTACCATTTTGCTAATAACAAACTTCCATACATAGAGATATATTTGTGGAGCTTTTTCTTAAATGCCATAGAGTGTTTTTCATTAATGAACACATCAGAATTAAGTACATATTATACCCATATGGATTTAAGATTAACATTGCAATAACTTCCTCATGTCTACTAAGTTGAAAGAACACATTAAATAAAGACCATAAATAGTGTTCAATTCATTTCTATTTCCTACCTGAAGAACCTCTAGGAGCCCTGTCTCCAGAAGTTTCAAGATCTTTATAATTTATTTGTTTTATTACCAACAAAACAGCTACTCACTAGACACTTGCATCACATCTAGTGTGCCATTTAAGTAATTTAATGTTAACCAGACTCTCAATTCATGTTCCTTAGTGATCCACATGCCAAATACATTCTCAAGTTATTATTCTCAAGGCTACTGAAGATACATACAAAAATAAGATTATGTAAAGTATACTAGAATTGCACCCAAGGAAAATGTTAAGATGGTATGTCAGCTATCCAGTGCTGTTCAACAAATTTCATAAAAATGTAGATGCTTAAGGTAAAACACACCACTGCTTCAGAGTGTGAGAGCCAGCTTCCCATTCCTGTGACTAATACCTAAGAAGCCATCTAAAGTGATAAGGGATTTGACTCATGGTGGCTTCAGAGGTAGACTGAACAAGAGGTATATTATGATCACTAGGGTCCTTTGTTTCTGAGCCACCTGTGGTGTAGAGTTAATAGTGGGACAGAGCTGTTCACCTCATGACCGCTAGAAAATAAAACCAATTAGGTTGTAAAGCCATTGAATCATTACATTGAATCAGCCCATTGGTGAGGTCAGAAGTTTTTTGGTCTAACCATGTCTCACTTCTTACTGGGGATCAAGCCTTCAATAGAAGTGCTTGGGGAGATGGGAGACAGATACAAACACAGTTTCTGAGAATCAGGAACCTGGTCTTGACTCAGCAGAATGCTCGGGCTCTGACCTCTTATGAGGCTGCACTTGGTGGGTGCTACCCCTTTGATGGTCGTCAAAAGTTAACTAGGAATCAGTGCCAGTTATAAGTTCATTCAAGTGGTTGTTGACACAAACCTGCATGTTCCTTGTGAGTTGTTGAACTGAGACCCATGGTCCTTCTCTGACATCTAATATATAGCCTATAACATGGCAGTTGCCGTCACTGGAGTGATTGAGAAAGTACAATAAAAAACCAAAAGTGATAGTCTTTTAGAGCTGAAATTGTCATATTTAGCAAATAGAAGATCATCTGGGTCATAGAAATATCTCAGTGGTTAGGGTCATTACCACAAAGCTGTACAACCTGAATGTGATCCCTGGGACCCACATGATCAAGAAGAGTGCTGACTCCTAAAAATGACCTCTATAACTATACATGCACACATGTAGACACCACACACACTGCACACACCAATATATAAATGTAAAAAAAAAGCACAGGACACAAAACAAGTGGAGTGTCATTTATAGTTTAAATGTACACATTAAAAAGGGTAAAAAAGAAATAGGGTCTGGAAGCACACACATGTAATGAAAGGCAAGTTAAAAGCTTGCCTGAGCTGTATATTTATAACCTGTCTTAAAAATAAATATTTTCAAAACTTAAAAGAGAAAAAAATCTCTCTATATGAAAATCTAACTTTATAGCACAAGGAATTAGAAAAGAAGAAGGAATGAGAGGGAAAACCAGCAGAAGAAGGTAAGTAATACAGATTGGAGCCAAGTTAAGTGGCCTAGAGAAGAGAAGAGAGAGAGACAGAGAGAGACAGACAGAGAGAGAGAGAGAGAGAGAGAGAGAGAGAGAGAGAGAGAGAGATCAACAAACAACACTTGGTTCTGTAAAAGACAAAGAAAATTCACTTATCTGTACCCTGATTAACAAGGAAGCAGAGAGAATGAATGCCTATTTCAAGCGATGTTACAGAAGGATTTTCAGGGCAGGGAGCCTCAGTGACACAGTCTTACCCAGCAAGGGTATGGACCTGGGTTCAACCTCCAGCACTGCAAAACAAGGTAACAAAGAGGATCATAAGAAAGCACTATAATTATATATGCAAAATATCAACAACCTGGATGAAATTGATAAGACCTAGAAACAGACAACCAAGAATAAATCAGGAAGAAATTCTTTAAAACTCAGATTGGACAAAAACTAGTGAGAGATTGAGGCAGCCGTCAAATATCTTCAAGTGATGAAAAGCCAAGAGCCAGGATGATTTTTGCCAGTGAATTCTATCCAATACCTAAAGGAAGAATTCCTATCAGTCTTCCCCAAACAGCTCCAGAAGAGTGAACTTGCAAACTCGTTCTGTCGGCTCAGCATACCAGCTCTTAAATAAAGGAGACTGCAGAAAGGGAAACAAACTGTAGACTAACATCTACTGATAAAAAGCAACTGATGCAAAACCAAAATAAAACAAAACAAAAACCACCTCACTAAAACAGGAAAAAGTAGAGCCCAACTATGTTAAGGACACAAGCTCCAAGTGGAATATATTCCTGAAATGCAAAGATGGTTCAACACTCCAGAATGTATTAAGGTAATATTAGCAACCCAAATGCAGAAGTAAAATTTCATCATTCTTCGTCAAATTCCATTCATTGAAAGAAAGTGACTGGGCCTAGTCCCATTCAAAGGAGGAAAAATTATATAAAGTCATGAAGACCAGAAGACAAAGGTCACCAGAGACCATTATAGAAGCCAACAACTTCTATCTGTTAATTTTACACTACTATGAACAAACACTTGACAATAAAAATAACTTTTGGAAAGAAATATTTTGGCTCATGATTTTGGTAGAGTTAATTATGATGGAGGCTGTAGTATGGCAAAGCACCTCACATCCTGAAAATATAGAAAGCAGAGAAAATTAATACAGGGATACACTGGAGGCAGGTCCAGCCCCCAAGAACAGATTCTGTTACTTACTGCCTGCCTCCAATTATGACACCCTCACCTTTTGCTACTGTCCATAATACTATCACAGTAGGTATCGATTAGGATGTTAATACCTTCATTAGGTCAGAGCCATAATATTCTAAGCGTTTTTAGAAATATCTTTCACAGACACTTCTAAAATTGTAATTTGTTGATCCCCTAGATATTCTCAACCCGATCAAGTTTGTAATTAAGACTAGCCATCACAATAAAAGACAATAAGTAGTATAATAAAAGGCAAAAAGAGTTACCACTAATCTCTCTTACCAGTGAGTCTGCAAGTCCTTTGAGATGATGCCATAAATAAGATGAACTGATAATTTATCATTCAAAACACAACTCCTGAGATCATGAGATGTTAGTACCTATGAATAACCATACTAGGTCAACAAGTTTAAATAGAACTGTCTCTCCATAAATCCACATATTTAGAAATACCAACCAAAGGTCATGATTCTGGGTATCTTAGCTGGTAGCACAATGCCAGCATGAGCCAACTATCAAATATCTACTAGTTGAATTGGTGTAATGACCCCAAAACCTACAAAGTGCTGGAGACAGTAAATGTCTGGGAATCTCCAAGATTTTTCCTCACAGCCCAACAAGAAAAACTGAAAGTCTCTCCAACCTTGTTGTCATAATTAGCTTCAGCTGTCAGCCTGGCACTCAACCTTCCTAATGCTGCAACTCTTTAATACAGTTCCTCATATTGTGGTGACCCCCCATCAAAACGTTATTTTTGTTGCTACTTTATAACTGTAATTTGCTGTTATGAACAGTAATGTAAGTCTCTGTGTTTTCCAATGGTTTTAGGTGAGCCCTATGGAAGAGTTATTCAACACTCCTCAGAGAATCTTCACTCACAGGTTGAGAACTACTAGTCCAGAGTCATCTGAGGAAGTCTGAAGAATTGCCCAGATCAGATTGACCTGAGGCCTTATCTATGAGAGACAGTCTTGACTGATGATTGGGGTGGGAGGGCCCAGCACAGTGTAAGTAGCATCGGCCCTAGGCAGGTGGACCTGCACTGTGTAAGAAAGCAAATTGAGCATAAGGCAGGGAGTGACTCAGTAAGAAGCACTCCCCATGTTTTAGTGCTTGCTTGACTTCCCTTAGTGATTGTCTGGTACCTAAAAATATAAGTTGAGATAAACCCTTCCCTCTGGTTTCCTCATAGTGTTTATCACAGCAACAGAAACCACATTAGAGTACTCACCAAACTCTACTTTTCAATCAGACATAAAATCTGCAATGACATAAAGACTTCTCTCTAGGAACAAGCACCAGCAGAAGGAAGGATTAGTGCACATGTGTAGCCATGCCTTAACATCTGACTGAATCAATCCTAATTTGTGTGGTGTTATGCTGAAGGACTAGCTGAGACTGTCTCTAATCCAGCTTGTAGACACACTAACCATTCAACTGACACCTTCTAAACCCCAATGAACTCTTGTGAAAGAGCATTTGATTAAATGTGACACGATTCACAAACACCTAACACATATATTCATTATACCCACAACTCTTTGAACATTTCCTACATGCCAATATATAATTCCTAGAAAGTGCGGGTCCAAGAATATTCTCCATAGAAATGCATATGGCCATACAATCTGGGGATGCCAAAGAATCCTCAACAAACTAAATTAGAAACCCTAAACTTATAGTCACTTGTCATTTTTGCTGTCAATCACAGCAGTAACTGAGTCCCATATCCAATTTAAGACAGTGTTGTGACTCCATAGATGGAGAACCGTGCTCCCTCCAAATTCTAGGAAAGTCAATCATTTGCATGAGTCCTTTCATTGAAAGAACTTTTCAATTTTGTGCCCAGACAGTGAGATAAAATAATGAATTCAAATTGCAGTATGTTAAAAAATGTTGCCATTTTTAGTGGACAAAAAATTATGCCACCCTTTGTAAGTCAAAATAACTAACGTTATACATAATATGTAATTTTGACTCTTGTACCAACAAAATTGGATAAAAGTTGGTTTTAGGAATTTGTGTGTACTTAGGAAAATCATACACCATAAATGACTTAATCACAAATATAAATTACATGAGTGAGAATAGAACTGCACAGCTTGTGACATCATAACTGTTGCAATAATTCTCTCTTGATGTTACAACAAATTAGCAAAAACTTAGCGGCCTGAACAAATGCAAATATATGTCTTCCTAACCTGGATGTCTGGCATCTGACACAGTTTACATAGAATTAAAATTAAGAGCTACCTTCCTCTTCACATCTAGAACAGAGTTGATTTTCAAGCTTTCTCTAACTTTTCAGTGTTGCCTGGATTACTTGACTTTGTGGCCCTTCCCCCATATGAAAGCCAGCAAATGTGGACATGGTTTTCTCCACACTTACTCTGAATTCATCCCTGTTTCCATCTCCCATTCTTAAAGACATTAGATTCATGCAGAATGTTCTTTGTTTTAAAAGTCTGCTGCTGCTTGACTTTCTCCACTGTGTGTGCCACTGTGATTCCTCCTTCTCATATAGCAGAGCAGAGACACAAATCCTGGGAATTGGTTCCTGGATACCTCCCATTGCAATAATATCACCTATATTACAATATAGATGACATCACAACCATTAACTCCAAAATTTGTTGTATGTAGTAATGTATGAAGAACAGCTTCTGAGCGTTAGAGAGATGCTGCTTGCAGCAGCTCACTCATGGCAGTGCCCAAGAAAATCGAAGAGGTCTGACTGACTAATTTGAAGGTGCAACCCATTTTTCTCTTCAAGCCAACTGTTGACATTCCAGTAATTAGGGTTCCAATCCTGCAAATCTCTAGAAATTGAACAGAGGGTTAGACTCATAAGTCACCTGACCTAGCCTTCAGTTTACAAAAGTAACCATTTGACTCCCAGGACTGAGATTTGGTGACTCATTTCAGTAAAAGGTATCCAGTATTACTCTGGGGGCAGGAAATGAGATGGAGTCTAGAGACACAATGATTAAAGACCACGTCTTCTCAGCATCTATCTATTGAGGAACATAAGCATAAAGGAAATAATTCCCAGGATACCTGGAAAGTGCACTAGAAGAAGCAGAATCTAGTTCCAGAGTGCAGAAGCAACATGGAAAGTGGGTGATTAATGTCTATCAGGGATGGGGTACACAAAAGAACAGCAGCAGTCTATCTGAATGAATGGGAAGGGTGTTCAGTAATTCAAGTCCAAACTCTGGTCAAAAAAGGAAAGATTCAAATAAAAGACTTGTTACTAATACTCAAAAAATACTCAAAAACAGCATTTGCACTGTCACTTATACTGAAGTCTAGTGATTATCTAAATCAAAAGATCTCTAAGAAGTGATCCATTCCCATAACTAATATCCACTGGAAAATTATGCCTGATCATATCACCAAGGGCACTTCCTCCTCTGGGAGATGAGGGAAGACATTCTCCCACTCTAGAAATGTCCTGGCTGGCACTAAAGAAATAACAGATGTGATTTATTCAGACTTAAGAAAAATTATACTAAATTATATACTTGCTTTGCATGTCTCAAAGGTTTTTTTCCAAGTTCATTTTCAACAAAGGTATTTTTTTTCTTTGACCCTGTCATCAACAGCAGGACAAAGAGACCATGAGTATTTTTAAGTGACTACATCTTCTTTCATGACTGCCAGAGAAAGTCATGCAGGTTGGATATCTGCAAGAACGTGTGAGCACATTCCCCACTCTAAATTGTATACATTTATTTAAAGAAAAGTCCCATTTTGTTGTGGGGTCTTAAAGGAAGGCCACTCATGCTCAGTTGTTATTGCCATTGTTTCTAAGCACAATGGAAAGGATTCAAAGGAGGCAGTAAAAAATGCTTTCTTTTAGAGACAGCTTAGGCAAAACAAGCTGATGAATATAACAACGAAAACATTGACCCACAGAGTTAGACCTCTAAGCAATACCCAATGCATCTCCTTGGATATAAGAATATGAACAAAACAGGAGAGAGATGACAAGTGTAAAACTGCTATTTTGTGCCAAGGACTGTGTTCAATTTAATTCTCCAATCCATTCTTCTCAGTAAGCCAAAGAGAGGATATTACACCAGACTATAAATGTAACCTAATTCAAACCATTATTAACTCTCATCATGACAGTCTCTGTAGGTCCCTGCACACCCCTTCTACAGCATCTCTAAGGCCCTGGAGTTATGTCCTTAGAGCTCACAGCCTCCTCAAACCCTGGGAACTCCACAAGGCACTGCCCATGACAAACCTTAATGTTGGTACCACAACTTAGTCCCCACCTGCAGTTGTTCACTGAGAAAAAACAAGTATTTCTGCCAAGTACCTAATTCCTGTGTTTCTACATTTATCAGCTCTTAGCCTATTAGAACAAATCTTGCTTCTGCCATCATTGCCACTCAACAGCCATGCTTGAGGTCCATGCAGAGATAGGAGGAAGGACCTGAAATTCTACCCAGGATGCTTTTCATTTTAACTCCTAGGTTCTACGGGTGAATCTTCAAGGCCACCATGAAACTGTTCCCTATAATTTCTACATTTGACCCAGTCTTAACCCCTGGCTTAAAGACCATCATCCCGCACAGATTTCATTCATCTTCATCTCCTAAGACATCTGCAGAAATCCATGCTTTTCATTTTCTTGAACCAATGATCCTTGTGACATGTGACACAGCTATAAATTAATCAAATGTACAAAGGCATCCCTAGGTTACAACTTCTGCTCCAAGGGGACTTTATCTACAAATAAATGAAGCTTTGGAAAGTTAATAAGTTGATGCAGTTTTTACAGGTTGGAGTTGGAACCCCAGGTCTGCTTAACTCTAAGTGATTCCATCTTCAGACTTCCTAAACATAGCTTATGTAGCATGCCTAAGAAAGAACATCAGTTTATGAAAGTGCCAGACTTCTTCTTTTAGTTCTGATGGTTACAGTGCATCCTCAGTCTCATCTCAGAATCTAATTTAGTCTCTCCATATAAGACTGGGGGGATCGAAGTGCAAATATTCCTCAAGTGTTCTTACTCGCTGCTTGCTCATGTACCACCCGATGGCTCTACATCCTGCACATCTACCACCTTAGAAGACTTTTCTATTCCTTTGCTAGGTGTCACATGGAAGCTCTATAATGCTGGAATGTATGTTATCACGAGCCAGGAAGTCAAATCTTCACAGTCAATAAAATTTGAAAATTTCCTGAGGTTGTCTGTAGAATGTAGCAAAGTAGCTGCAACTCCAGGAGAAGATATGATGAGGTATTATTCAATTAGTAGCAAATCTGCAGCAATAATCCACTTGGCCATGTCTCCCAAGAATGCATCTGACACACATACAATGATACAGGTAAGACTCAGAGCTTAATTCAGTGAAGAAAGTTGTCCTGAGGGAAGATAATTCTTTATTATGTGGAACCTCTCCCAGAACCTCTCTCTGGTTAATGAACGCTGATGCAGGAGCATCCTGATAAGAAACTAAATACAAGAAGCCAAACAGCACAACTGTAGAGACTGTGGCTCTGTGAAGAAACGCTCTCAGAAAGTTCTACACTGAAAAATGTCAACCAACAAAGAAGAAAATAGAAAATCCACCTTTTCTAATGAAATAACTGAGGCAGGAAGCATCAGTAGTAAGAGCCTCAGATGAAAGCTTGGGAGAGAGCTCAATTCTTCTATGATGACAAAGGCTGGGTGCAGGGGGATACGGGGGAGCAACTGTAAATTTCAGGGTTCAGATCACACTGTCACAGCCTCACCTGCTTCCTGGAATGTATACAGAAGACACAGCACTTTCCTGAAAGTGGTTCTGCCAAATGCTTGCCCTGGATCTAATTAAGCATTTATATCCAATTTTCAACTCATGGAGGAATTAGAACTAGAAATCCAGAGCCACAGCAAAGTATTCAAAAAATTTAGAAAGAAGAGCCCTCTGTGATAATTAGGCATGGTGTCTCCAAAGTCTTCAACAAGTCTGAGTGATTATAAATAAAAATAAATAAATAAATAATAAATAAATAAATAAATAAATAAATAAATAAATAAATAAAATGGGAGTTGAACTATGTTAAAAGATGCTTTAGAGCACCTGTGACAGGAGTTGGATTCCAGTTTAGCTGGATCAACTGTGATACTTAGGTAATAAGGGCATCGACTGGTTATTTGATGAATATGACCTTCATTCTTTACATATTCATAAGTATTTATGGATAAAATATTGTATCTATAATTTGCTTTAAAATTCAGTATACAAAAATATGCAACCAATATAGTAAAATTCAAACATTTGTATCTACATGGCAAGTCTACGACAGCTCAGATGACATACTGTTTTCTTTAGTCTTTGACATTGACATAACTATTTTAAAAAGAGCAATATCACTTTAGTGGCATTGGGATGAAGTAAGGGGAGCATGTAGATTCTACAAAAGCCCTTCCCCTATGCTTTGAAAGTCCAATAACATCAAGGGCAGTGGTTCACCTCTTTCTTCTCTTATAGAGAAGAATGTCTCCCGAGTGACTTTGCCCAAATCCCCCATTACTAGCAAGCATACACAACATCTCATATGTGTGCCTGGCACTGTATAGTCCTTCAATCTTCTAGCTTTTGGACAAAAGAGAAATAGAGTCAGAATGGGGGTAGCTTATACTGATATCAGAAGTCCAAAATGAGCAGCCTGAAGCGTGCTTTCTTGGCTTCAGGACTTGGTGCCTAGTGGAAGGGCTGGGTGCAAGCATTTCCAAGTCATGCTATAACAAGGTCAGTGGAAGGACAAAACAAATCAGAACATATTCTTGAATGAGGAAAATCCAAAACTCTTCTCTTGGATTTTTATGTGCTTTGAGTATAAAATATTTCTCATAAGCTCATGTGTCTGAGCAGTTGGGCCCCAGCTAATGTTTAGGAAGATGGTGAAGTCCTTAGGAAGTGGCTCCTTGCTTCAGAAAGTGGGTCACTGAAGATGGGCCTTGGGTCTTTATAACCCAGTCACTTTCTGTTCATGCTCTACTTCCTAAGTATGGATGAAATATGACTACCACCCTCATGTTCCCATTGCTTTGGTTCCCTGCCTGCTGCCATGACTTCCTCACCACAAGGGACTGTATCCCTCTGGAATTGTGAGCCAGAATGAACTTTTTCTCCCTTAAGTTGCTTTTATTGTGATATTTTATCATAGCAATAGAAAGGTAACTAAGATGGAAGTTTTTATCCTCATCACAAAGACACAGATAGACTTTGGGGCTCAGTCAAGCCCTGCCTGACTGTCTTATCCCTTAGAAGGAACTTCCTGATATAAAAGATGGCTCTCAAACTTAGCCAATGCTTAAAAGCCTCCATTTTACTTTTCTCTCCAAAAGATGCTGATCTACCTCCATCATACACTGCAGACCGCTGCCTTATCGGCAAGAGGGCCATTTAATAACAAACTGTGCAGGTTTCCTCACATTTTTCTTTGCCCAGAAAAACATTTGCTTATCAAAATATGTACTTCATATTAGCTCAGGAAACCAAAAAGAGAGGGGAAAGATCTTCATTCTGTTGCAGCAATAAAGGTTTCCTTCTCGAGCGATAATCAAGTCTGCATAATTAAAACCGCTCCGACCGCTGAACTCATTTTCAGACTGGAGCTTTCTTCCTGTAGCAACACTTACACGCAAAGTTCTGCTGTGAATGAATTTAACCGTGAGTCTAATTACAATTTTAATGAATATCTCCAGCCCTGCATGTAAACGTGCACTCCAAGGCTTAGCTCTCCGCTAGGGTGTTTTAAGGTCTTTTCATTTTTAATATAAAGGAATGTGTTTGGCAAAATGATTGTGCAGAAAAGAAATACTCTTTTTGGTTCTGTTTAGTTCTGTTTTGATGATCAAGTGGAAAATGCAAAATGCCAGCTATTTTAAAGAGCCCGTGTCGTGTGGCGACATTTAACCTTTAATTGCCAAATGTTAAAGATGGGCAACACCTGGACATGTTTGTATAACCGATCCACTTTGGGGTGAATACTTCAAAATCCCGAAATCCAACAACAGTTTATAAAATGAGGTAAAAGAAGAGGAAATATAGACTTTTCTTCCTTTAAAACATTTTAAAGAAGAACACAAATGTTGAGATAGCCTTATGCCCCACCCATGGTCTAGGAAGGCCTATGTTCTTCAGAATAGTCTTCCATGAATGATTGTGTTGGGACCCTGAGGTTAACATAAAAAGTAGGGTAGAGTGGGGGAATTTGGGAAAGCTTGTTTCTTTCAACAGCACATAGGATGCTAGACAGTGTTGTTTTTGCTGTTGTTTCTGTTTTTATTGTTGCTGTTGTTTCTGTTGTTATTGTTGCTGTTGTTGTTGTGGCTGTTGTTATTGCTGTTACTCTTGTTGTTTGACAGAGTTTTATGTAGTACAGGTTGGTATACAGTATAGCTATCTGGCCTTGAGCTTCTAATCCTCCTGCCTGGCTCTGTCACCTTCGCCCTTGGCTAGCACATCCTCATAAACAGAGCTGCTAATGCCTTCCTCTAGCCCTCTAAGAATCACTGTGAGAATGAACAAAATGGGTGTGGCAACAGCCAGCCCTCGGTAGCTCCCACTGCAAGGACTGTGAGTTTCCTCCCTCCCTCTCTTCACAGGCTGTTCCAGCTCTCCTCTAGGTTCATGTGCTAGTTGTCTCATGAACTCAATGGTCCAGAACTGAATACACAAGATGACATGCCCTAGTTCTATACAAAAGAGAGATAAATAATACACAGAACAAAAAAGAGACAAATAATACACAGAACAAAAAAGAGACATACACTACACAGTCTTCTTTTAAGATTCATTTTTGTTATTATTACTTATTCACTTTAAATCATGCTCACTTCCCCTCTCCTGGTCACCCCATCCTTCCCCCCATCCCCCCTTCTTCTCTAAGTGGGTGGAGGTGTACCTTGGTATCCTCCCACCCTGGCACATTAAGTCTCTATAAGGCTAGGCGCATCTTCTCCCACTGAGGCCAGACAAGGCAGCTCAGCTAGAAGATCATATTCCACAGGCAGGCAACAGCTTTTGGGATAGCCCCCACTCAGGTAGTTTGGGAATCACATGAAAACCAAGCTAGACCTCTGCTACATATGTGTGCGAGGCCTAGGTCCAGACTATGTGTGTTCTTTGGTTAGTGGTTCAGTCTCTGAGAACCCAAGGGTCCAAGTTAGTTGACTCTGTTGGTCTTCCTGTGGAGTTCCTTTTCCCTTAGGGGCCCCAATTGCTCCTCCTATTCTTCCATAAAAGTCCCCAAGGTTCATCCATTGTTTGGCTGTGGGTGTCTGAATCTGTTTGAGTCAGCTGCTGGGTAAAGACAACCATGCTAGACTCTTTTCTGCAAGCATAACAGTATTAATAGTGTCAGGGATTGGTGCTTGTCCATGGTATGGGTCTCAAGTTGGTCTGGTTACTGGGTGGTCACTCCCTCTGTCTCTGCTCCATGCCCCATCCCTTCGTTTCTTGTAGTTAGGGTAAATTTTGGGTTGAAAGTTTTATGGTTGGGTTGGTGTCTCTATCACTCTATTGAGGTTCCTACATGGCTACAGAAGACGGCCTTTTCAGGTTCTATATTCCCAGTTCTGTGAGTCACAGCTAAGAACACTCCCATTGATTCTTGGGCACGTCCCTTATCCTGGCTCTTTGTCACTTTCTGGAAATGTCCCCTACCTCCCCACCCTCATCAGTTGATTTTTAATAAAGAAGTCAAAACCATACAATGGAAAAAAGAAAGCATCTTCAACAAATGGTGCTGGTCTAACTGAATGTCTACATGATATGTAGTCTTATAGGCAGGGTTTAAAAAATGGAAGGGCTTCTGGCAGAGGCAGCTGTAATAGAAAGGAGAAGACTAATAACAACGAGCATTTGAAAAGCAGGAGAACTGAGTTGCAGTTGGTTGACCAGGATCTCTTACCGTGGGCTTGTCTTTCTGTTCTTGTTGTCTGCTTTAATGTTGCATAAGCATAATTATTGTTACAGAGCATTTTTACAGTGTACATTTTAGTGACAAAAGCATGATTACAGAGCAGTAAAAGCAACTTGAAACCATTTTGGTACATAATATATATGCATGCATATTATAAATATGTGTTGCATATGTTTATAAATTTGTGTGCTGCATGTGTTTTTATATATGTAATATGAAATGAATTTTAATAATATTCAACTTCAGGCTGTGATAGCATAATAATATTGTCCAAAACACTTATTGACTTAAATATAAGAAAATATATCATATTTCCTAATTTACCTCAAAGGGACCAATTACATTTACACAATCAAACGCTAAAGGGAAGAAAACCACTGCATTCCTAGCTCAAACACCTTATTTCTCCTGTTGTCTATGGTGAAGTATTAGGTGTTTTCCAGTTTCCCTTATAAAAATCACTGTCCTTAAGCAAGTACAGTTTTGTTTTTCTTAGTCCAACAACAGGGGAATGAATAAAGTGTGGTATGTATACCTAATGGGCCTTAATTCAGACATAAGAAAAAATGAAGCCATGCTCTCTGTAAGAGGAGGGGTACAATTGGTAATGGTTATATTAAATAAATTAAGCCAGTCTCAGATGACAACTATATTTTCTCTCATTTGTATTTCTAGATTTTCTAAGCATAGAGAATATGTACATATGACTTGAGTGCATCACTTAAACTGTCCAGGAAGTAAGGAGACCAGCGGGAATAAGGAGGGACAAAGAGAGGGAAGTCTGCTGACTATGCTCCCTGTAAACTCGCACAAATGCTTAAATAAAAACATAGAAATTGCCTTGCCATCTTTCAAGTTTCCATACTAGAGTTTTAAACAAAAATTCTCTGTCCATTTTCAAAAGTAAAACCAAAAAACAAGGACAGAGAACATACATACTTTCCAAAAGGAACTTAGCATAGCAGGGCCAGATGGCGCAAGCCCATAATGCCAGCCACACAGGAGACCCACAGAGGATGTCAGGTCAGAGATGACCAGGCCTGCCCAGTTTACAGAGAATTCAAGATCAGCCTGGAAAACTAATTAAGACCTTGTCTCAAAATAAAAGTTAAAAAAAGGGTTGTGGATGAAGATTAGTGGTACAAAATTCGCCTGATATGTGTTGAGAGGCTCTAGGTTCTATCCTTAGCTCATACAGCACACCTGTACACAGACAGACACATAAACACACACACACAAACATACACACACACACACACACACACACACACACACGTGAATTTAATAGCTCATTGAATCTGTTTACTGTTCTCCCAAAACCATCCTAAAAAATGCTAGCAAGCAGTTTAAGGATGGAACTCAGAATAGTTTAAAAGTGAAAATGAGGTCAACAAAATGGGAGTGGGGAGAGGAGGAATGCTATTAAGGCTTTTAAATCCAGAAAGACTGAGGAAAGAAAATAATGCAACTAAAAAACATGTGAAATGATCGGGCTGTCACCAAAGGTGTAGGAATGTAAATGGAACTGAAACATACTCAAGACAAACATACTAAGCATTACGAGATGCATGCATTTCATACCAGTTAACTAATCTAAGCTCCT
>NW_021604608.1:1263291-1268621 GCF_004785775.1 Grammomys surdaster
CTCTCTCTCTCTCTCTCTCTCTCTCTCTCTCTCTCTCTCTCTCATCTTGACGAAATGGTTCGCTGCTCCCAACACTATGCATTGAATTTGTTCTCTTGGTTCATAGTATTGATAATGTTAAGACCGTATGGTCATAGACAGTAAAATAGCCTGACCCTACATGAAGCTTTTGTATTGAAAAATTACACATCTGTCTATATGATTTTTCAAAGCAAGTTTTGTTGTACTCTAATAAGTGGATTGTTTCGATGAAGGCAACGCTGTGATGTTCAATTGGAAAGATAGCATTGTGAAAGTACCTGTCAGTAACAACCCTACAAAAAAACATTTAAATGTTTGTAGCTGCTTTGTGAATAACTATTCTCAGGATGGTGATGGGTGGGAGGGGGCATCTGCAGCCTGTCAACTGGGGAACAATTTACAGACAAATATCACTGTAACCTATTCACATTACAAATCAGAGTAGATATTTCATGCTGTCAGAGCTGTACCATAAAAGGTGATATTTATATAAATACACACACAGAGAGAGATGTGATATACATGGACATGATGAGAAGCCTAGTAATTCATTTCAGCTGTGTGTGGCTACAAAGAGCTAAAAGGCTTCATGGGAAAAGTGAACAGAGATGACTCAGGAGGATCACATGGCTCAGATACTTGGATCTTGAAAAATTATGTAATATACTTACCTGAACCACAGCCATTATTTTTATAAGTCAAATATCAGGAGAGTCCCCATATACCTTTAATTTCAAGACTCTGTTCTTCTTAGTCTTTTTATAGGGGTTGAATCATGTTGGAAGGAAAATTCCAACCAAATGAAAAACAGTTCTTGCCAATAGCCAGCCTCAACCTCAGATCCACATCCAGCAAAATTATACAACTTAAAATGCAGTCAGGGCAATGCTTCAAAAAGTGATAATGAGATTCCTCCAAGCTGGACCCGTTTCCCAGTTCTTAAGGACAGCTGCTTTGCCAGGTGGTGTGATGTTGGATCATGCAGGGGTCCATGAAAACTGTGCACATAGAAACAGACGTCATAAAGAACCAGTCTGGGTGGTAGAAGAGTAGGGGGTCAGTCCTCTTTCCTCATTAGAAGCTGGGTGACCTTGAATGAGTAAATTAACCTCACCAAGCAATCTTGAACATGCTTGAGACTGGGAAAATGATGCCACATTTATTTTGATGTAAAATGCATCAAAAAATATAAGCTAATGTTAGTATTTTTAATTGACTATCCTGAGAAAATTCCTAAAGATTCTGGGAACGTTGATAGTGGGTTTTTTAGCCCATGCTAGGCAATCTGAAACATATGCTAGAAAAATATTTTGAAAGTTTAAAAAGATCATATCAATTATATTTATGGCAAATTTAATAGCTCTTGGTGAAAAAATATCATTTTCTGAGCATGTACTATGGACATAATTCTGTGTTCCAGGCTTCAACTGCCTTTTAACTTGCTGTAACTAGGGGAGCTTCAGCCTCCTTTTTCAGAAGGGAAAAGACATCAGCCTGAGGATGATGGAGTACAGGTTCTGGGTCTTGTTGCATACTTTGTTCTGCTTTGGAAGGTGCAACTATCCTACCAATGAGGTCTGAATGTAGAAACTAACCTACTTTCCTGGCATGAGAGACACAAGGTCAATAAGCAGAGAAGCCTGGAGGCTCAGAGGAACACAAACGTAATCCAAGTGAACATCGCTGGCCATTTGGAGTCCTTGCTTAAAGTGGGGAACAGTAAAGATGGACACCTATAAGCTTTAACAGTTTCTCTTTAAAATATATCAATATTCATTCAATCCATACAGCTAGTCATTAAAAACTGCTTCAGAAAAAGCAGTACATTTCTCAAAGCATTCGAACAGTGTCTCTTGAGTCATAACAGAGGTGAGTACTGGTTCAATCAAATAAAATGCTTCCCAGAGCAGCTTGACTTCTGAAATGAGACACAGGCTCTAGACTTAACATCATATCCCCTGCCCCCTTATTGTTTTATTCATTTCTTTCTGCCATAGTATGAATAACTTTTTCCCATTTGTGAGGTATATACTGCAGTAGTAGAATGGTTAGTGCATTGTCTTATACCATCTTTCCATAAATCACCAGAAATTCCCATTTGGGGATTGGTTACTAAACCATGCTGTTAGTTGCTTTTCTGTAGTTCAGATTTCATCCAGTGTTGTCAAGTACACGCAGTGGTACCCCTTCCCTAAGATATAATAAAACTGGAACTGAAAATTTTATTCCCCACAAAATGTGACATAAGATAGAAGGGGCCTGCTAATGTTAGTGGTTGCTAATAAGTGCAGGGAACTTTCACATCCTTCTCTTCTTTTTTCTAGAATACATTTGCAACTTATTCCTAAGGTATATTATAGCCTCTCGATATATAACTTGGAACAAGGAAGTTGCATTCTGTTATAAAAACCTGGCATTTATTTAAATAAGCATCTTACATTATTCATAATCCAAACCTGAGAAAGCATTATTTTTGATGAAAATCCCTCAAAGGTTTTTTTTTCCCCAGAAATCAAGGCAAAGAAAAGTTCATACCTCTGCTAGAAATTTCATGTCACATAATCATACATGCTCACACACACACACATAGGCAAAATTTTCACAAGATATCCTTGAAACATGCAATGCACACTGATACTTTCTACTTTGTTTTGTTCTTTTTGTTCCATTTTAAACTCCCTTTTTCCAGTTCAAGAAATTTGTTCCATGGCTCACCAAGAGCCAAGATCCACAATTTGAAAAATACCGATAAAGCAAGCCCGAGTCTCACAGATGTCCTTCTCCTCCAAATAGATCTTTAGAGAATGGCTGGCTCATACGGGGGTTATCAATCTATAGAGCAGTACAGAATCTATGCGTTCTGGGTTTTGTGAAATGCACTTCCCTTGTAAAAACAAACGATTTATATCTTTTTTAATTTTGGGCACTCTTTCTTTAGATGTTATCAAAAATCAAAACTTGGAATTCCACCTGCGTGGTTATATGCAGCATCTGTGGATATGTGCTTTTATGTTGTTAATTCTGACAAATCTTACTGTGATGTTGCACCTTGGTTTTCTAGAGAATGTTTGTTATACTGGAAAGCTATTCTCTAATCATAATTACCCTATTGATATATGGCTTTTACTTTTGTTGTTGTTGTTTGTTTGTTTGTTTGTTTGTTTTTGCTGTTTTTCAAGACAGTGTTTCTCTGTATAGCCTTGGCTGACCTGGAATTCATTCTGTAGACCAGGCTGGCCTCGAACTCAGAAATCTGCCTGCCTCTGCCTCCCAAGTGCTGGGACTAAATGCTTGCGTCACCACTGCCCAGCTGGCTTTTACATTTTTAAATACCATATTTTTCAGTCAATAATTTCTGCCTTCCAGTGCACAACACCAGGATATAATGGCTTTTTCATCAACTCCTGCAAATCTTTCAGAGATACCAGTGATTTGACAAAAGTTCAAGTTCTCTCTCGAGCTCTTGAACTCTCCCCACTTCCCTTTCAGTGTGTGTGTGTGTGTGTGTGTGTGTGTACACCCCACCTATAGCTGATACCCAAAAAGGCTAAAGAAGGTATCATCCCCTGGAGCTAGAGTTTTGGGTAGTTGTAAGCCATCCAGTGTGGGTGCTGGGAACTGAACTGTGGTCCTCTGAAAGAGTAGCAAATGTTCTTAACAGATGAACCTTCTCTAGCTTCATAACTGATTCTTAATAAGCACATACTCTCAGTAGAAACATACAACATCAAGGCAACTGGTTCTATAAAAGAAATGGAAAAGAGTGGCAAGCCAAAGATAGATTCAGAGATGTGTTGGAAGAGCTTCTACTATTGCATCATTGAAGTTATAGACAAGACAGGGTGGGAGTGTCTGAAAATATCATAGCTTGAGGTCTCTAGAGGAGAAAAATTCAAAGCAGTAATTAATGTGTTGCCATTCTGTACAGGAGGGTCAAACTCTGGGTCCTGAGGGCTATGAAAAAAGAGGAGAAAAGGCACAGAGTACGTATCTTCTGTTTCTCGATGAAGAGCAGAGAAGTGACAGGCAGCTCTGGAGGCATGCTCAATCAAGGTCCAAGATTCCTCTGAAAAGCTTGCCAAGAGAAACTCCAGCTTTCTGTGACTCAAAAGGGAGTAAAAGCAGCTGGAGTTTGGGGGCCCACCCCATCCCTCTTCTCCAGATATATATTGGTAAAGAATCTCTTCATAGAAAGTACAATGTCCCACACTACAGGCTGCTCCTTCCAGTCCCTCAGCCTTCTATAGGACCAAGATCTCATTATCTGTAGTAGGATTTTACATTTAGGCTTAAAATGCTGGAATAGTCAGGACTTAGTTTATTAGGTTTGAGGGCAATGATGGTTCAAGGCTCCAGTTTAGACACCCAAAAGCTCATGGAATTAACTCATAAGAATGTCAGGAATAAAGGCTACAGTCTTCTGCAAAAGGTGCACAACAGTCTTAGAAAGAAGAAAGTAGCTGATAAGGTCTGAGAACATGAACAAGGCTGATATACAAGAATGAAAACACAACACAGAAGTTGATACAATGTAGATATTGAGTATCCACTGAAGTGTTGTAGACTTGGCTTCCAGGGTAATACTATCAGAAGGTATTGGAATCTTGAAAAAGTGAAACATAAGAAATGATCCTTAGATCACTGTTAATGCACCCTTGGATGGGGCTGTGGGAGCTCTGGTGTCATAATCTTGCTTCTTGGCCATGAAGTGAGCTGTTTTCCACACTACATGTTCCTCATCATTGCCAGCTGGCATCCTGACCAGAGACCCAAAGTAATGAACCCATACAGTCTTGTTTTCTATTGTCATAAAGAAATACCATGACCAAAGTAATACAAAAGAAACAGTTGGATTTCGATCTTGCTTCCAGTTTGAGAGGGCTAGAGTCTATGACTATTAAGGCAGGGAGCATGGCAGCAGGCAGATATGGCACTAGAGCTGTAGTTAAGAACTCGCATCCTTATCCACTATTGGGAAGAGAGAGAGAGAGAGAGAGAGAGAGAGAGAGAGAGAGAGAGAGAGAGAGAGAGAGAGAGAGGAGAGAGAGAGAAACACACAGAGAGAAACACAGAGAAAGAAACATTGAGAGAGAAACAGAGAGAGAGAAAAAACAGAGAGAGAGAGAGAGAAACAGAGAGAGAGAAACAGAGAGAGAGCGAAACAGAGAGAGAGAGAAACAGAGAGAGAGCGAAACAGAGAGAGAGAGAAACAGAGAGAGAGCGAAACAGAGAGAGAGAGAGAGAGAAAGAGAGAGAGAGAGAAGAGAGAGAGAGAGAGAAACAGAGAGAAAGAAACAGAGAAAGAGAAA
>NW_021604608.1:1268721-1270272 GCF_004785775.1 Grammomys surdaster
AGAGAGAGAGAGAGAGAGAGAGAGAGAGAGAGAGAGAGAAACAGAGAGAAAGAAACAGAAAGAGAAACATTGAGAGAGAAACAGAGAGAGAGAAACAGAGAGAGAGTGAAACAGAGAGAGAGAGAGAGAGAGAGAGAGAGAGAGAGAGAGAAACAGAAACAGAGAAACAGAGAAACAAACATAAAAACAGAGAGAAACAGAGAAATAGAGATAAAAGAGAGAGAGAACACTAGAATAGCCTGAGATTTTAAACCCTCAAAGCCCAACCCTGGTGACCAACATCCTCCAACAAAGCCACATCTAGTTATCCTTCCCAAACAGTTTCAACTACTGGTGAAAAAGCCTTGAAACATATGAGCCTGTGTAGATCAACCTCATTTAAACCATCTCTGTGTGTGAACTCTAAAACTGAGAGCCAAGTAAATTAATTCACTTTACAACTCAAGTGTCTCAGGTATGTGCTTATAGTGAGGAAATGCTTACACAGAAATCTCTGCCTTCAAAATGACAGAAGTGTGGAACAAGAATCCCAAAAAGAAGGAATGGTGAATTTGGAACACTGGATGGGGATATCTGTACTGTAATGCATTCCAATGAATGGAGAAACTTTTCCAAACTTGAGACATAGTGGCAAATCACATTCTGTCAGCCAAGAAGTGGGTTGAAATGTTTTTTATATAAGTAGGATGGAATTGTATCTATCCTTTAAGAAAATTTACAACATTGTGAACCCAGAGGGTACTTTGTTAAGTAAAGTTATCCAAATTTGAAATTCCTATTGTGTGAGTTAGTCTCTGTGAGGAATTCAAAATAGTTAATCACAAGAAGAAGACAGTACAATGGTGATTCCGGAGTCCAGGATGAATATTGTCTCAGTTTTGAAAGAGAAGCACATAGTAGAATCTACTGTACACAAAAGTGCTGCTATCAGGGTATATTCTGTGGTTGATAACATCACATCACAGGCTTTCTATGTTATAAAATGAAATACTTTAAGTTTCACTCATGGTTTTATTGAAAGGTTGGGATATTTGGTGATAACCTTCTTGCTGAGAGACCAGAAATAGTCCAAGATATCGCACAGTGCATGTGGTGAGTGTCAAGAAGTATGTATGTGCCTTGCTCTGGTCTTCATGTAGAGCCACAGCCATGCATCCCATTCATCCATGTGGGCTCCCCCTTTGATATTCTTATATAATCCTAATGACCTATAAAAATCTTCCCCTTTAAGGACTGTAAATTGTTCCATTTCCACCCTCTTAACACTCAAGTGAAAATTGCATTTCAACAAGCGTTCCAGAGGTGGTAAACTATATAAATTTATAGCAATGTTTCTAATCAATATTATATTTTGCACTTTGTAAGATGTTTAGAGGAAAGAACCTATGTTAAATGCTCTGATTGCAAATATATAAAGTACACAGAATGCAAGGGATACTGTAAGGTGATAGATATGTTTGGCGCCTTGACTATGGTAATACAACCACAAGTATGTGCCAATGTCCAAACTCATATATATATGAGTATATATATATATATATATATATAGAG
>NW_021604608.1:1270672-1302449 GCF_004785775.1 Grammomys surdaster
TATATATATATATACACACACACACATACATGAAATTGTCTCTAACAGTACATTCCAATAAAGTTTTTGAAAGACACAGTGGGAAATAGTGAGAAGAGTAACATATAGCAGCATATGATAGATCCTGAAGGATGACAGGAAGAAGCTCACTACATTTGATGAAGGCACCTCACCTCTATTCACAACTGGCTTACAGAATTTACAGTAGCTAAAACCTCTACATTATGTTTTTGAACACCATGCCAGGTTAACAGCACAGTACTCTGATTCTTGATTTCCATCTCCTGTGCTACATGCCCACCAGAGACTATTCTCCTCACCAGTAAGGAGCTTATGGGAAAGATGGGATCCAGACAAGGCTTAGAGGAAACACAAGTGCTCATTCCTCTCAAGTAATGGAGTTTCCATATTTCACAGAATTAATGTTGACAGAATTCACAAGGTTTAGGAAAAAGCCAGAGTCAGAGTACACGTGATTTCTTCCAGCCATTTCAAAGCTTGCAATTTCTTTTCCATTGGTAGCCTACCATGGAGAATTCATTTCATGCCTGTCTACTCTGGTAAAACCTTGGAATGAATTGAAATGTTACAAAAAAAAAAGCTGAAAATTAAGGATGCCAAGAGTTATTTGAGGCAGCTAATTAAGAGTCATCATCTCTACAGCTTTACACACATTTCTGACTTTCTTTACCTGTAAACTTAGTTTCTGAAGTTGCATCTGATAAAGGCATTCTGAGAAACCCCTTTTGTCTGTTGCCAAGGAGAAGGTCTCATCTCTTAACACAGAAGCACTGCAGGAAAAAAAAATCACTTATAAGTGATCTTCTTGATACTGGAATTATTTTGATCGCATGAAAAACCCTGCACTAAAAGTTAGTGTGATTAATTATAGTGGTAGATACAAATAATGAGAAAATGAAAGAAACAGATCTGTCCCTCCCATGATTAGTAGTATATGTAGATTAAAAATAAGTCCAAACTACCTATGCTGGTTAACAATGCCTGTGATGGTTAACATTGATTGACAGTTTGGCAGGATCTAGAATCACTGAAGAGACAATCCTCTTGGAATGTCTCTGAGGGATTTTCTAGATTAGGTCAATTGAACTTAGAAACCCCATCCTACACTTAGGTGACACGGTGCTATGGGCTGCAATCCTATACTGCAGAAAAAGAGAAAGCTGGCAGAACACATTCTTCTGTCTCTGCTTGTTGACAGTAGAAACAAGATGCCTCTTCAAACTCCTGCAGCCATGACAGTCCCTCCATGTGGGACAGAAGCA
This sequence comes from Grammomys surdaster, assembly GCF_004785775.1. Classification (NCBI taxonomy): domain Eukaryota; kingdom Metazoa; phylum Chordata; class Mammalia; order Rodentia; family Muridae; genus Grammomys; species Grammomys surdaster. Next base: position 1,271,956 of record NW_021604608.1, read on the forward strand.
GCAAACTGTGAGCAGAATAAACTACCCCATCCTTAAGTTGCTTTGACTTGTATTTTGTCACAATGAGATAAGTAACAATTACAGCACTGTCCTCTCTGGCCTCTGTTTAGGTTCCCATCACTCTCCACAGCACCCTGGACTCTTCCTCAATTATGTCATGGTATTTCCATTCTAGAGTGGCCACACCCTGCAGCCCTCCTCCTCTTGAGCTCTTCATACACCCTGGCTCCATTGTCATGCTCTTCTATCTGCTTGAAAGTCACCTCCTCATCAAGCCCCTCCCTGGTTCACCTGTATCAGTAAAGACACAACAAGTAACAAACCCAAGCAGGACCAGCCAAAATGAGACTCCAGAAAGGAATGCGGCAATGCATAGATTCAGGGTAGTTGTGTGGACAAGTTTGCTTCACTAGGATTTCATCAAATATTTAATTCTTTCCCATTTATTTATTCTGTTATCTTAAACAGATCAGGACTATATACCCTTCATGGTCCCAGGGTGACTGAAACTGTTCTATACTTAACATTAGAACTCTGTGGTGGGGACTGAAAGTGAGCGGTAATTGTTTTCTGACTACTCAGCACTTTCCACTGTCAAGAACATTTCCTAGTAGTCCCACGCATAGCCACTCTCTGATCCCACTAGCTAGGATCTGACAGTATGAAACTAACCACTGGTCAGATGGAAGAAATCAGTATGCTTGATGGAGACGAAATTTGATCATATGACAAACCTGTGAGATAAAGTTAGTGTAATTAATTTATAGTGTTAGATGCAAGTAAGAAGGAAACAGAAGAACAGACCTGTCCCTCAATGACTTCCACTATATAAAGATAAAAATCCAAACTACTTGCCCTAATTAACCTTAACATGACCTGAGGGTAAGAACCCACCCAAACAAAATCAATACTCTGCCAACTAGTTCAAAGAAGGAGGCCAATGTTTGGGGACAGAATGGCTTAAAAGACAAACAGAATCAAATGAGCAGAGCATGCCATCCAAAATTTCCCCAGCCAAGAACTATTCTAACAGAAAACTTAACCTCTACATAGAACTTATAATTCTCTTCTTTATTAATTTTTCTGATGCTGCCATGCAAATATCAGCTCTATGATGGCATGGACTCCGGGTATTGCATCATTGAAGGGTATTTCTCAGCCACAAAATAGTGCCTGGCACACAATACACACAAAATGAATTCTTTGAGATCATACAAGAATGTACCTGTGTGTACACTCATAGTGAACTGATATCCCATGTGGTAGTCTCATGTTGAACTTGACAAACAAGAGAATCCACCAGCTAAATTTTCACACCCATGACCATAATCTCAGAAAATGTACCTCTCCTGGCTACAATAAGATTTACAGGGAACTAAGGAATGTGCAATTCTCTTCTCTTTAGTCTCTTCTTCATTGTTCCTGACTCCATGGTAATATCATTACATGTCTAGTTCTCTGAGGAAGAACACCTGATATCTTCACTCCTTCTTGACTTCATCCATATCCAATAGCCAAGTCCTGAAGACTGCAAAACTCCATGCCACTCCTCCATTTTTACAGCTACCAGTTTAACTAGACTGTGTTAAATAAACTCTAAAATGCTTATCAATGGCAATTTCTAATGGCACTTGGGCTTATTTTCCAGAACTCTACGTTAGTGCACAGCTATCAGAAAAGGATCGAGTTCATTATCATTTTATAGTGTCTTCACAGAGAGACCATCCCTGCTTTCTTCCCACTTTAGGGAGGTTCCATTTGAGATGAAAGAGAGAAAAGAAATTGTTTAAGCCATTTCTTTAAATGGCCATTACTTAACAGTGTAAGAGAAGCTAACACATAACTCAGCGATTTTAACCTGGCCCTCAGCCAGTTGTACAGAGTCCAGCCTTGTAAAAAAAAATCCACAAATATATAAAATAAATGAAACAAAGATAGTCCAACATCTTTTATGATTCTTGGATGTTAGCCATGGAAGACTTCTTGCTTTCAAACACATAGCATAATTGCTGGGGTGAGGTTAAAGAAAATTTATAGACAACATGTAAAGCCTGCCTTTGTCCTCCAATCAAAGAAGCCATTCCACCTTGGAATTCCCAAAAGCACTTTATAGAGTCCATTAGTTCTCCTCCTTTCCACATGTGTTATTTTTGACCTTATTACATCTGCCCTACTCACCTGTGAGCTCACTGAAGACTGAACCAAGGTGTCCAAGAGTTAATTCATGGGGGTCACATACAAAGCTTCTTAGTTTCTCCTTCCTGCTGCTGTCTCTGGCCATGTTCTACTGAGTTCCTCTCTTCTGACTCTTGATGACGCTGAGAAGAATACATAACTTCATGATACTTTCAGATATTAGAAAGGTTTTGTATTTTAGTGCTTCCCTTTTATCTCTGATATGCAAGTGCAAAACTCCTCTGACTCCTGGACACTCCTCCCTCCATCAAGACTCTTAACTCCTTTATAGTTGGATAGAAAGAGAAGGAATGAGGAACGTGGAGAAAGCCAATCACATGCATTCAGTGGAACTTCTCTTAGTGTTTGCTTCTTTGGACCACAGATATCTTCCCCTTATAAGTGTGTGCCAAAATGTAACTCCACTGAGAAGTTTCCTCCATTTCCCCTGTCCTTGGAATACATGTAGTGTTTGCTAAACAAGCCTACTTACCTGAACTCAAGTTCTTAAAACTCAAGTAAAAGACATACACATTAGCATATAAGCATATATCCAGAAATTGGGCAGAAGAAACAGCTGAGTCAAAACTCATATGACCAGCTAGCATGGTATAAGCATCATGGAATAAGAGAGACCCCATCCCAAACAAGACAGATGGTCAGGCTCAACAAAGGCAATGGCTCTTTGCTTTGATATATACAGGCCCTCATTCATATTCATTCATACACATATATACATGCAGCTAAAGAAGATGAACAAAGAGTTGGTTTTACAAATAAGCATAACAAAGACAGGGATGCAACTAACCTTGGTGATAATGCCAACCTAAATACTAGCACCAGGTTTTGGACTGTATTATACTGAACCAACTACAACCCTTTAGAAGTTTCGGAAGGGGAAAAAATCCCTTTCTGTCCATATTTAAGAAGCAGCTTAGTTGGCTAGAGAAAGGAGACAGAGGAGTGTGGTGGGAGTCAAGGACGTGTGAGGGCACACAGGAACATGAGATAAGGAATTGGGGTGAGGAAGCCTACATAACCATCTGGAGGCTCCAGTTAACACAAATGGGTCTGCATCACAAGAAACAAAAGAAAAACTGTGATGAAGGAAAGATGGAACGGGTCTATGGTATTCAGTTTGTGAGGTCACTAAGGAAACACAGGTGGGGCTGGAAAATAGCTCAGTCTCTAAAGTATTTGCCTTTGTCTAAGGAATTGAATTTGATCCCCATGTTGATCCATTTAAAAAAAATAAGCCAGGTAAGATGGTGCATGATTTTACTACAAGGGGTAAGGAAGCAGCCAAGTGAGTTCCTGGGGCTTACCAACCAGCCGAGCCTACTTGGCAAGCTCCAGGTCAGAGAGAATCATGTCTCAAAAAGCAAGTTGGATAGCTTCTGGTGAATGACAATTGAATTCCTCTAACCATCATGCATATGCACACACACTCACGTTTGTATACTTGTACACACACACACACACACACACACACACACACAGAGAGAGAGAGAGAGAGAGAGAGAGAGAGAGAGAGAGAGAGGAGTATTTTACAACTAAGCAGAATTTATGTATGTCTCAGATTGTTAGCTGGAAATGTGAATTTGATCAACTCTCTCATTGCTCCATCCTCTAGAATAACCAGGATGATCAGATAATTGCATTGTACCTAAAAATTCAAGAGGCAACTGGACTCTATCTAGAGGCCTCTTATTTGTATGTAACAGCATGTCCTCTCTATTTTCTGTCAGTCATGTACCCTCTATTCTTTCTCTACAAATGAATTCTCTACCATTCTCAACAAAATCACCACTGGTTGCTCAATAAGCTGCCACCTTCCTCAGCTCTCCTGGAACACTGAGCTGCCTGTACTTACACCTCCTGGAAGGCAATTCCAAGGTCACTAGTAAAGTTATTTTCTGAGTTTGACTTGATCTACACCAGTGGAATTCAAGAAAGTCCCTTTCAAAATCTCTAATTTCAGCCAACCTGAATTTTCAAATCACATGCTGACACTATAAACTGCCTTTCATACACCCAAAAAATATTTTCTGGTGTGAGCTGACAGTTGAACATTTTGAATTGTTTAATAGTAGTATTCTTCAAGTTCCTTTCAGAAAATGTCACCATCTTGGGTCGTAAAATAGTACTCAGTGCATGCAGATGAAAATAACATTACAAAGAAAGATCCTTAAATTGGGTTTGGATAGACACAGAGCTTCTTCTGAGACCTCATTCCTTTCTTCCCACTTAATCATGGCTGTGTGCATCTTGTAAACTGGATGCTGGGTTGATTATGTGTGAAAAAAGTTATAATGTCTAATCTGTTCTTTAAAAACAAGTTTTGTAACATGTATCCCCTTTAAAAATAAAACCAAAAAAATGAGATAAATATATGTCATCAGATAAATTATAGGAAGCCAAACATAAACATTTCAGCCAAAATGACGATGGGAATCTTTCAGCATATCCAAAGCAGAACAACTCCATTTCAGTTCATTGTTTAAGAAGCTTGGTATGGGTCAATCAGACACATGATAATTGTGAAGTAAAGGAGCTGTAAGGTAAACATGCACAAACTACTATTAATAATACATGATTGAAGATTGTGCCTAAAAGCAGAGATGTAATTATAAGGATCTGGTTGTGTTTTGAGCTCTCTAGAATATAGCCCTCACCATCCCATGAGTATCTATTAAATCTTTTGCATATTTGAAATTAGCATATGCATGCTTGGGGAAATATGTTTGCACATAAACAGGAAGGCAAATGTCCCGAAACTGAGAGAGTTTTCATTTAAAATAGTCAGCCCTGAAAACATACATACAGGTAGCATTTTATGGACTGAAATGATTATATTTAAGAATATATATGTATAACATAATACATGTATACTATTCCTGAAATAACAATTAGTGAAACGTGGGCCATGAATTTGAAAGAGAGCGAGATAAGAGAGGCATATGGGAGGATTTAGAGGTAAGGAAGGGAAGAGAGATATGTTGAGATTAAGTTATGATCTCAAAAATAAAATAAAAAAAATACAGTAAGCAAAAAGGGTTAAATGAAAAATATATCATGAATTAATGGGCACCCACAGGTGCTACTTCTCAGATATGGCCTTCTCAAAATCCACAAACCACAGTGTAGCCTTTACCTTAGATTCACCGTGTTGGTCTCTGTCTTCTTATCTAGATCGAGTTTCATTCTGAATCTGCTTTATTTGTTTCTAATTCTAGCTTCAGCTTTCACTGGGGATTCTAATCATTATGTTCACATCGTAACAAATGAAGATGCAATCTGTGCATTTGAAATAACACCTGATAGTGGCTCTAAAAGGAAACTTGGCAAGGCTGAGAAGAACAAGTACCCAGATGGATACATATCTTGGTATCTAGGGAAATGGTTCCAGGAAACCCTGCAGATATCACAACTTAAAGATACACAAATCTACTATATGGAATAACTTTCTGTTTGTATAAGAATGATGTGCATTTTCAAATTCTTTATCATCTCCAAATTATTCTTAAAACCTTAACTGTGCAAATGATATATAAATGGTGGAAACAGATACAATCGTTGTTTAGAAAGCAATGACAAGAGGAAGTCTATACATGTTTAGTATAGATGCAATCCTCCATACTCTCCAACAACATTTTCCATCCCTAGTTCATCAAACCCAATGGCACAGAACCTAGAAAGAAGGAGGGCTGACCAATAGCTAAAGCATGAGGCCCTAACCTCAAAGTGCTGGCATTGCCGTAAGGCTCAGGAGGTCATATGGGTTGAAATAAATGAATAGAAATTCCTCTGTTTGGAAGTCAGTTTTAGTTTTTAATGGTCATGGCATTAAGCAGACTCGGAGACTGCAGAGGCAGCAGGCACTGTTGGCTTCTAAGCCATCTCTCAGCCCTAGCCTCCATTATCTCGTACAGTCACCTAAATGAACTAGGATGCTATCAGCTCTGTGTATTTACATCTTTCCCAGCCTTCAAAACCCCTTCTAGTCTAGCCTTCTCCAAATCTCACAATAACCAAGACTGTAGACTATTGTATTGATCTACAGCATTTTGCTTAAGGATAACCATGAGGCTGACTTTCCACGCGCTGAGAAAGTAAGAGTATCCAAAGCATTCAGTACCTGTATCATGTGCCTCATGATCTAAAAAGAAAAAAAAAAGCATTGAAAGTTATGACACATATCATAGTCTGATCCCAGTCCCCTTCCTATCTGCTTTATTTCAGGTCATTCAAAGTTTACAGAGTCTCTGGATGTGACTCATAATAATAACAGCAACAACATAAATACAGCAGGAGAGGCAGCAAATGTAGACATCCCAGGGTTCTCTGGGAAGCTGAAGAAAGAGGATCTAACAGTAGTTGGAGGTAGTGTAGGCTACACAGAGAATTCCAGGCCAGTCTGAGCAAAGGCCCTGTGTTAGAAACAAAACCACGTAAAATAACAAGGCAGGGCCCTGTTATTAGGAAATAAATATAACAGAGATCCGATTTTCTATGTCAGTGACAAAATTTTATGAGCATTAAGCAAATAGAATTACTATGCAGAGGACTGGTCTCCTTCAAACACCACAAGAATGAAAAATTCAAGAAGTCTTAATGGGCAAATATTTTAATAACAAGAGCCTTGAACCTGCTCGCCCAAATCCTCCCTGTCTTGCTAGCTGCTTTCTTGTGCTACTTGGGTTTCCAAATCCTTTTCACAGACAGCCTTTCTGCAAACATTTGATAATTCAACAAAGGAGACTAAAGTTTATATTATGAGCAATACGATATCCAAGGTGTGTGATGAGGCAACACCAAGATCACCCTATGGATTGTCAGCTTAGTGGGGAATTCCTTCATGTATCCCAGCAAAAACAAATTTTAAAAAGAGAAGGGTTTCTTCTTGTTGATGCTGCTGGTTTTTTGAGAAGGCCTAGATGATGTAAGTACACAAAGCTTTTAGCATTGTATTGTATTCAGGCTACTGTGCAAGGTAGGGGTGGGTGGGCCTGGAGACTTGGCTTAGTGGTTGAGAGTGACTGTTTACTGTTCTTGCAGAGGACCCAAGTTTGGTTTCTGGTACCTATATCAGACAGCTCATAACCACCTGCATCTCCAGCTCAAAGGAATCCAGTGCCCTATTCTGGTCTCCTCAAGTTCCCACAGTGACACATAAAGGATAAAATGAAGAAATCTTTAACTGTAGAGAGCTGGACAGACAGCATGGTGTTTAAGAGTGGATGCCCACTGTCCTGCAGAGGACCCAAGGTTGATTTCCAGGACTGACATGGTGGCTCATAAACCCTCCATAACTCCAGTTCTAAGGGATTTGATGCCTTCTTCTGACCTTCATGGGTACTAGAATGTACATGGTACATGTACATACATGCACGCAATAAACTCATACACATAAAATTAAAAAAACAAATATATATATTTTTAAGTGGCACTGTACTGGGGGGACTTAAATACCTGAAGTTTATCCTCACGGTTCTGGAAGCTGAGAAATCAAAGATTTCACAGATTTGGTAGCTTTTCAGGGCCCGTTCCCTGGAAAATAGGTGGCTGGTTTCTCATCATGGAGGAAGGATTGGGGAATGATGGGGTACTAGTCCTATCCATGTGGATTAAGTCTAATCCATATCCCGAAGGTCTCACTTCCAAATTCCACTCGACAGGGATTTAGGCTTCAAGGTAAGAATGTGGAGGAGGAAGGCCACAGACATTTGGTTCATTGAAGCTTCCTAAAAAGGAAACCTCTGATAGACATACCGCAATGGCAACGTACAACATGGCTCAGAAATGAAACAAGAACTTGGGCGTTAGATACCACCAGGGTTTTAATCTGAACCCCAGAGACTCCTATGTTCAGTGTTTAATAACCAACTGGGAGCACTACTTAGGGAGTTTCTGGCTACATTTAAAAAGTAGATCATTGGGAATATGACCTCTATTCTTCTTAAGTATCTTCTTAACTCTGTACTTCCTGAATATCATGGGGGGGGGGGGACACAGCCTAGTCCTCCACACATTTGTTAGAATTATGCCTGGTTTGGATTTCCTTTGTTCCCCAGTGTCCTGATTGCTTAACAGGTTGTGGGTACATCCATGTATGCTAAGCTTCCAGGGTGGGTAAAACAAGAGGTGACAGATTCAGTGGGGAGCTTTAGATACCAGCAGGATTTTAATCTGAACCCTAGAGGCTCCTATGTTCAGCGTTTACTAACCAACTGAGAGCACTACTTAGGGAGTTTCTGGCTACATTTAAAAGTAGATCATTGGGAATATGACCATTCTACCACCAAGACGTGCTGCCAAGGACTATGGACTGATATCCTTGAAACCATAAACAGTAACTACATAGAAAGTACAAAACTCAGATTCAAACCCCAGATGGTCAAGCCAGTTCAAACATCTTGGGATTCATGAAGTAGTTGCTCCCTTCTTTGCTGTGTAGAAATATAGGTATTGGTATGTTGTGTTAGCACATTTCCCCACAACACCCCCTTCCTTCTTACCTTCTTACTTATGTCATCTTGTCCTTATGCTCAATTACCCAGACATGTTAAGGGCACACACTCTCTGGATTCTAGATTTAAACTGCAATCTCTCACTTCAAAGTCCCCAGTCAGCCAAGATCAGCTGCCTACCTCCCTCTCCTGCTCCTCCACAACTAGAACCTGTCATTTCTAGTTTTAACCACCCTGGAAACTTAGCATACATGCAACCTGCTGAGCAATCAGGACACTGGAGAACAAAGGAAACCCAGATCAGACATAATTCTACCAAATTGACCTTTGCTCTTCTTACTTCTCAGTGTCAGTTCAAACAATAAACAAAGGTACTTAGCCACGAAACCTGATGGCCATAGTTTGACTCCCAGAACTAACATGGCAAAACGAGAGAATAGACTCCCACACATTGTCCTATGACCTGTGCATGCTCCCACACACACACACACAACAAATAAATAAAATATCCTAAAATAATAAGTTTTTAACCATCATACATACTGTCTGAGTCTATTATGCTGGTCATCTGTGTTGACTCGTAATAACACCTAAACAAGCAAGTAAAAATAACTATATACCTCTTTAGTTTCCAGTGATTTACAAGTATAGTCTCACTAACTTTTCAGGCAAGCCTGAAGTTAGTAGGGCTGGTATTCAGCATAACCACCACCCTGGTTGCTTATAGGTTACCTCCATCCTGACTGGTCAAGGTCATGCTATCCTGAAGTTAAACACAAGTTCATGGGATAAGACTATGATCACAACTGGGAGATGCCTAAATGAACTAAGAGAGATAAGATGGCACATTGGAGTTCACATTGTTGGGAAGCAGCAGTGAGAAGATATAAACCCAGGTCATTTCAGTGAAAAGCCAAACCCCGCTTCTCACCTCACACTTCTCTGGAGACTCCGGGTACTGTGAAGGGACCTGAATTCAAGTAGACATAAAACCAACTATGTGGACTTAGATAACTACCTAGCCTATGTGAGTCTAATTTTACTTCCGGTAAAAGGAAATTACAATATCCAACTCAAATATTTGTCATAGGGGAATCTAAATCCAAACAGCTATGGCCATGGGAATAGCTGGTTGTAGCAGACACTAAGTTATTAAATTGGATTATATTATAGTATATTGATAAAACTGCTTTGTTATTGGCATTGAAGAAAAGCCCTGTCCAAAAACTTTTGAGGCTATACTAGCTACTCCTCTCAGAGTTCCTTAACTCTGTTTATATCATGTCTACCCCAATACACACATAAATATAAACACAGCCTCATTCTTTGTGCTTGTATCCATGCTGAACTACATCCATCGAAATGTTTCTAGGAAGTGTTAAATATGAACTTTAAGTATGTCTTCAAAAAGGTTTTCTATAGATCCTGTACCAGAATCTATCACCTCAAACTACTAATGCATGTTCCCTGTATGTCTAATGAGCAATGTCTTCTTTTGTATTAGTTATTAACAAGTTATTATTTGTTTCTCCATTTCCCTGAAGGTCTAGAATCCCTTTGACTCCTATGTCTCCATGGCATCTAACCAAATGCACAAAAGAAAAAGAAGGGAAAAGAATTAGTGAGAAAAGAAGAAAGGCAAGTGAGGGAGAGTTGGTCTAGAGCTGAGCTTGGTGGAAAACATGAAGGGAGAGTAACTGGTCAGAAGCCAAGCAGGCACTCTGAATGATCAGGGAAATCAATACTGGACATCACACAACAGGATGGACCTTATAAGTCCTAGATTCCTGTATGGATTCCAATGAGTTGGGTGATGTTAATAAAGCTGACTTACATCTCTGGACTTCTGTAGTCTTGCTTGTGAAATGGAGGCAGTAGAGTCAATATAAAATGGTTCATCCAACCCTGCAGTCCATGCATCTTTAGCCTACTTCCTACACCTTGCTATTACTTGAGAACACAGTGCTACTGTGCTATAAAACCACCTGCCTCCTTCCCTAAAGTCAGGGCTGTATCCAGAGCTTGCATAACACAGAGATACTAGTAGCTGCTTCCCTTCACAGTGTGCTGGATTCGCCGCTCTCTGCTGAGTGAATGCAAGGACACATGAGTGAATGAGTTGTCCAAAAAACATGTGGCAAGCTAAGCAAAAGTCCATGCCCAAGCTAAATGATGGCAACTGTGACATCAGTGGCTTCTGGGAACAGTGAAGTATGCACAGGTAGCCATATGTCCTCACTTGCCTGGGGTGATTGCAGTTCCCAATGGTTGTCCCCGTGTATTGACTGCAGCATCCTCTGCAATTCTCATGAGTGTTCCTTCAGATTATCACCTGGATAGTCGCACTGGAAAGTGGGAAACCCTCTGCTTTGCACAGTGTGCCTCGGTGAGCTCCTATCATATGACATCATCACTAAGTCCACAAGGCTTGGCTTGAAGAGTAGTATATTGATGTTACAGATAAAGGAGCCAAGACTCACAAGGATTTTCTGAACAACTAACTTCCTCAGAGCCATTCTCCGGTAGAGGCTAGACTTATATCCAGGACCTGTTTTTTTCTATTCTGCTGCATAGTTGGATGATAAAAGGAAATAGAAATGGGAAGGGTCCTAATTCTCTCTCATCTTTCTTGCTATAACCTTACACTCCTTGTTTTCTTATTGGGTCCTCTACCTTCTCCAGGTCTCAGAACTGTTTCATTTTGATTATGGTAGAATGAACATCTCTCTCTTTTTCCCATCATGCTTCTCCTCTGCCCCATCCACAGTCTAAACATGTAAGAGGGGACCACGCTCTGTAACTCAAAAAGAATCTCAAGCTCCCTTAGGTTCATATAGAGCAGGAGTAGGCCTTCATTTTGCTTAGCCTCCATACTCTTGCATGGTTTCAGGAATTGACCTAACTGGGATGTCAAGGGAATGAAGAAATGATAGACGCTAAAGAAACAACAGATACATGAACATATGTGCAAAAAAACTGGGATCAGTGGACGGGGCTCTCTAATGGAGAAGTCACGATACCCCAGCTGCATGGTGTCTTTATTATATACAGTTGAGCATGGTGTCCCAGTTATTGCATACAGCTGAACAGGAAGCTGGGATCATTACATACAGATAAACAATGAGGCAAGGTTACTATATACAGCAGAACAAGGACACAGGTTTAGCTTGTCTACATAGGAGCAGTTTCTGTAGTGGAAGCAGTCTTCAGACTGTAAACCTCCAGGTAGAAAAAAAACTACAGTAAACTTTTTTTTTCATACATTGTCAAGACTCACACTCAGACCTGAGGAAGACTTTCCATCCCTATGAACCCCACCCAGGAAGGCTTTGCCATTCTCTTGGAGCTGAGGCATTTATTCTTGGCATGGCCCTGCCCATGTCAAATGACACACATTCACTCAGGACTTGACCTGTTCCGCTATGTGGCAAACTCAGAGGCAGCACCTATACTGCAGTTTCTCAGGCACTACCACAATAAATACTAATACAGGCAAACTGAGTTAAGATCAGCCATCTCTGACTATGTAATATTATAAGGCTAATTATTTAACCCTTACTGCCTCCATTTCTTCATCTGTAGCAGTTATGTGGCAACAAGAAGTCTTGTAATCATTACTTGTTTATTGAGCATGACAATGAAAAGTAGTAGGGCTTAGGGGTCCTAACATGTCTAAATGAATATCCATCCATCCATAAACTAGATCTTTTATAAAAATCCTCCCATTTAACCCTCTGAGCCTCTTGTGCATCCTCTTGACAGTCCTAGGTACCTACATGTCCCCTTCTGTACCCATCACCCACTACTATGCTCTTGTGTCCCTCCCCTTCCCTCTACCAATATCTTCAACTCTGACTCCAGATGGATTTCTTTTAAAGTGCAAATCTATTCATATCACTTGTCTACTTAAAATTCTCCAATCATTTCCCCTTGCCCCCAGAATCAAGTTGGAGCTCCTTGGAGAGAATTATATATTCTAGACTTCATTCTACCCTCACCCCACCCTTCCCTGCTTTCCAGCCACAAAGAACTTCTTTAGGTTCCATCATGAGAACACATTCCTCTTCTCCTCAGAGCTCTTGTAATGCTTTTCCCACTGGCCATTCCCCTCCACACTCGCCCACTCTTCATCTGCTTTATTTGTTTTTTTGGGGGGGAGGGGCAGAGGGGTGAAGGTCTGGGTGGTGCAGTATGGCGTGGTGTGGTGACTCTCTGACTTATTTATTCCCTTTATACAGGATCTCTCACTGAACCTAGAGCTCAGTCTTCTGTAACTAAGCTGACTATTCGGCCAGCAATCCCCAGTGATGCGCTTGTCTCTGCATGTTCTCTCCTATACCACTCAGAACTGGGGTTATAGGAGGGTGTGCCCTTGCTCAGCACTATAGGGGCTGGGATCTAAACTCAGATCCCTCCTGCTTATGCAACAAGTACTCCTGCTCAGCTGGCCATCTCCCTAGCCCTGGTTAATTCTCATTCTTAAGTCTTTGAACTCCTCTTTAAAAAATAACCTGTTACTTGTTCTTCATGACAACCTTGTGCATTCAATTACTAGTGTCAAAGTCCATCATTCTTTTCCTCCTGGACATTAGTCTATTCATCATGTCCAGCCAGGGCTCTTCTCATTATCACAGAAGAGCAGCAATCACATATGGCTGGTACTCTGCCATAACCCCATACATTATTTCACCCATCCATCCATCCATCCATCCATTCATTCATTCATTTCATCTCATTTCATTTGTTCATCCATCCATTCATTCCTTTTCTCATTCACTTATATATCAATTCTTTTCATCACTCAAGGCTGTCATTTCTGCTCAGTGATCTTCTTTCTGCTACCTACAAAGCTTAATAAGTCTGTGAGACAGAACTATACTTTGTAACTCATGAGAGAGAAAGCCCCACCCCTCCGCCACCATCTGTGTGGATAATACCCAGCAGTGGTGGAGTCTTGAAGTGCAAGATGTTGGGAGTCTCATAGGTCCTCTTCTCTGAAACTTGGGCAAGAACCTTCTCTCTTTCTTCTCCTCTAATCTGGAGATATAAAGGTCTTTACTTTTTCTTATACTCATTACCATCTGTTGGGCAAGAGAGAGCAAAAATGACTGACAACATAGTTTTAAGTTAAATCACCAGGAGAAGACAAAGGCTTTTAAAAAGCTTATTACATTATTTATTCAGGGTAGTATGGGGCACATTATATGTATTGTAAGATAATAATGTGTGATAGTCTTCTTTGTTCTCACCATGTGGATCTCGGGGATAGAACTGCCAAGTCTGACCTTCTGAGCCTTCTCTTCAGCCCAAGACTCAGTTAGATGAAATAAGTAACAGGATGAAAAATAACGAATAGGTTTGTGGAAGAAGGTCCAGAAGACAGGTGATGATATCAGTGGATCATGAGAAACCAAGACTAACCCTTCTCACCCAATACTGTACTAAAAGCCATCTGAGTTCCTGCCACTCTGTGGATTCTGGATCATCTGATTGAACATTTGCTAAAAGTCCCTGAGTATGCTCCCAATGGCTAACTGTTTCACATACAGTTGTCTCCTCTGTAGACAACTGAAATTACCAAGTAAATCCATTGCTCCCTTTGTCCTTCAGAATCGAACTGAAGCACAGGCAAAGCCAGGTTGTGACAAGGCTTCACAGGCTCCCTTCTGCAGGATGTACAGGTGCACTATTAACTAAAAAAGATGGGGATGGCAACGGATGTGGGATGTCTGCTTCATTTCCAAGCCACTTGCCCTAGGGATCCTGTAGTCCACTTTAGCTTCCCACAGAAGGGAAACAGACATGAGAGAAATGAGGATTAAAGAAGAGATGGCCCCATGAAGCTCATCCAAGACATCAGTCTTGACCACTGGCCCCATGAATAAAACAAAAGATTACAAAGAACCCCCTCTTAAATTATCCTTTATAATATTATCTTTGTTAGAGCAGATTAACCTATACCTGAATTAACAGAGAGTCTCTTATTTTTCATGTCAAAATGCAGAGAGCTGGGTTTTCCGTGATTGGATCTGTGATAAAGCAAAGAACTTTCCAAATGAATGTTGTCTCTTACTTAGCAGCATACAGTAATTCTAACATTATTCCCTTTGGACTTATTAGCCAGGCAAAGCAATACACATTAAATATCATGCACACTGAATTTAGACGAGTTTGAAGTGTCTAAAAATACAGTCAACTCCCCTTAGGGTTTCCCTTTCCACATGTTCAGTCACCTGCAGTCAGCTGCAGTCTGGCAATATTAAATAGAAAACTGTAAGTATAAATAATTCATAAGTGTTAAATAGTACCACCTTCTAGGTAATATGACCAATTATTGTACCAACCCATTTCATCCTAACCAGGTTGTGAGTCATTCTTTGGTCCAGAGTATCCACATTGTATTTGCTACTTGCCTGTTACCTGCAGAAGTCATCTTGGTTATGAGGTCAGCTAAGGGAAGTGTCATTAGCTTTGTTTCCAAATAACCCTGATTTTACATGATAATGACCACAAAGCACAAGAGTAGTGACACTGGCAGATCAGTTATGTGGAAGAGAAGTTGTAGCATGACTCCTTTAAATATAAAGGCAAGAATACAATTAAAATATGAAAGAGAAAATTAGACCCTGGTCACGAAACTTTTGGTTGAGTACATTGGTATAGTGTACATGTGGCCCAGAATCATTTGCTAGGTATCATTATTGCTCTCTTACTGTACTTAATTTATAAACTAAATCTGATGCTGGTGTGCATATACAGGGACACATAAATAAATAGGGTTCATTCCCATTAGTGGTTTCAAGAGTCCACTGGGAACCATGAAAAATCTCCTTGGCTGGCTAAGGGAGACTCCTCTGCACCGCTTCTATTTATTTCCTTCTGTAGATTGAGGAATGAGCACATGCTTTGAACTTTTGTCTCAAATTCTGCCTCCCCGGGTGATACTCTCTGACTCTTCCTTGGCTCTGATCTCCTTTCTTAAGCATTCTATTTCACTATAATGCCTCCTTTGCCTGCCCAAAGTAGCATATGACCTACTTTTCCCTCTTCAGCCACCTGGTCTGAGATACCTTGTTTGTATCGCTTTCACACATTGCATGTACACTCTGGGTCCATCACTGTGCTGGGTGCTAGGACTAGAAAGCCAGGTGAGATAGAACACTAGGTCTGAGTCTGAGGAAGGAAGAGAGGCACAGCAGTCCAAAATGACATTATCATTTTCCATTGCCACAGGGTCGTGTGGCGAATGCTACAGTAAAACCACAAGGGCAGTGGCTCCAGAGCTTGTCTGTTTGTTTTTTTTTTTTTTAAGGTTGTGGTTATTGTTGTTTTTGTCTTTGTTTGTTTGTGTTTCTTTTTGTAGCTCTGGCTGCTATATAGACCAGGCTAAACTCCTCTTTCCCTATCAGTTAATCCTTCTCAGAAATGTCCTCACAGACACATCAACTTGATGAGCAAAATTAAACATCACACTCCCAAAAGTTGAAACTAAATGGCACACCACCAAAGAGCCTTGTCCCTGTGCACAGAGGCTGTCTAACACACACAAGGAAGTATGACATGCCTGGTTTAGCAGGCTTGAGTTGAGAGTATGCAATAGAGAAAGACTTCTTCTCCCTTTAGCCTTATTAACATTCTTAAATAAAAGATCTTACAAAATATTTCCATATTACAAAGAAATTTTTTAAAATTTAAGTTCAGACAAAACAAAAGACCAAGAAATCTATAAATTCAATTAAACTGTAATTGAAAAAGGCAAACGGTTATGGAAAGTCACATGGCCGTAGGGACCTTGTTATCTGTTTAACTGCCTTTTTATTTCCTTTTTACAGAGGCATTGTGGTGAATGGAAGTTGAGATTTAAAGTAGAACATAAGCAGTTATCCATAAATCTAGCAAAGAAACCGACCAATAGGAGCCTTAAAAAATACTTGGGAATTCCCATTGAGTCCCTGTGGAGCTCACTTTTCTCCCTGCCTGTAAGTTACACCTCAAGGTACAGGCATGATCAGAGGCTATGGAGATAGCAAAGTTAATTGGAAACAGCCAAATTCACATAATGACTAGATTTGTGATTTTAAGTACAAAAAAGTTCATGTCCGCTAAGCTTCCTATTCCATGGAAAAGGGAACAGGCAGGGATGGGGGTGGGATGTGGTGTCACCCCAAACATTTGTGCCATGGCTTGCATAGAGTTGGGGTAGGAGAGCTGGGTCAGAAAGAGGTTCATCCATAAGTGAGAACAGCCATGTTTTAGGGGGAGATTTATTTCAAATTCAAAGGCTTCCAAGAAGAGAAGATGCCAAGGCAGTTTCTGAATGAAATAAGCCATGCTTCCTGTCCCAGCTCCACATTCTCACTTCCCACTGGTTTGGCAGGAAGAGAACACAAAAGACATTGACAATAATTACTTGGGCAATTAGCTGAGGGTTTCCCCCTGGAAGAGTCTGAAACAGGAGCTTCAAAGAAGCCCATCCTATCCAGCTAAGATCCCTCCCTGGATCAATACTCTCATTAGCAGGAGTTCCCTGAAGGAAGCTGCCCAGTACAGAACTGACATTTAATCTGCCTCAGGTGGCACACATGTAAACATGTAAAGAAGCAAGATCCAAGGGATGGAGAATTGGGGAAAAGTAGGGAACGAGGCCAGCCTAGGCAAAGAGGAGGAGGATGCGGAGAAACCATCCAATTGCTTATAAGAGTTAATAACCACAGCCAAGCCACGGGGTATTCAAAGAGTTCAGAGCCTGCCTCTGAAGAAGAAAGTTCGTGCCTCTGTGGACACTGGATAATAATATCTGTCATATCATGTCCCTATGGCTGGAGGCAAGACCTGTGTAGTCTTGGAGTATGAGTATGGAGTTAACTAAGAGCAGCTCAGTAAGCAGCATGGCGCCTACAAGACAGGGCGGTAATCCAGTTCTGGTTTACTTTCTCCAGAGGACTGGATAACTCTGGCTAATATTAAGAGCTGAGAGTTCTATGGTTGCAAGCAATTCCTTGCAGGCCGTATAGAAGGCAGGTGAGCACAAGGGCTCTCCAAAGCACAGACAGTCTCTTAGTGAGGCTGTCAAAGGATTCATTTATATAAGACGGCTCCTTAGAGTTATGCAGTCACAGATCCCACCCTTGACCTAATGCCAAATCTAGATGAAAGACCAGAGAAGTGTGGTGTGTAGGTGGGTTTTTTGTTTTGTTTTGACACAGATTCTCACGTATCCCAAGCTGACTTCAAAATTGAAGGATGGCCTTAAACTTCTGATCCTCCTGCTGACACCTGAACGTGCTAGAACTACAAGTATGTCACAGGTATGTTGCACCACGACTAGTTTTCCAGTGCTGGAGATGGAACCCAGAGCTCTGTGTTTGCTAGGCAAGCACTCCATTGACTGAGCTGCATCCTTCCTTCGCCATCTTTAACAACCTTGAGAAGCATCACTTAGACATCAGGGTAACTGACCAGCAGAGCAGTTACCAATGGCCTGGCAGTTCGTTTGCATTGTGCTCTCACACTGGGTCCAGAAAGAACAAAGCAAAAATGGATTCGCTAGCGCTAAAGCTTGACATCGTCATGCTGAAATTAAGCTGTTTATCTGACCTTCCAAGAAATCTGGAGAGAAAGTTGCCATAGCAGCCACATCTAGCAAACAGACCAGTTTTAGCCAGCATGCTAAGACAGGGCTCTCTGCTTTAACTGTTACAGGGAAAGATACTTTGGAGTAAACAGTCTATACTCTGTTCCCCTTTTTTGCTGTCTTCAGCCTTTTGCTGTCTTCAGCCTTTTGCTGTCTATAAATACTCACTGGCCATGCTACAGAGCACAGTTCTCTGATTTGTATTCTGAGAGTTGCTTCATTCATGAATCATCCTCTGTTCCAACAAACGCTGCCAAATCTGCTTTGTCTAAAGTTCTGCTTTAATCATTAGTCTTATGATTTCTATCCTTTTTAGCCTATGCCCTAGCTGAAGGGACCTTGAGAACATTGCTCAGCCTTTGTTTGCTTGTCTATAAAATGGGGGCACTAGGTAAATAAAACTATACATATGTTTTGGGGGTTGTCATAAATATAAAATCAATTAGTACACATAAAACCCTTGGAATAGTTCCCACAATGCTGTTAGTATCAATCATTGGCTGTTATTGCCAGTGTTGTTGCTATTTTTATAATGCATGAAAGCAGGGAAATTTGAGAAACATGAGGCCCCATGAAGTGGAAGGATTAAAGGGATCTCACACTGAAGTCTTTTTGCATAGAGTTTACTTCACTCCTGTCATCAGCCCACCTCCTCCTTTGTTTCTCTTGAGCTACTGGTGACACACAGGCTCTCAGGACATGTTTAGAAAGTAGCTGGGCTTTGAGAACAAATCTTCAAGAGGGCAAGAGTATATCTGTTGTACCTCTGCTGGGCCCTCAGGCCTGGGAGACAAGGTCCCAGCCTACAAATACACTAGAGATGAAGAATTGGAACACAGATGTGTGACAGTCCAGTTCAGTACACATAGAGAACTAAGAAAATGATATAGAAAACAGTGGAGAAAGGCGTTTCTCACTACAACACCCCATAATGTGCATAATTTGCAGTGTTGCTCTGGAACTCTTAAAACCTAAGAAAATCTCTATTTGAATAGGAAATGCTAAGATAGCATTAAAAATCTTTTAACATTATTTTTATAAATTCTCCATCTTTTCTAGGCTGGCTTTTGGAAACTGGGTCCACTGGCAAGAAGCAAGAAAGTATCATCAAGCTTTGAGCAGGTAGTTCTCCCAGAGCATGATGGGAGACAGAAAATATCAGCCCTATACCAGAACAACATGGGAAGAGCCAAACCAATGCCCTGAGCAGGTCTTCTACATTGGAGCTGATTTAAAAATCTTCTGTGTTCTACTATGGTCACTTAGATAGATGGATGAACTAAGACAGAATCTCTGTAGGAGTTTTGAGAACTAAACAGAAAGAGAAAGGCCTGGAGTCATGCGCAGAAATCCTTGGAGATACAAAGCTTGTGGAGAGAGAAAGTGAAACGTTGAAAAGAGAAGAGTGGGAGGGCAAAAGACCCAAAATGAGAAGGCATCAAAGAAGGAAGGGTCTTGGAGCAAACTGAATGATGGAGAGGCCTCATAACTTCTGTCTGAGCCAGTCCAGGGGAGTAGAAAAATTTGATCATGAAAATTGCAGCAAGAAGCTAGCAGGATAGAAGAAGAGAGTGGATCTAATGACCCAGCCCTAGGCTTATAACTTCATGATGATTCTCCAAACATAGCAAAAGGTTAAGACCCCCTGGCTGGGGGAAAGTGTATTCAGTAACCCCAGAGGGAAAACAGCTCCTTTGCTGTTCTTCCAAATTCCATGAGTCCCTTCCCCTTACACACACACACACACACACACACACACACACACACACCATCACCTTTATCCTCTGGAGTCTCAATCACTCACAGAAAGGTAGTAACCCACGAGAGCAAGGCAACCTTCATGAGGGTCTCATAAAGCACAGGTTCTTTTTGTGGGAAAAATAATGAAACACCTTACTAGGGAGGCAAACTTCAAAGTGTAAAAGTATTGCGCAGGCAGAGAACAAAGGAAATTACTTCCTTCTGCAGCCAACTCATGAACACAGGCCTCTTCCATGTTGGGGCTTTTGGAAGAGTGGGCTGGGGGCAGTTGTCTTGTTCTTGTTCAGAATTTAGTAATTACATAAGGCAGCGGTTGATTTTATCCGGAACATGTGTTCATTATGTGACAGTGTTGATTGTCAACTTGACAGAACCTAAAATCTTCTGCGATATGGGTCTTTAAGCACACCCATAGGAGACTAGCTTGATAGTACTGATTGACTTGGAAAGACCCGTCTTGACTGTGGGTAGGACTATTCACTCAGTAGGCAATGCTAGACTATCTAAAATGGAGAAAGCAAGCTGAACATTAGCAAGAATTCATATGTTTGAATGCCTGGCCCATAGGGAGTGACACTATTAGAAGGTATAGCCTTGTGAAGTATGTATGGCCTTGTTAGAGTAAGTGTGCCACTGTTGGTGGGAAGGGAGGCTTTGAGGGCTTAAATGATCAACCTACGCCCAGTGTGAAACACATCCCGTCTCCTCCTAGCTGCCTTCAGATCAAGATTTAGAACTCAGCTCCTCCAGTACCATGATGCCTGGACTTTGCCGTACTTCACACCCTGACAATAATAGACTGAACCTCTAAAAAACTGTAAGGCAGTCCCAATTTAACTGTTGTCATTTGTAAGAGTTGCCTTGGTCATGGTGTCTCTTCACAGCAATAGAAACCTTAAGGTAGACTCCCTTTTTCTCTTACATGAAATTTTTAGGGTATATTGAGGTTCCCTTAACACTCTCCTGAATCAAGGTAGGTTTCTTTTGCTTCTGTCAGGGAGAGAGGGGGTGACAGAGAAAGGGAGATGAGGGAGAGAGAGAGGGAGAGGGAGGAGAGGGAGAGAGCTGTTTACTTCTAGTTTTTCCTTATTCCCAATAAGAGTGCCTAGGAAAACTCCATGACCTCAGCAGTGCAAACATTTTGGACCAGACACATTGTAGGGAAGCCATTGTGTGTTACAGGATACTTAGCAGCATCCTTGGCTCCTACTCTCTAGATGCTCATGCTTCTTTTCACTCTAGCAACAAGTGTTCCCAAATATTACCAATTGACCCTTGAAGATGTAAAAAGATCCCCATTGACACCTGTTGTTCTAGAGTATGGCTCTATAGAATTCCAAATAAAAGTTCCTGAGAGTGGTCTGTCATTTTTATTCCTGTTGTTGGAACAAAAGCAACTTAAGTGACAAGGTGTTTAGTCTAGCTGACAGTTCAAGTTTCCATCCATCATGATGAAGAAGCCAAGGTAACAGAAGCTTGAAGAAATAGGTCACAGCACATCCACAGTCAAAACAAGAGAGTGATGACTGCATGGGGCTGCTCTGCCCTCTTTCTCTCCTTATAGACTCTAGGATCCTAGCAAGGGAATTTGCCACCCACACTGGGAGAGTGTTTTAACCTCAGTGAGTATAATCAAGATAATCCCACCAGAGGCCCATCTCCCAGGCAATTCTAGTCCCTGTCAAACTGATGAATAACACTAACCATCACACTGTTCAAATGCCACTCCCTGCTCAGTGTCTTTGTTGCCGCTTTGGATGGAGGGAAACGTGGTTTCTGCTTCTCTCAGGGCTGGAGCCACTGAACTCTCCCAGTTTTGTTGACCTGGCCAGCACCTTCAGACAGATGTGTATGTACGTTTTTCCTTTTCCAGTCCTCAACAGACACACTGATTTGAAGTGCCTCACTTCTCATTAAAGAAATAAGGAATTTCAGTGACTTGGCAGCAAAATGTTAAATAATCTCCATTGAATACAGATGCAAATATTCTCCACAGAAGTCTTTGGAGCATTGCCCAAAGGGGAGCAAGTTAATAAGAATCAGTTTGTTCTTAAAGGCATTTCAGCCTGGATGGTTATCTGTTGTGAAGACTTGGAGCATTGGAGGATGTTTGGCAAGGTCTCTGACCTTCAGCACCCACCTTAGAAAAGTTCGTATGACAGGCAATATCATTAGAGTATTGTACATTTATTTATTACTTATTTTTATGTGTATGAATGTTTTGCCTGAATGTGTATCTGTGCATTAAGCATATGCCTGGTACTCTCTGAGGCCAGGGGGGATAACAGATTCCCCAGAACTAGAGTTACAGACAGTTGTTAGATATCAAGTGAGTGCTGTGAATTGAACCCAGGTTCTCTGAAAGGCTTGCTACTGCTTTTAACCACTAAGCCATCCCTTTATCCCCAAAGAATATGTACATTTTAAAACACAACAAAAACCTTGATTGGAGTGACAACTTGGCAGTTGAGACTATGTACTGCTCTTGTAGAGGATCCAAGTTTGGTTCCTAGCACCCACACTGAGTGGTTGACAACCACCTTTAACTCCTGCTCCAGGAGATCTGATCTGGCCTCCATGGGTACCTGGACATACACATGTGAATGCACGTGTGTACACACACATACACACATACACTTTTTTCTTTTAGTGACAATAGATTTTTTTCGTCTGATATATTCTGATTATGGTTTCTCCTCTGCCCTCCCCCTCCTAGTTTCTTCCTGTCTCCCCCCTCATCTGAAACTTTTTTGTCTCTGGTTAGAAAATAGAAAATAAGAAATAATAATAAAAAAAAGACAACAAATCAGAACATGACTAAGCAACCAAACAGATAAGAACCAAAGGACAAAAGCAGGAGAAACACATATATGCAGAGACACATGTGTGTTCACACTCAGGAATCCCATACAAACCCAAAACCGAAAGCAATAGCATACATACAGAGGACCTGTAAAGTACAAAATGGGTGTTTTAAAAAAAATAAAAATACTTCAAACGTGCTACAATGTACATACACATGTTTAAGTATAATAGGAAACTGTAGAAGATATTTATTATGAACTAAATCCAACCCCCAAATGTTTACTGGATGTATGACCTTAGCCAGCACTCAAGGGACAGAGGCAAGTGGATTTTTATGAATGCAAAAATCAGCCTGGTCTATTATAGTGAGGTTAGTGATATCCAGTTCTATGTACAGAGACCCTGTCTAAAAATAAATCAATCAATTAATAAATAAACAAATAAATACTTAAAACAGAGTGATTATTTTCAAACTACCTATTTCTGGATCCTGTGGCCTCATCTGATTTGTCTTTGTTGAGATTTCAATGTGGAATGTCTTACATGCTCACATGACCTGGCAGCACTGTCTGGGAGATTATAGGGCCTTTAGGAGGTGGTGCTGTGCTGAAGGAATTGAGTTTCTGGGGATGGGCTTGGAGGTTTAGTAGTCTCTTTGTTCCTTGCTTCCTGACTGTGAATGGCATGTGACCAGATGACTCCCATGCTTTTCTCACCAAGATAGGCTGTATCCCCTTAAACTGTGAGCCAGAATAAGCCCTTCCTCCTGGAAGCTGCTACTTGTCAAGTATTTCATCTAAGCAACTAGTATTCACATAGTAACTAAAGCAGTCTTTAGATGGATAACTGCCTGAGAAACCGAGAGCACTAACCCACCACTCAACCAAGGAGGATGTGATGGTTTGTATATGCTCAGCCCAGGAAGTGGCACTATTAGGAAGTGTGGCCTTGTTGGATCTTTAAGACACTCCTCCTAGCTGCCTGGAAGTCTTCCACTAGTAGCCTTCAAATGAAGATGTAAAACCTTCAGCTCTGCCTGCACCATGCCTGCCCAGATGCTGCCATGCTTTCGCCTTGATCCTAATGGACTGAACCTCTGAACCTGAAAGACACCCTCAAATAAATGTTGTCCTTAGACAAGTTGCCTTGGTCATGGTGTCTCTTAATACAGTAAAACCCTAACTAAGACAGAGGATCAAGTCTTACAAAAATCAAAACTTCCAAGAATACCGCTGATTGTCACATATTCACAAATCCTTTGTGCAGTTGTAGAAATCCAGCTACACTCTCATCGGTATTCACTAAACAGAAGCTTGAAATCCAGTAGCAGCATAAAGCAATGACAGAAGATGAAAACGAGTAAAAATTATTTGAAAAAAAAAAAGAAAATATATACAAACACTCATCTGTAACCTGGGGGAATGAAATGCCTATGCCAGAAATGGGAATAGACAGAATGATATTCAAAGATACCACTCTCTGTTTGGTGCTGGTGGGGACCTGCAAGCATTCCACATTTGCATGTTCCTGGTGTTCTGATAAAAAGTGGGAGGGATCAGGACAGATGGCTCTAGGAAGTGTGGGTGATCCAACATCAAGTATATGAGCCGAATGGTATTTTCCGAGTTCCATCTCTACAGAACCCATCCACAGACACCCACAATCTAGATCCATGGCCCCCACCACTCTCTCCTGCTCCCTTAAACATCGAGGCTTTTCTTTTCCCATAATAATGTAATCATTTTTAAAAATGATCATGTACTGCCCTGTCAAATGTGGCATCATCCATCAGGTAGCTCTTTGAGGACCTCCCCAAGGCCTTCCCTTTATATCTGTCTGGCCTGATGGTCCTTCTTGTACTCAGCACAGCCATACCTGCCAGTTTCCAGTTTCCCTGTGCTGTGCCATAGAGGGTTGCATTGGCAACAAGGGCTTTATCTCCATGAGGATTTTACTCCAGTAAAGAAACACAATGAATACATAAATAAGAATGTGGAATCTTTGTCCCATTTAAAGTCTATATATGTTCTTTTTCACCGGTCAGGCCTTAACTACCAAGCTAGACATGGGCACAAACAATTCACTGAGAAACTCCACTGAGAGAAGTGAAGAGCCCTGATCCTCAGTCCCCAGTGTTTGGGACTCTTCTGCCCATATCTTAATTCCTGGACCATAGCTTTCACTCCTAGCTTCTTTTTCTAAGCTTATATTCTTCCCTGTAAGTCCTTACTAGTCCGTTGTCAACATGATTGAATTTGGAATCACCTGGGAGACACACTTTTGGTTGTGTCTCTTAAGGTGTGCCCTAAAAGGCTTAACTGAGGAGGGGAGACCCACCCTGAATGTGGGAGACACCACCCTGTGCTGTCATGGGAAGCAAAGAAAGGAAAAATCAAGCTGAGTATGAGCATTCATCTCATTCTGCTTCCTATGGCAAATGCGATGCACCCAGCTACCTCACATTCTCAACTCCATCTTCCCACACCACAATGGGCTGTCTCCTCCAGCTGAAACCAAAGTCAAATCTCCTCCTTTATGTCAGTGTTAGCTCTCTGTCAGGTGTTTTATCACAGTAACAAGAAATTTACTAACACAATGCCCAAGACATTTTCACTTCCATCCTCACCAATCCCAGGGTTCATAAAATTGTTCTCTCAATGGTACAATACAGCCCCAAGTCAGCAAGTACAGCCAGCCTTCATTATTAACCTTTGGACTATTTCACAGGACACCAGAAGGAGAAGGTACTTCCTCCTGGCTTACCCTCTTGCTTACGGTACCCTCTTATGCACTTTTACTTTGAGCTGTGGCTCTGTGTATCAACTGGATGCCAAACATAATGTTTTACATTGACTTCAAATTTTCAAAAGAACACCAAACTAAGAACAACACATAAGATCTTCTAGCTTGTTTTACCCCTCAACAAATTCTGGTGAAACATATGAATATACAGACTACCATTCATGATAGACCTTGCTCATGTGAACCACAGTCTACCTTGTACCCATGGCCTGGGAGAAGTATAAACAGGAAGGCATAGGGCCTCATGGAGAAAGAGCTCTGGGTCTTCAGTGGCACAATGAAATCAGAGGAAAGTGGGAGGGAGATTCCTCAGAGAGTTTTTCCAGCTCAGCTCACAAAGACTACAGTGAAAAACTAGAGAGCCTGGCTTAGGCAGCTACAATGGCAGAGCAGAGAGCCAGCTGCCTGAGTGGCAGCATGGCCTTCTGGGAATAAGAGTGAAATGGAAGATGTTTCCAGTGGACAGAGTAGACATAGTGTACACTATTCAGAGATGCCCGGTATCCTAGTTAGAGTCACTAAACCTGTGATAAAACACCAGGACCAAAGAAATTTGCAAGAAAAGTGTTTATTTGGTTTATGCTTCCATATCACTGTTCATCACTGGAGGAAGTCACAACACAAACTCAACCAGGGCAGGAACCTAAAGGCAGGACCTGATGCAGACAGAGGCCATGGAGGAGTGCTGCTTATTGGCTTCCACTATGTCTTGCTCAGCCTGCTTTCTAATAGAATCCAGGACCATCAACCTAGGGAAGGCACCAACCACAAGGGGCTGGGTTCTCCCCCTCCCTCTTCAATCACTAACGTCCTATAGGCTTCTGTATACCTCTGCTTTTGTGGAGGTGTTTTCTCAATTGAGGCTCCCTCCTCCCTGATGACTATACCTTGTGTCAAGTTGACATCTGGCCTGAGCCAGACTGAAGGGGCTTTGCCATAGAGTGACATTTTCATTGAGGGGCTATAAGGCAAGGAATCCATGGAATCACAGGGCCAAGGCTTTATGCAAGGTGAGTCAGGGAAACCTGTGAGACAAATGAGATGGTGGCTCCCAAGGAGTGTAGCTTTTCTTATTTTCAGAAAGAAGAATTGTTTGAACAGAGGATATATGACAGTCATTGAATATTTAGTGAGGCTTTGTCACTATAACAAATAACATGAGGCTGGGTAACTTTATACACTAAAGAGATTGATTTCTCTTATGGTTCTTGATATTCAAGGGCAAGGCATTGCTGGTATTGGTTGTGTTTTGGTTGGGACCCCATGGCAGATGACACTACAGTAACAGGGGTATGTACAGAAGGAAGATACCACATCTCAAACAGGAAGTCTAAGAATAATCTGTTAGGCTTACCCACAACTCATTGCTTTGTGACCTCAAGAGTCCCAAAAAAAGTTACTTTAGTTTCTCCTGAGGGCAGCTCCCTGGAAAGCCTAAGGATATACAACTAGGCTCCATCTTTTAAAGTCCCACCACCTCTTTCCTAGTTATCACAGTAGGGACCAAGCTCTCAAAATGAAGCCTTGAGTGCTATATTCAAACCACATCCGACCAAGGAGGACAGGACTCATACAGCACCCACTGCCTGAAAGGATCTTTTGCACACTCACCTCTCCACCCGCAATCACTTCTCCTAAGCCTAATCTGGATTTCAGGGTGGAGCAGAGGATCAAAGTAGAAGGGGCCCAAATGGAAAATACCTAAACTAGATGGGGGACTGAAGTTGGGGTATTATGTTGGATTGAACCACTAACAAAAAGAAAATTGATTTTAATATTTATAAATTATCTTTTAAAACGGTAGGATTTTCTTTTACTCTCATCATTGGCAAAGCTTTCTCAAGCAGACTGAAAGCTGTGCTACGTAAAAATAGTTATTTCCTATCTCACCTCATCTAGCTCATCAGATATGTTTGTTCAGAAGCCAGCTACAAAGGAAAAACAGAGCAGAGTCAGATATAAAGAGAAAGAGAGAGACAGAGAGACAAAGAGAAACAGAGACACAGACACAGAGAGACAGAGAGACAGACAGAGAGATAGACAGAGACAGAGGCAGAGAGGGGTTGGCTGAGATGAAATCTGCTTTTGAAACTCTTCCTTGGGAAGAATGAGAAGACAAACATCAGTGAAAGAGGGACCATCCCTGGTAATGAGTGGGAAGAGCATATGGAAAGATCTTGTAGCAGGAAGGAAGCAGTTGTAGGGCAGGAGGTCCTGAATAGGGCAGAGTCTTGGAAACATCCAGACTGAAGCTGTCACAATGCAGAATTTGGGTTGAGTGGTTGGGCATTCTAGAGTTTAAGCAGCAAACTGACATAGTCTGACTTACAAATTTAGAATCAATTTTGCAGTTGTCTCAGAATGATTATGGAAGAGGAATGGTGGCAGCCCATTAAAATGACACAGTATGAGTTAGAAAAAAAAAACATCAATTAATCAACCCCAATGGTTAATTTTCTTGAGAAAACCAGGACACTGGTCCTAGGTATCTCTGGACCTTCGTGATGACAGTAATCTACTGGATATTAGCAAAAGAAAACCACAAGGAAAGAGGCTTTCCTTGAAGAACAAGCTTTCCTGAATTCTTCAGGATGGAAGTGCATCTGCATATGTGTTGCTTGTATGCTTACATTAGCACACTACCCAGAGAGAATCGCACATCCTCCTAACCTCTTCTTTAATAGAATTTCATCATAAAAATGTGCTTCTTAGTGGTTCTGGTGCATCTCAAATCCACTTTTGTACCAGATGTCAAAATAAACTTGAGAAAGATTTTTTTAAGCAGTTTGAAGGATAGGGAAAAAATATCAAAACTACTTTTTATTTATTTTCCACCAATAATTGCATTGAACAGTTCATCTCTGGCCTGACTCTTGGGCTGTTTGATCCCTCCTGATCTACTATGGGCCCGTGAAGGTCACACAAAAAGTACTTGTAATTTGTGAGACTGTTTCTAGGAAACATCATTTATTCCCATGTATTCCCACCCTATCTTAACTCTGCTATACATTGAGCACCTGTCTAATGCCAGGCACCATAGTAAGTACTTTACATACAGTCTAAGAATCCATCATTATAAAGCCTCTTGAAGATAGGAGCCGTTACTTACAATCATTCTGTTGGGCTTTACTTTTAAAGTGACTCTAGGGCATTGCAAACTGAAGGTCTGTGGCAGCTGTCATGAGTAAGTCCTATGAACACAATTTCCTCCAACAGTTAGGTAGTTTTAATGTTATTTTAGCAATAAAGTCTTTTTAATTAAGGTTTGTTTGTGCATTGTGTTTTAGACATGGTGCTATTGTACCATTACTGAATTAGAGAGCAGATTAAGAACAACTTTGATATACACCGGGAAACCAAAAACACAAGTGTGACTCTTTCTATTGAGATAATTGCATTGATACACTGGTCTGGAACAAAACCACCATGTCTCTCAGATGTGCCTATATTGCCCTATACTACAGCTAAAGCAACTCAGTTCTAAAGCAACTGTTTCATTCACATAGGTGGTCAGTGGTACCAACCTCTGATAAACCTGAAGAAATGGCTTGGTTGGTAAGAGCACTTGCCCTTCTTGCAGAAGACCTGGGTTTGTTTCATAGTGGCTCACAGCTATCCGTAATTCCAGTTCCAGGGGATCCTGCACCTTCTTCTATCTTCCCTGGGTACCAGGCACACACCTGTCATATATACATAATTGAAGGCAAAGCACTCATGCAAATAAAATTTAAAAATTTTTAAAAACATTGAGTGTTGACACTCAGCTTGGATTCTCATCAGAGCTTACTTAGCCCTGCCTTATATGACAAGATGCCTGCCTCTGCATCTCTAGCTCATTGCTATGTGCCTTTTCTGTCTACCATTTGCACAGGCTTGGCTCATTGCTACCACCACAATCCATGGTTTCCTGTGAGAAATCCAGAGCCTAACTCATGGCTTTACCCAACCTCTCTATTTCTCCAAAGGCACTGAATGAATCTAGATAAACACTGATATCCTGGGTTCACTCATACTGGCTGATGAAAGCCAATGATGAACATTATCTGCCAAGTTAATATCAGCCATGATAGGAAAATTTACACCAGTAAAATAGGCAAGCAACAGAAATCGAGGATTTGGAAAGGGGCATTGCATTTACCACCACACAGCTGTGACAGACTATCAAATAACAACAAAACTGTCTCTTACCTTAGGCAGGCAAACTTCACAGCTCTTGATCAGCAAGACTTTCTTAATACTCAAGACCCCAACCAAAGAAGCTCAGCTGAAATTATCCTCTCAGAAACCAGTTCTTCTTGATGAAAATATGAGTATTTCTTCCCAACCTGCTTTACTTCTCTTCTCCATTAAGAGAAGTGGTCTAGGAAACTTTTTTTATGCTTTACTACATTCTGTTGAGCTTGCAGTCTTGCTGGAAGGAGAAAGCCAGTCTCAGGTGCTGAGCACCAGATTGCTTATTGGGACAGCTGTTACTCTCAGCTGAGTAAGCAGGACATTCATAGGTTGCACTGTCTTGCCATGTGCTACCGCCAGTTAAAAATCAGTGTCAGGATAGAAAAGGAGAACCATTCGATGGTGTCATGTAAGGCACAATGAGAAGCCCCCCTGATGCTTTGAAATGCACTGTGGGATAAAGGGAAGGATTCAGAAAGAAGATAAGAAGGATCTGCCTCTCAGCTGTAAGTATGAGGGTTCTAGAAGGAAAAGATGTAGTGAATAGGAAAGGGAGTTCTAGAGGCTGGAGGACAGAAACCATAAACTTGATGATCATTTTAGCACATTTGCTGGCTTATTGAATGGACAGCTATTGTGTGTCCTGTGCATATTTGTGAAAGGCAGGGGCAGAG
>NW_021604608.1:1302549-1320676 GCF_004785775.1 Grammomys surdaster
TAGCCCAGGAAACAGAGAATAAAACCCTCAAATGTCCATCACCTTACAGAATCCTGCTCTTGAAAGGAAAGGATAAATGGCTTAAATCCATAGCAAATGGGTTGACAGTGCTCTGAGCCTCTTGGGAAAGTGTGGATGATCAAGCTGAGACATCACAGTTTTGGAAGTCCCAGGCCAGTGTTCAAATCCTGACTCAGCCTTTGAAATACTGAATAAACAACTTAACCTTTCTGAGCTTAGAACCTTCATATCCCATACTGGGGCAGCTTAAATACTGAACTGACCTTCCAGATTTTCAATTTGAATAAAATTTACTGGAGGTAGAGGACCCACAAACCTACAGCAACCTCTCAGCAGATGACCACTTTATGTAAAGATACATTGTGATAATGATATCTTAGAAATTCAGGCTCTCTTAAACTTTACACTGGCAACTTGGTGAGTGTATGTCAAACTATCAGTCAGCAAAAGGACTTAATGAGGATTACCAGTCCAGTGCTGTAAGGACATTTGAGGATCTGCACAGCAAGGGGCTTTGAAAGTGCTTGTGCTGAACATACACATTTATAGTCAGCATTTGTTTGAGGCAGCAGCAAGATGCACACGATTCGCCCCAGTGTATCATTATTATGTCACCCCCAACCAAGCCCTCACCTGACTATTCTATAAGTTCCCAGATCATCCCAGAGACTTTCCGTTTCATTGTTTTCAGTAAATACCAACAGAATACATGGCATTTAATTTGTTTACCTTTGTCAATACTTCCTTTAAAATGAATTTCTTAAACAGAAAAAAAATATATATCCATTGCCCATGATATGTCAAATTGGTATTAGGAAACATATGGTCACCCCTGAAAGTCTGAGTCAGAATAAATCGATTTGATTGCTACCAATCGCTTCACTAAAATGCGCCACCCTGCTGCTCATCCATCTGCTGGTGTCTCTAAGTGTTCACATCTGCAATACTTCTTTCCACGTGCTGAATTGGCGGGGGGGGGGGGGGTAATAAGCTGTGATGCTTGCAACTCTTGCACTTCTGCTCACCTTTAGCATACATTATCAAAGAATGTAGAAACTGTAAGTGGATCCGTCGGCCCACAACAGGCTTTAAATTAGCACGGCAGGTCATAATAGATTTGTGCCTCTCCCAGACCTTCCAGGGAACTAGTTCACATGGTAATGTGACATGACTTAGAGAGTCATAATCACTATGACAACATAAAGGGAATCAGTTAAAACCTAATTAAACCCATGTGGGTAACAAGCAGAACTGTGTGTTTAGCATCTTGTGATCTTGGTTGCTGGGTTGACAAAAGGGAAGAAGATGCTTTGTGGCAAACACAAGGGCATCAATTAATGCAGAGCATCTCACCCTGGTCTGAGATCATCTCATCGAAACAGGAATCAAAAGGAGATGAGAGCTGGTGAGATGCCTAAGCAGGCAAAGGTATTTGCCACCAAGCCTGATGACCTGGGTTCCATCCCCGAGACCCGTACTGACTCCTTCAAGTTGTCCTCTGAACTCCTCACAGAAGCCATGGCAAGTGTGTGCCCACACATGTACACATAATAAATAAGTAAATGTAATACAAAATTTTTACAAAGAAAATGAGACTTGTAATACTGATACCTGACAGTTTCTACCCGCTAACCAGCCTCATGAAGCACAGAGGAAGAGGAGGAGCATGGAGGTCTTGGGAACTGAGAGGTGGGTGAGCACTAAGCTACTGTCCTGGTTTGTTTTCTATTGCTACGATAAACCAATATGGTCAAAGCAACTTAGGAAGGAAAGGGTTTATTTCATTCTAAAGCTCGCTGTCCATCATGATGTAAAGTCTGGGCAGGGATCCAGAGGTAGGAACTCAAACAAACACTAGAGGAACACTGCGTCCTCTCTTCCTCAGCTACTTTTCTTATATAACCCAGGACCACATGCCCACAGTGATCTGGGCCTTTCTACATCAATCATTAATCAAGAAAATGCCCCACAGAAAGTTAAATCTGATAGAGGCAATTCCTTAACGTATGTTATTTCTTCCGGGATAACTCTAGCTAATGCAAAGTTAACAAAAACATCAGCACAGCCTGTGGTTATTTCTTAGCGCATGGCTGGGATGGCAAATCTGACAGAAACCATTGAAAAATGGAAAGATTTGATGAGGGTGACAGCCTCAGACGCTTTCAGTTCATCATGGCACTTGGTGAGTGGCAATCAGTGGTAGAAGAAGCTGTTCACATCATTGCAAACGAGGAAGATCACTGACCCTAGAATCGGGGGCTGGGTACATCCTTTAGAAGCCTGCCTCTAGAGACCTACCGATGAGGACTCCAAATTCTCCAAATAGGATCAGTAAGCAGAGAACAGGTGTTCAACACATGAGACTGTGGGGACCACTTTGTATCCTTGTGGAGTAGCAGGTCCCCATATTTCCTCATGCTTGAAAAGCATCTTGGAGCGCTCAATGAAGAGCTGATTTAGGAACTTAATTGAAGACATTCAGAGTTGATCAATCTGCCACCAAAGACTTAAATCTTCACATTTTAGTTAGCACATTTCAGCACTCAAGTTATTTCTGATCAAACGTGTTTGGTTACAATAGAAGATGAGAGGAGATATTTTGATATCACGTAACTAGCCTGTCCCTCATGAGTCTTTACTCCTTACTTTTAGCATCCATAGATAAGCCTTCCTGAACCAGTTGATGCCTATCATAACTATAAAGTGGTACCAGTCTGACTCCTACATTTGTTGGTATTTATTATTTCTGTCTTCTGTTTTTATTAGTTGGGAACAATGGTGTCTCTCTTGCCCCTTTTTATATACACTACTTGAGATGTCACTCTTAAAAAGAGCTTATAAGTCACGAGTATTTCTTTTATCCAGTGGATGAGTGACTCCTCGCTGTTGTTTACATGTAATGCTCATATTGTCCTCTATTTGACCACAGACAGCTCCTTCAAAATGACTTCTGAATCTTTTAAGTATTTCCTTACTTTCCAGGCAACATAGTGTTCCAAATTGCACTGGTACCTTCCCTGTCAAGCCTTGGAACCAGACATTTCTCTAATGAGTCTCCTAGTGTGGAAACGTAAAATATTACAAGTGCAGAGAAATCACCATCATTGGCATAATACTCCCACCAAAAACACATCACTAAGCTCTAAGCATGAGATGCATCAGACAAACCAAGACAGAGAACTTTTCTAACAAAGCCTAAATCCCAACCCCAAAGTTCTCAATGTCCTGAAAGGCAAAGAAAGGGTAAGAAATTGTCCCCTGATAAACAAGACCTTCCCCCTTAAGGCATGAACAAAATGGCAGTGATTCTAGCTAGAATTGAGGTCAGATTTTAAAAATTCTCTATTGAGAATATTTTTGGACAGGAGGTAATATTTGAATTAGGACTACAGATTAGATAATTATACTGCTAATACTAATCTTTCTAAGGGACAGCATAATAAAGCAAATGTTTGGTATGTGCTAAAGATACTGTGGACTTTGGTAAATTTTCTTTAAGTTTCTATTTATCTCCAAATATAAAGTTTAAAAACTTGGGAATAGAATGCCAAGGCAAGTGTCTAACACATAATATGGTCCAGGTATAAATCGTGTTTTACCCATGTGCGTCAAGTTCAATATATTTACTTTAATAAATCTTAAGTAATTGTATTAAGTACATCTAACCCATAATTTCACAGATAATAGTACTTATTGGCTCTAAGTTTAGAGAAATCAGTTTAAAGACATTTATTCAGTCATATGCAGAAATAGCAAAAAGTTGTGAGCTAACCAATAATGACTACCCTTTAAGGAATACAGAGATGCTGGGGGGAAAAAAACACGGCTTAAGTCAGGACCTCTATTTAAACATAGCTCCATACCAGTACCTTAAGGAAACTTATGTTTGTTTATAAAATGAGCATACAAATATTTGTCTAAACTCTTCTCTATGATGACTATAAAATAATACGGCTAGGACAAGGATCATTACCCCATCAAAGCAGCTCTGGATACAAGTAGTGCCTCCTGAGAAGGGCTTGCATTCTCTATTTGTCTCAGCATTTGACAGCTCTTTCATCTGCTAGCCAACCAGTATGGGTATGGCACTCTTCTAGCCTCCTCCTCCTTCTTCCTGAGACTGACCCTCTGTGCTCTTATCCTCTCTATTGCAGTGGTTCTCAATCTTCCTAAGGCTGCAATCCCTTAACACAGTTTCTCGTGTTGCGGTGACCCTAAACCATAATATATTTTTGTTCCTACTTCATAACTGCAAATTTTCTACTGTTACAAATCATAATGTAAATATCTGTGTTTTCTGATGGTCTCAGGCAACTCCTGTGAAAGGTCATTTGACCCCCACAGGTTAAGAACCACTGGTCTATTGGAAGAGCAGGACACAAAACTCAAAGCTCTGGACAGAGCTTCTCCAAAACCCATCTCCAGAATTAGGACTTATGCAGATGGCTGGACTTCCTTCATCCCAGTCCCTGAGCTTGGAAGGACTCATGGCTCCCTGGGCATTTGACCATGTAAGGAGTGATATCACCCCAATGCAGATCAGATGTGCTTATTTAATTTCTTTTTGTTTTTTATTGGATGATTTATTTACATTTCCTATGTTGTCCCCTTACCCCATCCCCCACCACCCCCTCGGAACTCCCAATCCCCTCGCCCCTCCTCCTTCTTCTCTGTGGATGTAACCTCTATCTACCCCCCCACTCCCACCTCCCCACCCTCAAAATTCCCACCCCCTGGGGCATCCAGCCTTCATGAGGTCAAGGTTCTCTTCTTCCACCTAAGCCCAGCAGGGCCCTCCACTTTTACATATTCAGCTGAAGCCCTGGATTCCCCCCCTAAGTGCTCCCAGGCTGGTGGTTTAGACCCTGGGAGCTGTGGTTGGTTGGTATTGTTGCTCTCCTCATGGTGCCACAAACCCTTTCAGCTCCTTCAGTCTTCACTCTGACTCCTCCATTGAGAACCCCATGATCAGTTCAATGGCTAGTTGTGAGCATCTGCCTCTGAATATGTCTGACTCTTGAAGGCCTCTGAGGAGATATCCATATCAGGCTCTTATCAGCATGCACTTCCTGTCTTCCACATCAGCATCTACCTTTGGTGATTGCACATGGGATGGATACTCAGGTGGAGTGGTCTTGAGACGGCCCCTCCTTCAGTTTCTGTCCCTCACTTTGTCTCCATATTTGCTCCCTTGAGTATTTTGTTGCTCCTTCTAAGAAGGACCGAATCACCCTCACTTGGTCTTCCTTCTTTATGGGCTTCATGTGGCCTGTGAGTTGCATCTTGGGCATTTCAAGGTTCTAGGCTAATATCCAATAATCAGTGAGTGAATACCATGTGTGTTCTTTTGTGATTGGCTTACCTCACTCAGGATGATAATTTCTAGTTCCATCCATTTACCTAGGAACCTCTCGAATTCATTGTTTTTAATAGCTGAGTAATACTCCATTGTGTAAATATACCACATTTTTTGAACCCATTCCTCAGTTGAAGGACATCTGGGTTCTTTCCAGCTCCTGGCTATTATAAATAAGGCTGCTATGAACATAGTTGAGCATATGTCCTTATTATATGTTTGAGCATCTTCTGGGTATATGCCTAGGAGTGGTATAGCTGGATCCTTGGGTAATGCTATGTCCAATTTTCTGAGGAACCGCCAGACTGATTTCCAAAGTGGTTGCACCATCTTGCAGTCCCACCAACAATGGAGGAGTGTTCCTCTTTCTCCACACCCTCGCCAGCATCTACTATCACCTGAGTTTTTAATCTTAGCCATTCTGACTGGTGTGAGATGGAATCTCAGGGTTGTTTTGATTTGCATTTCCCTGACGACTAAGGATGCTGAACATTTCTTTAGATGCTTCTCGGCTCACTCACCGCTCATTCTATTCTCTCTCTCTCTCTCTCTCTCTCTCTCTCTCTCTCTCTCTCTCTCCCTCCCTCCCTCCCTCCCTCCCTCCTTCTCTCTCTCTCCCTCACCTTGAGCTCACAACAATAAAGACACTCAGCAAAACTTGAGCTCACAGCAATAAAGACACCCAGCAAAAGATGAAAATATCCCAAGTCAAAAATGTATTTAGTTTAATTAATTTACCAAACACCACAGCTGAGAAACACTGTAGAGCGCGTAACTGTGTGCTCATGTGATCATATGGCCAATCAAGAGCTCACACAAGAAGAGAGGGAGGAAAGGGGGATAGAAAAGGTATTGTCCTGCTACTGCTTACCACTATTTCAGGCAAAGATCCAAACTCCAAGTACAGATTTCTACTGAAAGAATGCCACTTTCATAGCACCATAAAATAAAATTAAAAAAAAATCTAAGTCAGAGACCATCTGTATGTATTTCCTCCACTCCAAAATGGAATTTAAAACCTACATCTTATCAGTAAAGAATCAATATTAATCATAATGATGAGGTAGGGCTGCCATTTTTTCAACTTTAATCTGTATGCAAGATCTCTGGCATTGTCATGATAAAGCAGGTTTGGATGCAGCAGGTCTGATTGTAGGGCCTGACATCCAGCTTGGAGGTGATGCTGATGCTGCCCACAGATCATACTCAGAGTCTCCAGGAACAAAGGCCCTGGAGAGATGGCTAACCCACAGCAGGCTCCACATTTGTCTCCCTGCCCCTGCCAACTTCTCATTTTCTAAAAGGAATTGTTAACTGAAGGAACTCGCTAAGAAAAGTCAATCAAAAGATGACAAAGAAACGTGTAAGAAATTCACAGCTCTACATGAGAGAGGTTGATTAGGGTCAAAAGAAGATATATTTAAACCTAATTAAGATAAAGGGTCCCTCATTAGGCTGAGAGAAATTCTAAAAGTAAAAGCTCTGAGGACACATTGATTTCTGTCAGATTCTTGTCAGGAGAATATTGCATCAAGGGAGCGTGCTGACAGCTTTGAAGAGCGACAGTCCTTACTATAACTCTGAAGACACTTTTAACACTATGGAGCTCAGGAAATAATAACAGCTTACACGGATAAACTGTTTTAAATTTTATAAGATTCTTTGACGCTCATTAACACATTGCAGTCCTGATTTCTTCAGCCTGTTATTTTTTTTTTTTTATCAAATTGCAAGCCTCCAAGAGGCCAGGGACCTATTTCCTTCATCTTTGAGACCAAAGCATTTGGCAGAAGTCTGGCATTTAGCAGATATGTGACCAATATACTGGATTGAAAAAATACTTTTTCTATGAGTTCCCAATTACCTATCATATTTGAATCCCATTGGTTGATGATGTATAAAATTATTTTACATCTCTGAGAAAGAAGAAATGTTGCCATTTAATTTTTGTGTCTTATAGATTGTAATATATGTGACAATTTCAGAGATGCTAAAATATGGAGATAAGTGTGTATGTTAAGATGGAGAAACTTGGGGCTCCAAAGATGGCCGAGTGACTAAGAGTGAATATGGCTCTTGGAGAAGACCCTAACTGGGCTTCCAGCACTGACATAGAGTAGCTCACAATTACCTGTAACTAGCTCCACAGGATCCAACTCCCTCTTCCAGCCTCTGAGGGAACCTGCACACGTGTGCACACATATACAGATATACACACCTACACACAATTTAAATGATAAAATTAACTCTTTGTAATTGAGAAACTTAATAATGGAACAGTGCTACGAAGTCAGTCACCAACTTCAGACATGAAATTGATTCATGATCATAGACTAGAGTCACTGAAGATGTCATCAGAAAGGTTATGGACAGATTGGGACAAGACGCTTGTTTATGAATCCAGTGACTTTGGGGATTGTGAGACACTTCTTAGACTGTAATCAAGCAACCAGTTATCTTTCCTGCCATTAAACCCAAACAGCAGAACCTTTGAGACACTCCTGAAGGCTAATGGCCCGTTAATAGAGTGAATACTGAAAGGTGAAAAGGACAGAAGAGGAACAGGAAGAAGAAAGGGGTGAGGAAAACAGAGATGCCATTTTTATATCAAATTACTCATGTCTGTATTAGAGAAACCTAGAGACATAGCAATCCAAGGAGTAAAGATGCTTTAGAACCTTTAGAAACTTTGGTTGGAAACTCTGCCACTGACATAAAAGCCCATACAAACTAAATGTCTTTTCATTTCAGACTAATATGTTCCAGGAGCCAGTCTAAAAGTTGACAAAGGAAGCTCTAATAGTTACCAGCTAGCACCCCATGAGACAGAAGAAGAAATCATAATGATCCCCAAGTGGGGCGTTGCTTGTAGGTGAGCTGTATGTCACCATAATTCAGAATAGCTGTCATATCCCCATGCTGCACGGCCATGGCCTGAGGTAAACGGTATTCAGACAGGTTCTCTCTAATACTGCCTTGGGGCCAGTTATTTCATTACTATATCCCTTAGTATCCTCATCTGTAGAGGGGTGAGAGCAAGCACACATATCATCTTGATGTGATTGATAATCAGGTAAGTTAATACAAAAGAACATCTTAGAGACCCTCCCTGGCAAGTAGCCATTGTTCAACAAATGTCCTTTATTCTTTACAATCACTACCTGAACTATAATTTTATACAACTTATCACAATGATATCATGCAGCATCATTGAAAGAAAAACAGATTACCTATGCTAGCAACATTCCAAAATTTGTGTGTGTGTGTGTGTGTGTGTGTGTGTGTGTGTGAATGGATGTTTTCCTAGGACATTCTCCACCTTATTCTTTGAGAAAGGATCTCTCACTAAACCTAATTAACTCGTTAATTTATCTTGACTAGTGGGCTAGCAAGCCTCAACAGTTCTTCCCAGTGCTAGGATACAGGTAGTATGCCAGTAGCCTTCCCTTTTACATGGGTTCTGACAATCCAGACTTAGGTCCTCACACTTACACTGCAAGTGCTTCACTGACTGAACCTTATCCACAGACTCACATTCTCAGAAGCTCATCCCAAAATTAGAAAGCAAATATTGGTTTACATAGGCAATTGGAAAATGCTAGAAAGTGTCTGAGGACAGAAAGTCAACCTGGGTGCCTGTCCCTGCCGCTCACGGAGCAGTAGGGACCAAGTCCTCAACCTACA
The DNA here is from genome assembly GCF_004785775.1 of Grammomys surdaster. Taxonomy (NCBI): domain Eukaryota; kingdom Metazoa; phylum Chordata; class Mammalia; order Rodentia; family Muridae; genus Grammomys; species Grammomys surdaster. The sequence goes on from NW_021604608.1 coordinate 1,311,611, forward strand.
TCACAGCTGCCCTGTATCTCCTCTCAGGATGCACATGGCGTGCTGTGTAATCGGTCTTGTGTGCAGAGCCATGAACCTGTGGAGTCAAGTGTATCGGTTAACAAACCAACAGACCCCTCACACTGCCAGCCCCCTGGCTGTGTCCCTGCTTCAAAACTGCAGGCACGTTGCATTTGTCAGCTGGTTCAACTGCTGGGGTTCCATATAATCTAAAAATGTGAAAGATCCCAAATTATCTTATCCCGAGGTGACAAACCGAGCCAGATGCCCACAAGCCCAGACAGTTTACATGCAAATAAACAAATCGAGACAGTAGCAGGGGCATCAGTCTCATAACTCTTGAGGAAAAACAAGTTTATTTCTTATCTTAAGATTAATGAACCGGGCTATGACCTCGCCTCTAATTGTGGCTGAAACAGAAATGGGGTACTGTTTTTAATCCACTCTGCAGCAAGATAATAACGTCATGTCACAAAAGTTCAAATCCAAGGGCCTGTCCCTATCTGAAGAACTATTGAAAATATCCAGTGACTAGCTGTTAATGTAGAATCACAAACTTCTCCCCAAATGTCCTACTGGTTTTTTGATATATATATATACATATATAAACTAGCTTTTGGAAGAAAAAGATTTTTGCTCTTCTCTTGTATGTACAAGTATAAAAATAATTTTATAGCATATTATTAGTATCTTTTTGCCTCATTTTGAACAAATACTGGTGTCGTGAGTGTGTGTGTGTGTGTGTGTGTGTGTGTGTGTGTGTATAGAGGGAGGACATTGAACTTTCTGCTTCTACTTCCAAGTTTAAACATAAACTTGAAAAATTCAGAGGAAGAAAGAGGGATGGCAGACAGGGAAGGCATAAAAAACAACTTGTGTTCCTTATGAGGGATAAGCCCCAGGGATGGTCAAAGGCTTTTGAGAGTTCATATTTAAATACACAGGACTTTTTCTCTGAAAAATACTTGTACATCTAATGAAATTTCACATGGTTTTAACAGTGTTCATACCCACTGATCTTTTTTGCATGTGGAATATAAAAATGTTGGTGTGGGGGTAGTGTTCCTCAGTACCCAATATGTTATCAGCAAGGCTGTAAGAACAGGAAGATATCCATTCTGACAATCTACTTTAAAGAGAAAGCAAGACAAAAGCCACATCTCCCAATAAATCCACACAAGTAAGGTGGCACAAGCCTTGGGCTTTGTCACCAGGGAACACAGATGCAACTTTAAATTGTTATATTCACATGTAAATAGATTTGAAAGAAGAAATGTAATGACGACGTGACTCTGAAGTTTAGGTGATGAATTATGCTACCCAGACAGCTCAGGAAATTCTAGACCAGCCCTATCCAAGTAAACAGGTCTTTTGGCTTTTCTGTGTATGATTTTTTCATTTTTATTGAGCTATTTTTCCATGCCTAAATTGTCTATGCTTGGCATAGACAACACAATACTCAAGAATGCTATATACAAATGAAGATGTTTTGCTAAGAGAGAAATGAATAAAAATCTACAGAATACCCTCAATGATGAAAGAACTTAAGTGAAAACAAAAATGCCTGTTATTCTGTGGTGTGACTCACCTCAGCTTGTTTGTTATTTATTTGGTTTTTATGAGACAAGGTCTCGCTATATAGCCCAGGCTAGCTTGACCCTTCTGCCTCAGTTCCTCAAGTACTTGGATTACAGATGTATGCTTCTAAAAGAAGACTTTGCCACCTAGTACAAAGGAAGATCTAGACTCAAATAACTGAATACTGAAGTCCCAATGCAGGGGATATGTTTCAGAACCTCCAGTGAAGGCTTCAAACTGAATACTCTTGTGCTCTGTATATGCCATATATGTATATATTTCTATAAGTATATACCTATGGTAAAGTTTAACTTAAACATTGGGCAGAGAAGATTAGTGATAATATAGTAGAACAATTATTAAAGCAGTAATAAAATGGATCATGATTAAGTAAAATGAAAGTTGTCCAGCACAAGCACTATAATATTGCAATAGTGTCTGAAAACTCACACAGCTACGCATGACTAATGGGGGCATAGTATATACACCATGGATACATCGCACAAAAGGATGAGTCACATCCTGGGAGTTATGGATGTTGAAAGGCTTCATCATTCTATTCAGAACGGCAAACAACCTAAAACTCATGAATTATTTATTTCTGGAATCTCCTACCCAAGATTTCTGGCAAATCTAATAAAGGTGAGTAAAGGAGAGGAGAAATGAGGAATGTGCTGATTGCTATCTTTGTGGATAGGTGGAAATTAGCATGATCAATCATGAAGGGTCAGGTTTGGACAAATGAGATGCCAAAGAGACATCATGCTTTGATGCACAAGAGACAATGAGAAATATTAATCTGATCAGCAAATCTTATGGTCAGTAGAGTAGTGTGACTTGCTTAACAGCTACAAGATTTAGTGAATTTGACAAGCATGTACTTGGAGAACAAAGCATGTCCCATGGATGTACTTCAGGAATTCATACTTCTTTGGTAACTCAAGCAAAATTCAGATTTTAGTTTAAATTCCAAACTCATATGAAACTTTGCCCATCCAAATTTTTTCCAAGCATTCGCCCCTTTTTTTTTTATTGCAGAGCTCAACTCCCACCTACAAGAAGCGTTCTTCTTTTCTAGGCTCTAAATGTCTCTTCTCTCAACCCTACTAGGGGATGGGCCAGGGGCATGGTTGAGTGAGAGAAGGCACTTGCTACCAAGCCTGATAATCTGGGTTCAGTCCTCGGGACCTATCCAGTAGAGGGAGAAAACCAACTGAACCAAGTTGTCTTCTGACCTGCACATGAACACCATGGCACATACACGTTCCTTCACAACACACAAAAAATAAAGAAAAAAATGTAACACTAAAAATTCTTTTTAAAAAATTCAAGATGATCATATCTTTCTTTGGCATTCATGACATGCCTTGTATCTAAGAGTCAGTTGTGGTTTTACATTTTTTTTAACTGTCTCTTGTTCTTAACAAATAAATTGGGACTGGCCTCAAAGTCAGGAGATAACTGATGCAATTCTTTTTTATTTGGTCCTAAAGTCTTTACTCAGTGACCAACAGAGAATAGACATTCAGTTGGGTAAGATCTCCTAAACTCAGACCTTCAACTCTATTTAAATGGATACCTTGGAAAGGGTATCTGCTGAATGCCTCAGTTTCCTCATTTATAACTTAAGACAATAACCATGCTTATTTCATGAAGATACAATCTAAATTAAATGACAATTGCAAAGCACTTTCTAAGTTTCTAGAACATAGCAAAAGTTTAATAAATTCCATCATGAATCAGGATATAATATAATATGAACAACAAGCTTTCAGTGTCTCAATGGATGGAAATATCTAAGATTGATTTCTTCTTAATATCATAGGTTAAATGGGTCAATAAGGGAATTCTGCTCAACAAGTTCTTCATAGACCCAGCTGGATCATATTGAATGTCATGGGCTATCAAAATAGAAGAGATCCATAAATGTCCTATACCAGCAACTAAATAATCTATAACTGAAGTCACATATCTCATTTCAACTCTGTTATGGCTACTGTTGTAGTTTAGATATGAGTCTCCCCAAAAGACTCATGTGGAAATATGGTCCCTAATGCAATGTTCAGAGATATGACTTGGAAAGTAATTGGATCTTGAGGCCACTAACCTAATCAACTGATCCATCTACTGAGAAACTCCTAATTGAATAGACTATTGTGAGTGAATAGAAATTATAGAAGATGGTGCCTAATTGGAAAAAGTGGATCACTGAGGACAAGACTTTGAAAGCTATCTTCCTCCTAGCCTCTTCCTCTGTCTGCTCTTTTCCTCATGCCTACATGAGAGGACTGCCTCTGCTTCTAGCTTATTCTTTCCACCACGATGTTCCAAATGACCCACACACACTGAAGCCAGTCAACCATGGACTGCAGTTTTATGCAGCAAAATACATCTGTCCTTTAAATAGTTTCCCTATGGAACTTTATCACAAAAAAAATACTACTATAGAAATGAGTGAGATCCTGTCTGCCCATTCTTGACTATGTTCTTTAGACTTTCAAACTGGCTAGGGGGAAGAATTTCAAAAGATTTGAAGAAGTCAGCTAGGGGGTGAAACTTAGAAGATTGTAAGCCAACCTTAATAACAAATCCTGGTATGTGAGTCCAAAATGCCAGAATGCTAATAGTAATATGCAAAGCAGGGTTTGTGCTCCTAAACTTTCAGATGGGACTGGTATTATACTGAAAGTTAGATTAGGGCTCATTTATATTATTTCTTAATGAATAACTTGTCTAGTTTTTGTTTATTTCCCAAGAGTTTGTAGAGGCTAATATTAAAGGTGATCATTATTCTACAAAGCAACCTAGAGTGCATGGCATGGCATGGTTACTGCTGGCTTCTTTTAGCCATATTTAGAGTAAAAGTAAGTCATTTAAAGTAAGGCACAAAGATTTGAAAGACATGCAGCTTGGGTTAAACAGGAAAGCATTTAGAGTTTTGTTCAAGGATGGTACAACTGGTGGCTGATATGAAAGCTACTTTTTAAAAAAATGTGCTTTTTATCAGGTCAGTAGGAAAGATGACCTAGAAGGCATTTAGGTATTAGTTACACCACACCCATCAAAGGGTGAAGGGTGCAAAAGTGGAAAGTTCCTTAAAAGATGTTACTTTGGGAAGAGAAGTCTAAGGTTTCCTGTTTCCACATGTGGTGGTTTGAATGAGAATGGCTTCCATATGCTCATATGCTTGAGAGCTTGGTCCCTAGCTGATAGAACTGCTTGGAAAGAATTAGGATATGTGGCCTTGTTGGAAGAGGTGTTTCCTTGGGGATGTACTTTAAGGTCTGTTCAAAAACCCACACAGCCCTATCTATCTATCTATCTATCTATCTATCTATCTATCTACCTAACTATCTATCATTTCCTGCTATTGGATTAAATGTAAACTCTCAACTACTGCTCTAGCACCATTCCTGCCAGTCTGCTGCCATGCTTTCTGTCATGATGGTCTTGGACTCTAGCTCTCTGAAATTGTAAGTAAACCCCAAGTTCAAAGCTTTCTAAGTTGCCTTGGTCGTAGCATTGCTTCACAGCAATAGAAAAATAATTTTAATACCTCATATTCAAGCATCCAGGCACCTGACCCCACTGTAGCCATAATCCAAGTGGGCCTGCCTCCTGTTGGAACTAGCAGCATACCATTGTTCCAACCACATGATGTTGGCTTTGCAATCATACAAAATGCAAGCGATGTTGAGTCATGAAATCTTTCACTCATGTTTCCAAAAGAAAACAAAGAAGACTAGGCAACTTATCACACAGCTTAACTGAAGTCTTTTCAGGATGCCTTTGACATGGCAATGTATGATATTATAAGTATGGAGATCAAAGCTATAATGGAGAGCTAGGAAGGTAAAGGTGTCAGGAAGATCTGCCAAGGAAAGCTGCAAGCAATGAACAGAGCCAGCCCCTGAGATGTGCCTGGCAAGGCCATAAACACAGGACTACCCACGACCTTTATATCTTATATTACAGTAGCATATATCTTGGAGACCAGACATGAATCTATAGGGATTAATTTTTACCCTGTAGGATTTTTTTTATTTCACTTTGAAATCATTCATTCTTTCTACTATTCCTTTTGGGAATGGAAATATTTATTTTGTGACATTACATGTTGGAAGAGTGTTAGAAATAATATTTTGAGTAAAAATTATTATGATTCTATAAAATCTCACTGTCAAGAGTTTGAATTGAGTCTCAGAGAAGATTTTGAGCTTATGTTTTTGATAAATATAACTTTTAAGTCCTTGAAGATTATTAAGTATAGACAATACACTTTGCACTGTGAGATACACATAAACCTTTGGAACCAGAGAAGAGTGTTTAAATGGTTTAGGTGTAAAGTGTCCACGAACAAAGAGGCCCATATGTTGAATATTAGTCCCAAATGCAATTTTTAGACATGATAGTTAGGGGGTATGATGACTCATGATGGATCTGATCTAATTGATGAATAAACCCACTGAGTGGTTCATAATTGAAGGAGTTATTGGGAAGTGGTAGGAAATATGGAAGCTGAGGCCTAATTTGAGGAATTGGGGGCTGAAGGTGGGTTTTTAAATATTACCTTGATAAGTATTTCCAAGAAACACAAAATTTCCAAAGTTGACTTTCTTAAGATAAATTTCACCCAACTGTTTAAAAATTCCAGACACATTAAAGGCAGAAATTATTTTTAACAGTTTCTACTTTTTATAGTAGAAATTCCAAGGAATAAAGCATCTCTTATATTTATAAATAGTTGTCATGAACCATAAGCTCCCACACTTTCTTGCCAAAAAGTCTTCTCTTATACACTTTAAAACTGTACCTACCATGGTGCTTTATAAATGGTTATCTAATAAGACTATTAGTACTTCTGATACTTAGTAATAACACATTTGTGTATTTAGAATCTTGGTCTTGTGAATTTTCACATCTGTAGATGTTTGTATGTGTGGTGATTCTTCAACCCATCCCCTGAGAATAATGAGGAAAGGCTATGGTTTTCAATCTAGCTAGTCTTCAACTATTCTGGAATTTAGATACTAGTTCTAGAATGCTGTCATAAGTGAGAAGACATATTTCTTCCTAAGGCTTAATATCCCTTATATATTTTATTCATTTATCCACCAACAGGCATTCATGTTGTTTCCACATCTTGGTTATTGTAACTAATGTTGTAAGCAATGTAGGAATTCAGATGTCTATTTAACATACTTATTTAATTTCTTTGGGATACATACTTAGTAGCAGGATTGCAAATGAGGGGTTGATTTATCTCTGAACCTACCAATATTCCAAGATCTCATCAAATTTTACTAGAAGATGTTTAGTAAGATATAAAACAATTGTTCACTTAGTTATTAATGTTGAAACATTTAGTGTACGGTAAAAATAGGAATAAAGCAAAAAGTAAGGATAGGTCCCAACCTCCTTGAATTCAGTATCCAGCAGGAAATAGGAATACATGGTGACACACTAGAGAGCACATCAGAACACTGGGAGAGATGCACAGATGAGTCTTTATATTAATAAGATCCCTAAGAAAGTGGTATTTAGCTGAATGAAGCAAGGTGATGAATGAGGAGGAGGAGAAGGAAATGTGTTCTGAGATGAGCAGATAGTAGTATCGCTTTTGGAGTCAGAGAGAGCCTAGTTGGAGATATCGAACTACATCTGCACCAGTGAAGCATTGAGTTCACAGGAAAAAATGGAAAGAGCACTGGAGGATAAGTACCAAGACACATGAGCAAGTGCAAGCATCCTGGAAGGGAGGGGCAGAGGGAGGGGGATGGAAGGAGAAAAGGAGAGGGGAGAAGGGAGGTTATAGGCAGGAGAGGAGAGAGGGAAAAAGAGAGGGAGGAGGGAGAGTGAGAAACAGAATATTGGGGTTCTGAGCCTCACTCTAGTGTCAGGAAGAACCCAGGAGGATTGAAATGTGTTTCCCAATGCTACAAGGTACCACTTAAGCTTGACACAACAGAAACTGATTCTTGCTCCTGTAGCAGATGAAAGCCTGTAGCCAACATATAAATGGTGCTGCCCCCCCCCAAGACCTCCAGGGAAGACACTACATGGCTGCTTTCAAGTTGCTGGAATTGGTTGCCAAACTTTGCTCATAGATCTATTACTTCATCCTCTGCCTTTGTCACCATCTAGCCTTCTCATCTGTGTGCCTACCTTACTTATATGTCAGCCTCTCCCTTTCCATTTCCCTCTCTCTCTCTTTCCTCTCTCTCTCTCTCTCTCTCTCTCTCTCCACCAGTCAGGATGGACTTAGGACCTTGATCCAATATGATTCACTTAATTTGACCACTCATAAAATGATCCTGCTTTCAAATAAAATCAAATTCATATGTTCTAGCTGGTCCACAATTTTGGAGGAACACAGCTCAACCCACTCCAGCAGAGGTATGGTATGTGCCTTTCAGAAAAATTACTTTGAGAAGAAAAAGGAAGAAATAAATGAAAGTAGGAACAAGATTGAAAGGATGAAGATTAACTTAATGTACGTCTTTGTTTTGAAAATGTGAAGATTATTTTGAGGTTCTAGGCACATCTCTGAGCCAAGAGCTAATTCCAAGAACCATTATTCAGTCCTTTCTCTGACGTGTAAAAAAGTTCAGAGAGATAGATGACTTCACCTGTCCATGATCACACAGCATATCAGAAAGGCTCTCAAAGCACCTTTGTCTTCTGCCCTCCTGCCAGAATGGCAGCTCAAGATACCTCAAAGTAGTATAAGGAGCCTTCCATGCAGATTTCTAGGATGTCAGAAAGACTGTGCCCTGGGACCATTCTGGCTGCAAGCACACTTTATATTCCTCATGTAAAGCCAGGGCAAAAGGTGAATGATTAACACATCATAAAGCAAGGCTGTGTTGTAAGGAGACAGAGTCGGAGGGTTCCCACGTGCTGCACTGTGTTCACTTATTCAACAGCAGGTCAGAAATGATCTTTTCTTTAAAAAAAAAAAAAACTAGCAAAACCCAGCTCACACATACATGCCCATACTAAAGATGCCTGCTCATTTTTTTTAAAGAATGTAGAAAGGTGAGGCTCTTATCTGAAATGTCCGGTTCCAGAAATGAATTGTGAGACAAAGAGGGGTCAACTGAGGGAAACTGTTCAGACAGGGCACTGGTGTCAACGAAAGCACAGACAACTGCCACCCTTCCCCACATCCCCTCTTTGCCTCCATCACCCACGTTTGTAAGGGTGTTCTGAATTGCTAAGGAAAGACAATAGAGAGCAAGGCCACTCTCTCTGAAACTTAGTATTTTTCAAGAAGAAACATGAATCCTGAGGCACAGGCTACGGATTTCCCAATGCATAGCCCTGCTGCCACCACAAAAATCCTATCAGAATGCTTAAACCTCAGTCTTCTCTTTTCTGTGCTATGTCATTTTTTTCCTGCAATGTTAAAATAGAATTGGAAAGGGGATGGAGGGAAGGAAGGAAGGAAGGAAGGAAGGAAGGAAGGAAGGAAGGAAGGAGAGAGGG
>NW_021604608.1:1320776-1326312 GCF_004785775.1 Grammomys surdaster
GGGAGGGATAAACTTGAAATGATGAGATTGAGAATCCCAAAATGAAAAAGACAATGGTCCAATTGATTATTTGGGTTATTTATTACTAGTGAGAACAAAAATGGAGGAGAGAAATAACTTTAAATCAGTTCATAAATCATAAACTTGTTTCTGAAAAATAAAATATGAAAACATGTTTGAAAGCAGTTAATAAGCATTTTTTTTCTGCTAGGAAGGGGGTGATTTTCGTGCATGGGGAAAACGGCTCAAGGCTTTGCCTCATCTCCTAGAAGCATCCCATATTCTTAGATGTGACGTTGCCTTGGAAACCACAACTTGGTGACCTCGTTATTTCAACCTAATCCTGCTTTGAAATTATAGTTGCTCCACCCTTTTGCCTGGCTAGCCTGATAACATAATCATTGTAAATGAGGATGGGAAAAAAAACAGCATGCTATGGTCCCTCCGGTGACACCAGACAGGTCTCACCTGATCGTGGAAACAGACGAACAATTAACCACTATGAATCGAAAACCCTAAAAGTAGATTTTCTTATTTTTTTTTATGGTTTGTTACGCTTACTTTCGAAATGTACTAGTGGATTCAATATAGCAGGGTATCTTGATATTACTAAATGAAATGAAAATTTTTCTTTTTTGCTTCTGAAAACCTGTCAAAGGTGAGGCACCTAATTAGGCATTTGTTTTTCCCATAGCCAAATACAAACCAGAATCAGAACGTAATTTCTGAATGAATAGACTGGCTGTATTTGAGGTCTATTTGTCCTACTTACACTCCTCTTCCGAAAGCCCCACAAGCCATTGTCATTTTCAGTTCGTGTTTCTTTCATAACAAAGGTGCCTTGGAGACGACATTTAAATTCAGAAAGCATCGAGGAGTACAGATGCAGTTTAACAAAAATGCAACTTACTCGTTTGTTTCTGTTTAGGTGCTTTGAGATCAGTGCTTAGAAAGGAGGGAAATTCTGTTCTCTGTCTTATTCACCAGCCCCTACTCCAAAGAACTTGTATCTCAGTAATACTTCCATGCCTTAATAAATTCAAATGCAGACAGTCCAAATAGCTATGAAATATGGTACTGCCCCTTAGGCTCCTGGGTGTCCCTCACCTTTCCCTCCAGGACAAAGTCCCTAACTCTGCCTGCTGTAAGCCTATTGTCTACCCAACGATGCTCAACCGCACCACTTGGGAAGAACAGACTCATATATCACAGCATACAGCCCATCCTCTTGGTGGTGATTGGCCCTTCTGCCTGATTGCTGTGTACTTCCCTCAATATATAAACATTATTGTTGTTGATCTTGGGTTTGTTTTTTTTTTTTAAAGACAGGATCTCACTTTGTAGACTTGGCTGGCCTGAAACTTACTATGTAGACCAGGCTGACCTCAAACTCATAGAACGCCTTCTGCCTTTGCCACCTTAAAGCTGGGATTTAAAGCATACACCACCAAACTTGGCCCCCAAACAATTATTTGATGCTGATAAATATAGTGTCGGCCTCAACACTGAGTACCACTGACAGGGAAAGGGTGAGTCTCCTATTAGAGTCGTTTTCCCACTAGAAACCTGGATCACACTTGAATATGAGCAGAGCATCAGAGCATCCATGCTGACATCCCCTCTCCCTGCCAACAGAGCTGCTTCTTCTGCCTCCTTCTTTCATCTACCAGCAGCAGAGTGGACAGCCTAAGAATGTAAGGCAGGACTGAAGCTACTCAAGAAACCTCCCAAGTTAAAACTGTAGTGCCACAGCAGATTGCCTTTGAGATAGAATTGAAGGGAGATGCATTACAGTTAAAGGTAATTTATGATTATATAGTCTCCTTTTTGCTGGGAGATAAGTAAAGAGAAACATTTTACAAAATGTAAGCTCAAGATACAGAACACAGGGCCATTATAAACCCCACTCAGTATGGCCACAAGAAGTTACAGTCTGGGGCTGGAGTGATGGATCAGCAGTTATAAGCATTGACTGCTCTTCTTGAACCCAGGTTCAGTTCCAAGAACCCACATGGCAGCTCACAACTGTCTGCAACTGCAGCTTCAGGTTATCCAAGATCTTCTTCTGGCCTCCAAGGGCATCAGGGACTCACACGGTACTCAGACATACACGCAGGCAAAACACGCATATAAAATAAATTAATAAATATTTTTTTAAAAAGGAAGTATAAGCTGTACATCTCTAAACACAAAAGTCAAAAATTCAAGTGTTCTAACACTTGAAACTTGAGTGCCAAGGGGGAAGACACATTCTACAGATGAACTCATGGGATGTCACGAAGCTAAAACATAGGTGCACTAAGAAAGAAGAAACGAAGTACTTTTCAGGTTGCTATAAGGTACATATGATACCTAAGTGAATTTTGTGTTCAGTCTTAGGTTCCATCCTTAAGATAGTTCATTGCATATGTACAAGCATCCTAAAATCCAAAAGCAAAAATTTCAAAATTCCTAAACATCTTTGTTCCCCAAGTATTTCAGATAGGGTTGTAGTCGTGGTGGTGGTGGTGGTGGTGGTGGTGGTGGTGGTGGTGGTAGTAGTGGTGATGGGGGTGGGTTGGGGGTAGGGGTAGGTGTGATCACAGCAGCTAACATTACTGAATTCTCAGACCACCATTGGGCACATTTTACAGAGGAGAAACTGAAACCTGGGCAGTGAAGTGACACAGAATCCCAAGGCTCCAATGAACTTGTCTACTCTATTATTCTATCTGCCCTTCTCCTGTAATCTGAAGATGTAACGAAAAGGAATCAATGCTCGGACCCTGTCAAAAACTCACATTGTAAACTCACTCTGAGAACAAAGTTCTCAGTAGTTCAAACTCTCTGTAGACACAAGGCACAAAAGAAACAAACTCTAATAACAAATATCTGTCGCCTCCCAGAACAGAGCTAAGTGTGTTCCTCTGCCCTGTTAGTCTTATCAGATGAGATGTTTTCTACTTGGCAATCTTAAATAATATGCATATATACATTGGGGGGGGTGTATGTGTGAAAAACTCCTTAGCAGATACAAGAATGTATGCATAGAACAGGAAAGAAAGCCATAGTTATGAGAACGGTTATTATCTGAAGATGAGGGACAAATAAAAGATAAGTTCAAGGACCAGGTTGAGACATAGCAGAATCTTGTTAGCAGGCAGAACAAATGGTATCATGAAAATAACAGAGACGGATGCAGGTCCTGAGATAAGGGTGAGAAACTTTAACACGGATAGATGGGAGGCCTGAGGGCTCCTGAGCAAGAAAAGCCATGCAGCCTGGCTGAAAACCTGGTTCTCCTCAATATATGTAAGCCAGGAATCAACAGGGACCCATAGGAGGCCTCAGGGAAAATGAGGGTGACAGGGCTGCCTTGGGGTGAAGAATGAAATCTCTGAAGGAGAGGTCTGACATCACTGGGGCTCAACATCTCAGCCTAGCCCCTGTCTGCAGGCATGGACTTGAAAGTAACCAAACAGCAGTGCCTTCCCAAATCCCCATCCTCCTGCTTCCACGGCCTCTTCTCTCCTGTGAGAGGTTTCAGTGCCAAAATAGTTTCTTGTGGCAAACCTTAATAAAAGCATGCACAGCCAGGAGGCACTGAGAGAGGAGGACTCACTCATGTATATTTTAGCAAGAAAAATCACAGGAGACTCAGCTGGGACCATAGCCATGTACACAGATACCACAACCTCACACAGAACATACTCCTGTCAGGATGTTGATTTACAGCTATCATTCCTGCTCCCAACTGGTGCCAGTTTTCAACTGACTCTGAGATACTCCTAATACTAATATTCCCGGCTAAAGACTATTGATTTAGAAAAATCTACTGGATCCCCCGATCTTGTCTTTAAAATGTCCATCTACCCCAGTCTTTACAGAATGTGGCTTATGGTACCCATGACAGCCATGGCATGCCATTTCTGTTCTGTGATAGTGCCTGCTTATTCCTAAATGGATGCCATTATTCTTTAGGGAGTATTCCTCAGTATCTTTTGCTAAGATTCCACCACCCCACCCCCCAATTCCTCACCTGGTTCTTCCTTCAGCTTGGATGTCTCTCCTATGTATAGTTTAGCCTTCTTCTGATTGTCACATGCTGTAGAAATTCCTCCTGGCACTAAATGCTGAGCCCTTGTTTGCTCTCCAATCATTGTGTTTTCTCCTCCTCTCCACTGCTATGACTCTTACAATGTATTCCTCATCACCTCTACCCCACAGAAACTATAAATCCTATGACAGGAAGAACCAAAGTAGACATTCCACAAGTTCATTAATGTGTTCACTTGACACATATTTACTAAATATGTTCTATGCCAGACATTAAAGTGAAGGACTAAACAAGCCAGATGAAGTCCTGGCCCTCATCTCTCATTCTTTGGAAGACAAGATGTCTATTTTGGGGCTGTGTAACACAATTTGAGATATGTACCTCCAAGCAATGTTTTCCACTAGGATTTGCTTCATCAATTTACAATCTTTTGTGTCTCAATATAAGTGTCCCATACAGAAAATCCTTACCAGTACCTCTGAGGTGTTTCCCCTATTGTTTCTGCTAGCAGTTTCAAAATTGTTTTACTTGTAGAAATCCAGTTCTCCTAACAGGTTGCCAGTTTGCCTATGTCAAAAATTAGGGGGGAGAGGGGCTCTCAGGAACCTCTAGTCTATTCTTCTCTTCTAGATGTCTATTTTGGGGCTGTGTAACACAATTTGAGATATGTACCTCCAAGCAATGTTTTCCACTAGGATTTGCTTCATCAATTTACAGTATTTTGTGTCTCAATATAAGTTTTAGAATTCCTTTAAGATTTTTCTAGTTCTATGAAGAACACCATTATAGTTTTGATGGTGATTCCATTTTAATGTAACATTTACTTTTAGTAACAGGGACAATATTAATTCTGCAGATCCATGACCACGAGTGGTCTTTCCCCTGTCTCATACCTTCTATAGTTTGTTCTTCAGTGTCTTCATGTCTTCACTGCAGAGGTCTTTCACTTCCTTGGCTAGGCTTATTTCCAGACTTCTGTTGCTTTATTTTCTGAAGCTATTGTGAATGAGTTTTTTTCCCCTAAGCAAGTTAATTTTGATGTATAGAAAAGCCAGAGGTGTTCACATGTTGATTTTGTATAATGTTACTTTGCTGAATACATCTTCCAGGTCTAAGAGTTTCCTGGTGGAGTATTTAGATTCTTCTAAGTATAGAACCATGTGGTTCACAAATAGGGATTATTTGGGTTCTCCTTTTTTTATTTGCATCTCTTATTTCTTTTTCTTGTCTTACTGTTGTAGCTTAGACCTCAAGTAGTGACAAGAGTAGACAGAGAGACATCCTTGTCCTATTCCAGATTTTAGATGAAATGCTTTCAGTTTTCCCCTATTTAGTACAATATTGGCTGTGTGTTTTTTATATGTAGCCTTTTTATATTGAGGTATGTTCTATTCCCAGCTTCTTCAAAGCTTTTATCATGGAAGGATGTTGAACTTTCTTGAGTGTCTTTACATATATGGATTGAGGTTGTCATGTGATTGCTCTCCTTTTGCCCTTATG
>NW_021604608.1:1326412-1488131 GCF_004785775.1 Grammomys surdaster
AGACAAATCCTAGAGGGACTAGAGTAGCAAAATCAAACAGAAATAAAGTGTAAGCTACAAATATAAGTCATTTGTAAAATATTATATAATGATTATTTGCATAATAATTTCCTAATAGCCAAATTTTCAAAAAGTAGCATGAAATTAACCTTTGAAAGGCACTTTATTCAGCTCCATATTTGCACCCAGTTACAAACGTAAACTTGGGATCTGTGTAAAACTTGCTGGAGGTGTGTTGCACAGTGTTTTCAGGGGAGTTTGTGTTCTCAGTGCACCAGTAGCCATATTTTGCTCTGTAGTGACACACGCTACCATCTTGGACTGCAAAGTTCAAGGAACAGTACCTATCAAAGTAAAACTAAGTCTAGGTCACATCAACATTGTTACAATCTACCCAGCACATCCTTAGGGAAATATCAGCATTATTTCATCTTACATAAAATAGTGAAATAAAGCGGTTAACCCCTTGAAAGTCCTGAGTGAACCCAAACTTAGCACATTTTTATAACTGTGTTGGACACATACCAGAGGGGATCATGCTCATAACCAGTATGGATGTGATGGTACTGATCGGGAAGAAACTGCAAAGATGCTAAAGTCTCCAGAGTCACCAACAGCTTACCAGGGACTGGACTTGGCAGTTTGGAGGGGCATACATGGAAAGCACCCGAACAATGGCACAAACCCTTTTTTTCTGTAAGCTGCTCCCCAACAACAAAGATAAAAAGAGGTACGGCAGGTGGCCCCCGAAGGATACCTAGGGGCATAGATATTTCACCTCTGCTGCAGAAGACCTCCATCTGAAGCAGCCCCTGGTTAGGGTGGCTTTGACCAGCCTGGCAAGGTGGATTTCCCACATTTTTCAGACTCTGTTGTCATTCTCTAAAAGTATTCGGAGAAGAGGGGTGGGTGTAACAAAATTAACAGTAATTCAAGACCTGAAAGAGGACAGTAGGAGTTCCAAATCTGTCTCTATTAAGATCCTTCTCTCTCCTCCTCCACTCCTCCTCCTCCACTCAAGCTTCTCAGGGTTTAGCAGCCAGGAAGGCTAGTGGGAAAGGCTGTTTACACAGCACTGCAGAAAGCTATTCTCACGCTCTGAGCAGAGTGCTGGGTCTTCTGGACAGGGTTATGCGGAGCTTGCCAGCTCCATGTGCAAAGACGCTGGTCCCTTTGGGTTTTTCTTTTGTTTATCTCTTGCTAGATGATCCCTTATTGGATTCTACCTGGACTTTTGAGTCTTTCTTCATCACATTTTCCCCATCAGCAGAGCCCATCTCGAAAACCCCCTACCTCAGCGGCTTCTGTGGGAATTCAATGCTCTCTGCCTTTGATGATTCGGAATTCTATGGGACAAACTACACTACCTTGAAGTCAGGTTTTATGCCATCCAGCTTAACCTTGCAGAACCTGTTTTTCAAGTCAAGGCACACCAAGGAGTCAACCCGCAGGACCAACTGCATCCCGGATATTTGTCTTTTTCTTTTCTGTTTTTCCTTCCCTTCACTCCACTTTCCTTTGCTTTCTTTTCTTTTCTTTTTTCTTCTCTTTTCTTTTCTCTTCTTTTCTTTTCTTTGGGGGTGGGCATGGCTACCTCGCCACAGGTACAGTCCTTTTGGCACGTGCTTAAGGGCTGTTCAACACTAATGATGCGATCAACTTTTCTGCCAAATTCTGGAACTAAAGGGAGAGACAAAAAAGAAAATTCACCAACTGCCCCCAGAATCCATTCCCTGAGGCACTCTGCCGTCCTTTTCAGCCAGTCTTGAGTCGCTAGCGACCCCAAGTGGTCAATTTAAAATAACAGTCCCATTGTCGACCTGTTCATCTCCATCACATTTCGTTCTGCAGAAAAGAAACACACTTCAAGGTTTTATACTGCCAAATTCTGGATAGAATTTTAAAACTGCAAAGCTTGAAGCGTCGCTAATGACACCTGGCCTAGCCACTTCATATTACTTTATTTTCGTTTTGCAATTTGACCAAATTCAAGACCAAGACCTCAGACCAGGTGGGTAAACCTCACATCAGGAGGTTAAACACTAAGCAGTTCCCAGACCCATCTTATTTCATAGGAAGCAGAGATTCAGACAGGTAAAATTGTGCTCCAAAGATCACACAGCACATTAGGGTCCATTTTAGGAACCAAATACAAGAGATGGCTACCAGAGAGTCTATGCTTCTAGATCCTAGTTTCCTAACCAAGAGGGGAAGGTGTTTGTTTCTCCAGACCACAAAAAGAAGAGCTGTTGTAGCAGTTAGGAGACGCATGCCTTAGCAGAGTCAATGTTCAGCCACATGCACATGCACATCCTCTCTCCTCCCTTCTACACCCACAGCTGACCAGGAAACATGAAATTGAGTCACGGCAAAGGGTCAGGAGGACACTATATTTGGTAAACACAGACTCGATTCTTATTCTTAGAGGCTGGCCTTTGAGTGAAGGGGCAATTTAAATTAGATTTCCACCCTCATAACAGCACAGAGCAGACATTATTGTTCCTATTTCACAAATGGGAAAATTAGGGCTCATGGGCATGGAGTTGCTTGTCTATAATCAGGCAATGTCTAAATTGCAAAACTTATCTGCATACAGTTTTACTTATTAATGTCTCAATTTACCAGCCATCAAATGGGATAATAAAGTCAATGTCTTGAGTAAGAAGATACTAGTGTTCAAGGGGGTCCTTTGTAGAGACCGTCTTCAAACAAAATGAATACACAAGATAAAAATGACTGGTGTCTTCCTACACAAAGTCAGGCTCAACACCCTATATCTACAGATGCAAGCTGGTGTGAATCAAAATCTCAGGGGGGATGACTGATCTGAATTCAGCATGAATGAACCCTTTTTTCCTTGTGATTATTGCCTGAGCAACACAGTGGAGAAATCAACTATACTGTAGTTAGACAGTTAAGAGTAACAAGTGACCTAGAGATGACTTTAAACACATGAGAAAATGTAGGTGGAGACACACATTTTACCCTAGAGACTGGACAATCTACAGATTTGAATATCCACAGGGATCCTATCACTAACACCCTATGGGTATACAGGGACAGCAGAAGATGGACACCCATGCATCCAACCCTGGGTCCCACTTAGTGTCTGCAGCATCAGGTCCCATTTCGATACTTTATTTTGTTTACTCCATAACATGAGTTTTAGGATTTCTTTTACTTAGGTTTGGTGGTCAGCATTGCCGTATTGCTATTATTCAAACCATAGTGTAGTTCTTTTATTTTAAAGATATTTATGCATGTATATTGAGGGAGAAAGGTGAGTGCAATGCCTATGAAAACCAGAAGAAGGCTTCAGATCCCCTGTGGTTGGAGTTACAGGCCACCTGATATGGGAACTGGGAATCAAACTCTGACATTCTCCAAGAGCAGTTTGTGCTGTTACCCACTAAGCTAATCTCTCAGGTACCTCAAAATGTGCTTCTAAGTTCAGGACCCTCTTTAGGAGATAGAAATGTATCATTCAAACTTTGTCCCCAAACCACTTAAAGAAAGCCCTGGGGTCTCTACAAATATTAAACATGACAATTCTGGATTAAAATTAATTGTGTCTATTGTCATTTTTTGCCACAACTGGAATAGTTTCAAATTAGATGCAGTTGACTTTTAACTCAAATACCACCATAGCATCCAAGTTTCAAGAGAAGGAAGGGAAAGTTGAAAAGCCCTATAGCAGCCCCGGGTATACATCCAAAGGACTTTCACACACCACAGACATCCCTGTGCCTCCACATCTATTGCAGCACTATTCACAGCAGCCAAGTTATAGAATCATCCTAGATGTCCATCAACAGATGAGTGGATCGAGAAATACAATAGTCTTTATTCAGTCATAAAAAAAGAATGAAATTGTGTTACCTGCTGGAAAGGGGATGTAACTAGAGACCATCATATTAAGCAAAATAAGCCGGACTCAGAATGACAAATATTGTATGTTGTTTCTCATTTGTGGATCACAGAATGCATAGAGGCAAACAAACATAGACACACACTCACACATATACATACTCATACACACACTCACACACACACAGATGGACATAGACAGAGAGACAGACATACATATACACATACACACACATACACATACTCACACATACAGAGACAGACATTTATACACACACAGAAACACGCTCATGCACATATATGCACGTGTGTGCACACACACACACGCAGCATGAAAGCAGATGAGAGACTAAGGGAGAGAAATAAACTAGTGAGCATGAACAAGGGAGGGTGAGAAGAAAGGGGAGGACCTGGGGAATGAATGTAGTCAAAGTTGAAATAAATTTAACTTGAAATAAATTATCTTAATAAACCTGTCACTATGTACAATGAACATACACGAGTGCTGGGTTGGGGGAGGTACTGTCTAATTCAGTCTGCTCCCAGGAGAGCCCATTTTCCCTAAAACAAAACCAGACCCTTTGACTTGGCTGAAAAACAAAATAGAAACACCAATCCCCTACCCCGTGTGTCACCTTTCAGCGACACCTCTCATTCTGTGCCCTTTCATCAGTAGGCTGGTCCTTCCCCCCCAGCAGGACACTGCCCACACTGGCAGCTCTTTCCCAGGCTCAGACAGAACAACCTTTGCTGTCTGCCCAAGCACCATGGAGACCATCTGGAATTTTCTCAGTGAAGTAACTGAAGTTACTGCAGGAGACTAGAAGGGAATAAGGACAACAGAAACATGAAGTCAGCCTGATTTACGAGGCACGCCATTCCTATCCAGTGCTTACCAGAGGCATGCTCTCTGGAGCCAGCAAGGCCCCCTGATCTAGGAGAAGTACAAGACAGAAAAGTTCGTGGAAATAGTTGCAACCCTGTTTAAAAAGTATGCATGCACCATGTTTCAAACTCTGTAACAAATATTACTCCATTTAAATCCTGGAATTCCACTACTACCCATTCACCTAGCAATCTAACAGGGTGGGGAGTAACTTACAAAGATGCTCCTTGCTAAGTTCCTTATAATTTAAAAAAACTCAAAATAAAACAATGAATAAAACCAAGAAATATAGTACTCACCAACCAGGGTCCGGATGCTGTCACAATAGAGAAGAATAAAAAATGCAGAGAGCAAAAGTGTTTTCAATAAAAACTGGGGCTTTTATGATAATCAGTGAAAAATAAAACAGAATTTGAAGGATTTTAATGGAAAAGGCAAGGTGAAAATGGTACATGTGTTGAGAGCAGACATTTTGAAGTGAAGTAAAGGAAGCATCACCATGCAGAGGAGGTTAGTAAGTCAATGCAGCCACGTGCTTCCACTGCCAGGATATCCTGCCCAAATGCTTGTCACGCGTGACCATAGACTGAATGCTCTGAAATCATGAGCCAAAGTAAAACATTGTTCCTATTGTTCTCTCAGGTATTTTGGTTTCAGATGCACAAAGGTAACTAATAACTGTCCAGACTCACAGTCCAGACAGTACTACCTCGTCTCGACTTCTTAGCATTAAATGGATTAACTGGATAAAAAAGTCACATTCCCTCATTATTTGAGAATACTATTTTCCTTCTTCCTACTTGACAGGCAGGGTATCCCAGTTAGCGTCAACTGTCAATTTGAAACAACCTAGAGTTAATTGAGGCATTGCCTAGATCAGAATAGACTGTGAGCATATCTGTAGGAAATTGCCTTGATTGTTAATTGATGTATGAAGGCTCCCAGCCCACTGTGGGTGATACCATCCCTAGGCAGGTGGTCTTGAGTTGTATTAGGAAGCTAGCTAAACATGAGCCTGAGTGAGTGAGCTAGCAAGCAGCTCCATGGCACCTCAATGTTCAAATATTTACAGAGGTTCACCTTCTTCAAGGCTGGTGCATTGGTGATGAATCCTAGAAGCCGCCACAAGCTCTCTGGGGGAGCATTGCAGGGAGTATGTAAGAGCAAATACACTCACACCAGCCAGGGCCAGCTGATTCACATGACTCAGAGACATTCCCTCCACCCTGTCAAGTGATTCAGATGGCAGGAGAAGCTGGAAGAGGGCTGTGGTTGGGCTGGTGAAACTTAATCATGTCTTCCAAATAATAAACTCTTTGAAATATGCTCTAGGGGATGGATGTTTACCTCGTGTGGGGGGGGAGGGTGCTCATTTTTCCTTTTTTTTTTTTCAAAAGATTAACAAAAGCATTAGCATTAGCTACAACGGCTTTACATTTGTTAAGCTTCCTCTATAAATAGCTAGAGATCTGAAAGTACCGAAGCACAAATAAAATGTTCAATGGGAAAGAGAGAATAATGAGAACCCAAAGAGGAAAACTCAAATTCACTCTGTTTTCCCAAGACTACACTGCCCCAGCCCCCACACACCCTGCCTCCAAATGCTTTCCCAGATAATCCATGGTGTTGCTTCGGTGTACATCCGGAAAACTCTCCCATGTTTCTGTAACCTGTATAACTTCTTCTTCCCAGATATGGATTTCAACCGAGCTTAAAACTGTCACTAAATCTCCAAAAGATTCATCAAGCATCAAACAACAGAAAAAAAAAAAAAGGCTTGAAGCTGGAAGGTAAAAGATTAAGGCAAAAGGTTCTGTCCTGAGGAACCGCTGTTAGAACAGGAAATCAAATGACCTAAGGTGGTTGCTGGAGGGAAGGAAGGAATGGACATAAATCAAGGAAACAACAAAATCCCAATTGCTCTCATGCCCATGGAAAATTCTCAGAGAGAACTCAAGAAAATGAAAATAGAGCCAGCCCCAAATACATCCCAGATGTCCACTTTCAACTCCCAAGAAATGGGAAAAAAAGTATTTAAAATAAAAATGAACTACTTGAGATCTCTTCGCCCACTGTGGCCTCTACGATGAATCTTCTCTAATTTTAAGCCAAACAGCATATATATTTCCCTCTCCAGGTGTGCCCTGGCATTGAGGAGAGAAACCAGTTTGTCCCTTAACCAAGGACCCAGCTGCTAGTGGATGCTCTGTGCATGCTAATTGATTGACCTTAAAGTGGGAGGGTCTACACATACCTATTAATAAGATGCACACACACAACCAGGACACTCAGAGTTTATGAAGCCATTGCTAATCATAATAATGGAACGTAATGGCTATTCGAACGCTACACTTTATATCTCATAGACTTAATTTCTCTTCCATGGCAGCCATGTAAAAAGAAGCATTGAGGGCAGTTCTTCAGCCTCAGCACCCTTCTGAGAATAAACTAGATGGACTAATTACTCATTTCATAAAAAGAATAGATCTACGCCAGCCCCAGGAATCACATGCAGAGCTAATCTGCAGAAACAAACAGCTGTTAGCACTCTCGAACGTCCTCAGACAGAGAGGTAGAAGATGAAGATTAGCAGTTACATGAACAGCAAAGCTAATTTATCTGGAAAAGAAACAATAGACTACATTTTTCATACCCCTAACCTTGTTAGCTCAGGTGGGTTTTGTTTTATTTTGTTTTCAAATGTAATTTTAACACAAATTTTAGATCTCTTTAATTTATGTGTATGAATGCTTTGCGTGCATGTGTGTATGAGCACCATGTGGCTACCTGTTTGCTCCCCATGGAAATGGAATTATAGATGGTCATGTTCCAACATGTGGGTGCTAGGAATGGAACCCAGGTCCTCTGCAAGGGCTGCAAATGCTCTTAATGGCTGAGCTATTTCTCTACTACCCCCCAAATATGATTAATAACAGCTTGTCCTAGTCCCCCAAATTTTTGATAATAAAAAATGGAATGGAAGAGGGAAACCTGGAAAATATATTTCTTGCAACTGCTCATATTCAAGTTGCTCTATTTTGACAGAAAATTCATGGGTTGAATCAAGAAACTCATGAATAAATCTACTTTTACAATGTTTCTAGATCAATTGTTTAAGGCTTTTAAAAAATAAATTTGAGTTGTGCAGTGGTCTGATTTTAAGATTTTTAGAATTTTAATCTGTAGTATATTTTGACATACATTCATATATATGTGTATATATATATATAACATAATATATATGTATACATACAGATATATTGTATCTACATATATCTACATATATATACAAATCTGCATGTGTGTACATGTGTCAGTTTCACTCTAAACCCTAGCCACTGGGATACTTGAGTTGAGGTCTTTAAGAAACCCAATAATCTCCTGTAGTGGGAAAACCTAATTTTTAAATCTTGTATGGAATCTATGTCAGGTCAGTTAACTGAGAATTCTCTTACATCAACCAGTTAGTGTACTAGCTAATCCTATCACTCACCACATGTACCTGCAGCAATCTTTGCTTGCCATTTGAGAATTCCAAGGAGCAGAGAGCTAAGGCTTCACCACAATCAAGAGACCAGATATGGCATCATCTGTCCTATTCACTAATAAATGTTAGCGTGAACAACAAAACTCTTTGTAGCTTCACTGCTCATCTGAGAGCAACCTTGTGGAAAAGGAAGAAAACAATGTTCTCTTGGGATCTATTGAACGAAAGTAGCACCCACCAAAACCACATGCAATGACAATGCTCAATGTTTCAGTAGCTTCACTTTGCTATAACAAAATATGTCAAATAATTAACTTCATAAAGAGAGAGGGTTTTACGTTAGCTCATGACTCTGGAGGTGGCATCATTGTTCTGGGCCTCAAGCAAGGACAGCACCTTAGAGGAAAGGGAACAACATGCAATTAAACCACTTACATGATAAACCAGAAACAAAGAAGAGGACAGGCCTGAGTCCCACCATCCCTTTTGATGCTAACCCCCCAATAACCTAAAGGACTTCCATAATTTTTCAGCTCCTAAAGGTCCACTGCACCTCTCAGTAATGTCACTCTACAGATGAGCTCTACCTAACACATTGGGAACACTTGAACATTCACTGGGTCACACTGCATTATAATAGTAATTAACAATCGTTTCTCACTCCATCTCTTTCTACTTTCTTTTACCTCCTTCCTAGGGTGTCTTACAGCTTCCGTGTGGTTGGCACATCTGGACATCTGGGGAGAATCTACTACATGAATGCAGAAGTCAAGCTTCCTTATCACACTGGGATTCTCGGTATGCTCCTCAACTATGGTGTCATTCATGGAACCAGGAGAGACATAGGTTTGGAGCCTCTCTGTCTCTGTCTCACTGTCTGTCTCTCTTCTCTCCCACCCCACACACACACACCACAAACCATACAATTCTCAAGAATCAGTTTCAGGTCTAATCAATCAATCTTTCATCCACTGATAAAAGATGCAGAGTTGGGAGCTTGCCTGCACATTACTTAATAAAATAGTTCAACAAATTCTTCGTTTTTCATTGGATGTCGATTCCTGGGCATGTACTCTGCTGGTTATAAACTGAGAAAATATGAAAGACTGGTACCCCAAACCTCTACCTCTCAGAATATTCTATACACAGCAAGATCTTTTTTTCTAGCGATATCCAATAAGATGGTAACATATTCATAGTCCAGTTGCAAGTGAAAACAGCTTCATACTCCAGGATGTGTAGTTTTTTCCTTTTACATGATGGAGAGCCTGACAGAGAGAGGCAGAGATACCACATTAACTGACTGAAAAGACTCTAGACAGTACAAGAAAATATCTCCCAAAATATGTATCTGGCTATCTGAAAGATATGGCATTCCTGAAGATTTCTAATTTTATTATCTTTTCAAAACTGTCTTACTTTAAACAAAAACATCCATTGTCAGATTTTTATAATGTTACTACAACAATTTAAGTATTTGCTATGTCCAAGGCTCTAAGCTATGTCTCATAGGAATATAGTGCAAGGCATGCCAGGTAATTTTAAATTTTTTATCATACCATAGACTTAAAAATGTAAGAAGGCCAAGTAAACTCCATTTTACTAATATATTTTATTTCTAACATGCAAAAATATTATCATTTAAATGTGAATTTTATAATAAAATTAGTGATTTATTTCCATTCTTTCTTTTATACTGACTCCTAAAAGCATGATGTGTACCATATGTTTAAGGAATTGTTTGCATTTCTGGCTTACAGTATGTGTTAGCCCATCATTTCTATAATGAATACTCAAGGCCAGAAAACATGAAGAAAAAAGCTCAGTTATCCTCAGTTAGTTTTGAAGACTGAAAATGTAATTAAATCATCCATAATGCTGTCTCTGACATAGTCTCCTTAGTTGCATTGGCTCATAGCAGAAGGCATGAGAATGTATGTATGACAGGGAGAGATAACGTAGAGACAGAAAGCCAAAGAGAAGGCCAGGAAGTGGTGGTGCACGCCTTTAATCCAAGCACTTGGGAGGCAGAGGCAAGCAGATTTCTGAGTTCAAGGCCAGCCTGGTCTACAAAGTGAGTTCCAGGACAGCCAGGGCTACACAGAGAAACCATGTCTCGAAAAATCCAAAAAAAAGAAAAAAAGAAAAAAGAAAAAAAAAGAAACAGAGGGAGAGAGAGAGAAGAAGAAGAAAAAAAAGAAACAGAGAGAGAGAGAGAAAGCCAAAGAGAGGGAAGGGCTAGCAATAACTTCTCCTTGTAAAGGTACCACCATTTCAGCACTGCCACTTACATAGAGGACCAAGTTTCTAAAATATGAGCCTTCAAGGTATAAGCCACATCCATCCTAGTATCACATTTAAAAGATCAATAGGCACATGTGGCTAGAGGTTCCCACAATGGACAGGTCTACAGACTAGCAACAGAAACAGTACCATGCCATGAACCCAGAAGACTGTATGTCTCACCTAGTGTATTTAGACCTTAACATCCTTACATTGTCACATTTAAAGGTTGGGAATGTACATAACACCTGTTCTGAAAGTAAATATGAACGCTGCAACTTGTCTAAGACTCATGGAATCATTGTTGTAGTTTTGGCTGTTGGTTGGCAGCTGAAGACAATGAAATATAAACAGATGAGCTTTCCCATGTGAGAGAGAGGGACCGTGATGAGTTGGACTATGGAGAGAACATGTTTCCTAAATGAGGTGACATCGATCTGGTCCTAAAGATAAGCTGAGAGCTTGGCATAGGACGTAGAGCAGGTAATAAGTACACAAAGGTGCAGCCTCTTCTAGAACGCGAGTAGTCTAGAGGTGTCACGGGATACATCAGGAGTCGTGATGGGTAAACGAGTGACAGAGTTAGCAGAGGGCATGGAATGAACAATAAACTGAAGCATTAGAACGATAGTATCTGAGAAGTTCCAGGATGGCTACACAATAAAAGATAGATTGGATTTATGGAGTGGCTAGTGACAGGAGGACCAATTGGAAAAAGATAACAGTATCCAGGTGAGAGCTGACAGTGTCTGAACCACATACTCGCTGGTAATGGAGATGATTTAGGGATGGTGAAGAAAAGAAACATGATTTATAAAGTTTTCTAGCCAGTGCCATAGGGTATCTGAGAAGGTGAATACTGGTGACCATGAACAATGGAAGACATGCTATCTGTAGAGAGGAGCCTTAACTACCACTAGGTATTAGCAACTTCAGCCTATCATGTGAGTCTAGCCAGGAGTGAATCTTGAGCCTGAATCTCTCCATAGCCAGCCCAATGATCTTCTCTAGAACACTGGACTTCTTAGAACTCAGGTTCCAAACTGACCTCTAGCCTTGACTTGCAAATCCAAAGAGGTTTCACCTACCTTACAGCCCCTGCCCTTACACTCCTGTCCTATACGGACACAAAACTGCCATATTTCTTCCTTAATAATTTTATACTATTGTAAGAGAGGGCCCATTTCCCATCATTCCTCCTAAATATTGCTTTCCTCTAACTTAATGTCAGACTGGCTCAGAAAAGTAATTTCAGCAATACCAAAGAGCTAGTATTTTCCTTCTAGTGCCAAAATCATATTTCCAGCAAATGGAATTTCTGTCCTAAGTATAAATGTGCAGCACACAGCAGAAAGTATCGGGGATGTGATTCCCACTTCGAGATTACTTGGTCATTTCCAAGGTCCCCTCAGGGGGTTCCAGTGCCCCTATACCAGTGCCTCAGCTTCTGTGTTTTACCAGGCTGAGCTTTTCACAACTTGGTCCCTTCCTCTCCAGTGGTTCCAGCTATTCCTCTCCTAGTCTCAAATTCTACTTTTCCATCT
Source organism: Grammomys surdaster (assembly GCF_004785775.1). Lineage (NCBI taxonomy): Eukaryota > Metazoa > Chordata > Mammalia > Rodentia > Muridae > Grammomys > Grammomys surdaster. Next base: position 1,338,480 of record NW_021604608.1, read on the forward strand.
ACTCCTGACCTTCTCCTTCTTCCTCTCTCTTTGCCTTCACCTCTAGGATCTTGGTTATTCTTGTCCTGTCCACTCTTCCTCCAGAACACATTTAGATCCAACACAGCCCCACTCTAGAATGATACTAGTGCCTCCCTTAGGAACTCACATACACACACACACACATACCCACACACACACACCTTGTCCTTGGCCAGGCCACACTGCTGTAGAAGAGCTTGCCTGCATGCTAGCCCTAGATTAATGGCAGCTGTGGTTCATTCTTTATCCTTTTTCATCCCAGCAGAGTTAGTTGCACGAGTTGGGGAAATCATGTTTCGTTCCTGGTTTTGGAGGGAGGATAGTGCAGATTGAGCAGAAAATAGAAAAGATCTGTCTAAATCCTAATCCTAGTAATAAGGACCTGGTTGTGACCTGATTTAGAACTGGGCTTTTTGTAGCTTTAACTAAGCTAAAGATTTTTGGGTAACAACATTTTGGACCTAGAGTCCAAATTCAATGACCATTATATTTATAAGAAAAAAGAGAAAGAGACTTGAGGCAGAGAGACACCCAGGTGTCAGGGGGAGAAAAATCATGGGAAGGCAAAGGCAGAGGTTGGAAAGATGTGTCTACAAGGATTCCTGGAGCCTTCTGAGAAGCATGGGAGTTTCTACCTCAGAGTCTCCAGGGAAAAAATAGAACCTGCTGGTACCTGGATTTCATACTTTCTCTAGAAATGCTGGAGAATTCATTCTGCTATTTCAAAGTATTGCATTTGTGTCAATTAGGTACAGAAGCTACCCAAAAAAGGTAGGGAAAGGTGTGTGAGAAAGAAAGCACAAATACATATATATACTTAGGCAAAATTATTCACTATATGACATGATTTCATTTTGGAAATTCCCATAAACATCTAACCTGCTTCATCCCAATTTAAGAATCCCTGACTGGCACCTACCCCCTAGCCGGATGAATTGTCTGCTCTGGGAAAGCAGCATACTGTCTGACAGTGGCAAGCTCAGCTGGGGCATCCCACAAGCTCTCCCCTCCCTCACAGTAGAGGAGGCATCTCTTTCAGTGGCCTGAGACAACTCTTGCCTCACCACAACCCTGTAGCCTCCTGGCTTCTCCTTTCTGCCACTTAGACCCTCAGATGAATTCTTTGAGAAGTTCAAAAGTGGTCCCCAATCCCATTTCTGACCGGCCCCCTCTTAGGTTTGTCTTCCTTAACACAGTCAGGCTTACAAGACATAGTATCCGAGAGCATGCAACAGGCAACCACTCTTTCCACATGTCATGCACATAATGGATACACCAAAATGAAGGCAATTGCTAATTTGCAGCTTCAGTGGTTGAAGGAGAAAGGTATGCCTATAACTTTCTAAAGCATGTCATGTTTAAAATCACATCTTATTCCTCAAATTATTGTCTTGTTTACTTCTTCAACATAAACTGAAGTTACCTCAATGAAAATTAAGGCATACTGCTTTCCATAAATGATACCAGTTTGATACATGACTTTTAAAGTTAATAGCTGATCCTACCAGCATCTGGTGGCTAAATGTGCTAAGGAGGTAGAAAATATACCTGCTCAAACTCAGCCAGCACACACACACACACACACACACACACACACACACACTGGTCTTCTCCCCACAAAAATATATATTAGACCTTGGAAATGCATTGAAGACAAATGAAGGGATACCATGTTCCTGGGATATCACAGGAGTTTCTCACGAGTAGGAGTGTGTCAGTGTGAAAATAAGGAGTGTACCAAAAAGCAATATTAGCCCTTTTGTCCACACTAGAGGAAAAGGCTCAGTTGAGAACTCCAGGGATTATTGCTGTAGTGTTGGAACAAGTCAGTAATTTTCTAGAAGGTCAAAGGGCCTGAAGCAGATGGTGGGCCTCCTCTGACTCACAACTGCAATGTCCTTCCTAGTCAGTCCTAGCCAAGGCCTTGTTAGCCTCCCTGCTGCTGCTGCCAAAACAGCCTGCCCAGCCCTTTGCCTCCTGTCACGCCCCTCTGGCCCATCTCTCCAGAGATGTGAGAGCCATAGTTCATGCAGCCAGTGCTATCACTTGCATCTTTAAACTCTCTCCTCACTATTTGATTGCCTTGGGGATAAAAATCTGATCTCCCTGCCTAGTCACACTCAGTGCTCCAGCTTCTGTCTCCCTGTGGTAGCTATGTGCACCTGATCTCAAACCACATCAATGCAATTAAATGTCTAGCTCATTTCATAAATGAAGAGGCTTTACCTATAGTTTGCTATTCACATAGCCCCCTAGTTCTTATACTTTTGAACATTTAGGGCACTAAATTTCCTTCAAATTTTGTTGTAATTTAACATATTTGCTTAATTTGGGGTATTTTTCAATTGATATTTTAAAATCCTGGGAGGATTAAACAATAGTAAATTCTTCAAAAGAATGAAACCTGTGCAAAAGCATGCACACACACTCAGGTGTGTTAATGGTGTGCTGATGACAGAGTAACTTCTTTCTCACAGTAGATCTACGCCAAAACATTAGTCTGAGACATTGAGATGCCACCAAATGAGCAATATTCTCTCCAAATGTCACCCAAAAGAAAATATGTAGATGTGAAAAGAGAAAAACAATGTAGGACATTTTCAAAATAAACCTTGAAGGAAGTAGGCTCAACTTGAATAAAACCATCCTAAAGGAGCAGGTCTGTGGGGGATAGGAGTGGGGCTTGGGGGCTCTACAATCTAGCAGTGTTCTCCTACATTGAATGCCATGAGAAATCTCTGAGGCTTCAGTTTAATTACAGCCTTGATCTTTCTCTCTCTGTCCTCATGCTGATCTGGTGTCTCCGTCTTGTACAAACGTGCAGTGCTGTCTATACTCTTTGTGCCTGCAATCACAGCACTGATTAGCAGTTAACTTCTCAGGAACAAATTAAAAACAAGAGGTGTTTGGGCTGGATCTAAGCATAGAAGAGGGTACCCAAAACACTGACCTAGGGGAAGTCAGTAAAGAAATAAGGAAATATATGAAAATATGCTACGTCTTCTTTCAGAGCTCTGTCCTGTTATTCCATAGGGCAATTGGAAGAACTGAGCTGCAGACACAGAGACATACAGACACACACACATATACAGACACACACACACATTTACATACAAACAGGCACACATACACATAAGTGCTACATATAAAAGAAAACGTGTTTTTTCTGAATCTGGCTTATTTCTCTTAACATGATTTCCAGTTTTACCCGTTTTCCTGGGAAATGTCGTTATTTCACTTTTCTTTTCCAGTGCATGCAATTATTACATTTTCACTCTTTATTCATCCACTGATAGACATCTAGCCTGGTCCACTTCCTGACTCTTACAACTAAGCACAGATGTACAAGTATCTCTATATTGTCAACTTAGAGTCCTTCAGGTACATCCCAAGAGCTGGCATGTAGCAGTTTTATTTTCAGTTTTCTTGAGGAAACTGATTTCTGTAGTGGTAGTTTACACTCCCAGCAGGAGCAAATAAGGATTTTTCATCCTCACCAGCATGTTTTGTGGCTTGTTTTCTTAACAGTCACCATCTTGACGGGGGCAACATGAAATCTCAAGAGTTTATAATTCCCTGGTGACTAGGGATGTGAGCACTTTTCAAGTATTTCTGTTCATTCATATTTCTCCTTTTAAGAATAGCCTACTTAGAGGCTGGAGGAATGGTTCAGCAGCTAAAAACACTGGCTGCTTGTCCAGAGGTCCTGAGTTCAATTCCCAGCAACTACATGGTAGCCCATAACCAAATGTAATGGGATTGAGTGCCCTCTTCTGGTGTGTCTGAAGACATCGACAGCATACTCACATACATGTAATAAATAAATCTTTTTTTAAAAAGTAAGAACAGTCGACTTAGTTCATTAGTCTACTTAGTGATTGGAAAATTTTGGTTTTGTTTTTAATTTTTCAGTTCTTCATATATCTTAGTGACTAATCACCTGCCTGATGTGTAGTTAGAAAAGACTTCCTGCCTCTGTAGTCTATCTCTTCAGTCTGATGATTGCTTACTTAACCTTGAAAAAGCTTTTTAATTTCATGAAATACCACGTGCATGTGTGTGCACACACACAAAAGGGATTAATGAAAGAAGAGAAAAAATATTAAAACATAAAAATACATAATAAAAATATATTAATGAAAAAACACAAAGATAAATGGGGACAAGCCAGCAGAATAGGACATAGGAGAGGGCAAAGGGGAAAAGAACAAAGTATAATCACAGAAAGAGAGAGGGAAAGAGAGAGAGAAAGAGAGAGAGAGAGAGAGAGAGAGAGACTGATTAAACCCATGTGTGTATATGTTAACCCTCAAAATTAATAATCTTATAAAATGGACTGAACTTACAAAAGTTTATACATAGTTTGAGAAACCAAGAGTCTACAAGAAGAGGAATGGCCTGTAACCTGAGTTTGTACGGGAAGTATCTCAGCAAAGAGGCCAAGGGACATGAGCACTCTGCAAGGCAAGTCACATTCACACCAGCAGTGCAACTGCTGTGAGTCCCTGGAGACAACAGCTATGGGGCAACCCTCTGACCACATAGCCTGCATCACACTTAGACACTTAAGGAGACTGCTGCTGTATCATCTCTGTGATCCAACAGGTTTGCAGGGTCTCAAGTAAAGCTCTGCTACATGTGGTACGAGACAAGAAATGGGGCTTTGGAGCCAGGTATCACGTAGCCCTGAAACACAAGAAGTTTCAAAAATGAAAATCTCAGGTGTCCAGTGAAGCCTAAGAGGAGAAATTTTATAGCTGTTTCACTTCATACCAGCTCCCACCTACTTTGTTTCACACCATCTTTACACCCCTGACACCTACCATGCCCTTTAATAGCATCTCCTGTCCACTGCAGAGCCCCAACACCTCATAATTCATACCTTCAACCTTAAATTTGCCTCTAAAATGCATTTCTGTTTTTACAGTATCTTTCCTATTGTGTAAGATGTCGATCTGCATACATTGCCTTCCTTTTATTCAAAATCTGCTTCCAAACCCTTGGACTATTGCTTCAAATGATAGGTTTGAGAATAGGAACATGATTTTTATCTCTGCTAAACTCTCTCATTTCCACCTTCTGCCGAGAACCATTAGAGGTGGCGTGAAGAAATGGAAACCATGTGGATTTTGCAGACAGCCCAGGGGTTATAAGACTTTCATAAGTATTCACTTAACTTCCGAGGCCTCAACTTCAGTTAATAACAGTATTTGTGCCAGTCTCCATGGACTGTCCTAAGTAACATATGATATAAAATGCAGGATGCCCAGCCCATGTTTATAACAGCATATATTCAAAACACACCTGTGCCAAGGTTCTCTAGAGAGAGAGAAACAAATTGGATAGAGGGTGAGGTTTATTATAAGTCACTAAATCAAATTATAGAGATTGAGAAACCTCACAGTATGCCATCTACAAGCAGGAGACCTAGGAAAGCTGGTGGTGTCACTCAAAGACCAGAGGTAAGACAACCAAGGTCAGATCCACATCACAGCTCAGGTAGCCAAACAGAGAGTCCAATCTTCTCCCACCTTGTTGTCCTACCCCAGCCCTAAACATGTTGGAGGGTGCCTACTTACTCTGGTGAGGATGGATCTTCTTCATCCAGTTCCTCAGTTCAAATGCTAATCTCTTGTGAAATGTCACAGGAAAAAAAAATGTTTAGCCAGCTAGTTCAGGCATCTCATTGCCCAGTCAAACTGATAGAAAATAAATCATGGTAATGTCAGTTCCCTTTCCCACTTCTAATAGTAAAAGCTGACAGCTACTGGGCATTTACATCATCCAAGGAAGCTCTGAAAATCTGAGAAAAGAAATGACAGCAACAGGAAATGAAAATAAGGGACCAGTTGATCAGCTAGGATCTTAGAATTGTAATTCTGAGAGCCCAGGTACCAGTTTTAAAAATCCCAATATGTTGCCATGTTAGTAAGGTTAGTGGGTCATTTTAAGGATAAAAGAAAGAGAGTTATACAAGTTATTCATCAAGAAACATTCATTCATCCTCCCCTGTGTATAGGTAGACAGACCAGTTGAAAGGACTAGGAAATAGTGAGAGTCTACCCAATGGCATGCTACATCTCAGCTTCAAGTTCTTATAGTGGTTACCATAGCGAAGACAGAGTTCCTGATATCAACTTTTTCTCATGCTTGCCACATGTTTCACATGTATAAATGCCTTAATCATTCCAGCATCCCCATAAGATTGCTTTCCATTCACAGAGGAAACTTGAAAGGGATAAAGTTGAAAGTGGCAAAGTCAAATAAAAAAAAAACTTTATTCTAGAAAAATAGCTAAGATGACTCTGGCACAAAAGAACATTGAACAATGTACCTTTGCACATGCAAACCTATTTGAAAAGATTCAGAAAAGGTACTGGAAGCTCATAGAAACATCAATAGGTGAGAAGTGTCCCAGATTCTTCAATTACTAGCATTGTAGTTGTTGATGGACACTCGTCACAGGCCACAATGGTGATTAAGACTATGCTATGTTTCCCTTCTCCTTATAACGGATGACTCTGCTGGGCTGCGACTATCAATCCTGTAACCAGAGAATGTCGAGGTCACTGTCCTTTCCTTTTGTTTTTTGTTTTTTGTTTTTTGAGACAGGGTTTCTCTGTATAGTCCTGGCTGTCCTGGAATTCACTCTGTAGACCAGGCTGGCCTTGAACTCAGAAATCTGCTTGCCTCTGCCTCCCAAGCACTGGGATTAAAGGTGTGCACCACCACTGCCCCGCTACTGTGTCCTTTCCTGAAAGACAGGTTAACACATCTGCGATGGAAAAAAGAAATCTGCAAATGATCTGCCTAAAAAGCCCTTGTGTTTGGAAGTCCATGCTTCTTATTTCTGTACTCAAAGGGCAAATTTTAAGTTCTAAGCAGTTGTCATCATAGGGTCACAATTTGTTACCATGGGGAAATATTTTAAAGACTGTTCATTTCCTTCTCTTATAGGAGCAGTCACTCAGCAGTCAATTCAAGATTATAAGCAAATTCCTCTGTAGTCCTCTACAGCACAACCACACAGACCAATAGTGGCTATCAGGATCATTTGACAAGGAAAGGAGACGCCTCACCACAAATTCAAAGTATATTATCTGGCATAGTACATACACAATGTCTTGCTTCACACTCATAGTAGTTAAAAAAAAATTAATCCAGGCCTAGTCTAGAGAAAAGACTGGATTTGTGTGTGACAAACTGTCCTCCCTACCAGATTATGGGTGGAAACCTTGGTCCCTGGGGCTGGCACTATTTAGTCAGGTTCTAGAAACTTTAGGAGACAATAGATCACTAGGGTGAGTATTTATAGATTTTTTGACCATGGTCCTTTCCTATCTTGCTCTCTGATTCCTACCAGATGTGAGGTAAACAACCCTAAGCCAAATGTTCCATGTCCTATTCAAGTTCACAAGGCCAAGAGAATATGGACAGAGCCCTCTGGGACCATATGCACAAATCCTTCTTTCTTTATGCTATCAATGCCAGGTGCTTTATCATGATGATCACCACCACCACCACCCCCAAAAAAGAAAAGAATAAAGGAAAAAAGTGCCTAATAGAGACTTGCATGCTCTAAAACACTGACTTTAACTGAACAGAGTTATTTTAGTTGGAATTCTTAGCCCCAAAACATGACCATGGTACTATTTCAAGTTCCACTGTGAATATTGAACTTTGAAGGCAAGTCACCATTCAGGTTAAGAGATCCAATGCCGGAAATAGACTTCCTGGTATCAAATCTCATCTCTGTCACCTTCTAGGTGCATGTGATCCTCTAAGCTATTCATTCATCCATTAACTTGAAAAAATAAAATTCTAACATCACAAGGTTGTTATGAAGATTAGGTTGGTAAGTCTATGAAAGATACTTAAAATGGTGTTTGCCATAGAGTTGGTGTTTTTGTACTTGGTAGTGGTATTATGGGAACACACTTTAATAGCCCATACTGTCACTCAAAGATATTGGAGCCCTGTGAAGTAGACCTTATGCAGAAGTTTTCTGTGAATTTTCAAATGAACTCTTCAAAGTTTACTTTTGGGGTATTTCAAAACGTGCCCTGTCCAGTCACTAATTCAGAACTGTAATATCTGTGGTTGCAAATCTTACATGTTGCTGGACTCCTGTGGGTTTTAACCCTGCTTTTTGCCACCCCAGGGCACTGGTTTTAACTCACAGAGAAGACTATTGAATTCACATGCTGTAATAAAATCATGCATTCCTATGCCTACGTTCTACCATGGCTGGTTCACAGCTCATCAGTTCTTCACTGCCTCTGTTAGAGACAGACACATGAAAGCCTAGGTTATAAAATCTACATATGCATGATCGGAAAGCCTCACATTGTCTGAAAATCACTGTGGAGCTCAGTCCAAGTCATCACTGACTCAATTCCTAAGACTCAGGGTCTAATCAATCTACACATTGTGATTTGTCTTAACAAGTTGTGATCTAAAGTCACTCCCCAAATTTTAAAGAGACTCACATATTGTGATGTCAGCGGCAGTGGAAAGCTGGGTTGTTAAAGGTTGAGAGAACAATTTTTTTGAGATCATCTCTGTATGTTACTTAATATCTCTGTGACTGTTGGCTAAATAATTTTGTTTTATACAAGCAAACCCCAACTTTCATCAACCAAGAAGTTAAAAATGTCATCAGATAGCACCTGAGCCCTACAACAGAGCCACTTGACATTTCCAGCAATGTACATGAAAAGTACCTATTTATGACTGTGTCCTGTTTCTACAAGAAATTCATGAAACTATTAATACATTGGAAATTTTGAGATAACCTGAATCTATGCTCCTCATATTTGGCTCCAAATAAATCATCTCTTTTTCCAGAGTTGTGTTTTCGTATCATCAGACTCAATGACTTAAACTTCAAACACTCAATAGACAGATGCCTGTCACATGCACACAGTTTTGTAGTTTTGTGAGTTTTACTGACTGGATACAACAGCACACACCCATGTAACTGTGCCCAACATGCCCATACCCACGTCTAGTGCTCAGCACATACTCAAAATGACCTGATTATAATACATTCCATGAAGACTTGTTAGAATCGGTAATCACTTTCACTCACTGTGTAGCTTTTAATCTTTAAGCTATTTCTCACAATAGGTATTTTTTTTGTACTTACACTCTTCATTTTACAGTTAATGAAACTAAAGTCCCTTTTGATTCTAGAACACATGCCTCCACCTGTATCTCTGGGATTCGAGTATATAATGTCACTGTTCGCATGTAAAGCATCAGAAGTAGCAGACAGAGCTGAGATGGGTCTCAATTAGAATGCCACACATCTCATCTCAGAGAACTCATCAGCCATAGAAAATATCGTTTTTACACTCTAATCAAAATTTGGTAGCACACCTGAGAAAGTTGACAATATGCTACCCGTAGGCAAGCTGAGACTCTATCTCAATAGAGAGAGTTGTCAAGAAACACAGACGGCAAATAGAATCCTGGGAGGTCTAAATGCAGTTGGGCTTAAAACTAACCCACTTCTCCCTCCTATCTCTCTCACAACCCTCCTTCTACTCCAGGCTTCTTCTAGCTGCTGCGACACTGCTGAGTCTCTATTTTATCACCTCCCACTCACCCAATCTGCTCTCCCCAGCTCCACTCTCCTGAGATGGTTTCCTTCAGTGCAAAGGTGGCTTTTCCCCTTCAGTTATGAACACCATTAGAATAGGATACAGCCACTTGATTTTCTTTCTGTTACCATGACCAACTTAGTAATTATTCCCATCATAAAATGACTGAGAAGAAGGAGGAGGAGGAGGAGGAGGAGGAGGAGGAGGAGGAGGAGGAGGAGGAGGAGGAGGAGGAGGAGAAGGAGAAGGAGAAGGAGAAGGAGAAGGAGAAGAAGAAGAAGAAGAAGAAGAAGAAGAAGAAGAAGAAGAAGAAGAAGAAGAAGAATTGAAATGATCACACTGAAATCACCCAGAATTCCAAAGGTGAGAGTGATTACAGTTAACTTGGCACATGTCCTTCCCAGCTTCTACATGCATACCAGCACATGGTACATGTATTATTTTTACAAAACAATACAACAACATAGCCAACTCAAAGCCTTTGTTTTGTTCTCCTTTGCTTTGCTTAACTATGTTAATACACAAAAGCATGTGAACGCCATCATGACTTCAGGATAAACTACATCATCCTCCTCTATTGGTGGAAATGTAGGTTGCTTACACTATGTTTAGGATTCTAGCAACACTTTAAGAGCATCGTTGAACATTGCTCAGGTTAAACGCAAAGTGTCTGGCTGGACCACTCACTCTGGAGAATCCTTTCATGGCTCCTGTTTTGATCTGGAGGATAAAGTCCAGATGTACTGGCTTACCTCCTGTCTTGTGCCCCTTCACTTTCTTATACAGTCCCTATGTGTATTCTGCTGTGGTTGGTCTTGTGTGCCTTCCCTCCACTTCATTAACCCTTGCCCTTTTGTCCTCTCATTTCAAATATAAGCATAAGCATAATTTTCCGGAAGTTTCCCATCATTCTGATCCTTAACCAGCACCATTTGCTAGAGCTTAGAAGCAATACTCAATCTGCGGTGTGCTCAGTGCTTAGAGCTTAAAAAAAAAAAAAAGAAAGATCGAAAGCAAAATGCCTCTCAGAACTTTTGCCTCTGGCCCCCTGCCTCCCAGTTCTTCTCCAAGACAAGTCAGGGAAACTGAAATTCCTCTTCCCCTAGGTAAGTCATAGACACTAGAATCCCTTTGGCCAGAGTCAGGGAGGTCTAACAGTTTTAATCTAAGATTTCCCATGCCATTTTACATAAACGAAGAGTAAACCCTCCTTCTTCCTGCCTCATACCGGGGAGGAAGGACTGCTCCAGAGCAAACCCATGAGAAAGCAAGACTGCCCACTCAGGCTGCCATTCTTATCTGCACGCCCTCCGTCCAGTCACATTTCCCTGCATGGAACCGAAGTACAACACCGCGTCCTCCTGCATTTTGAGTATTTTATTGGAAAGCTTCATATCAGATTAAGTCTATCCTGTTTTCTTCTTATTAACATGTCCTATGTGATGAAGATGATGGCTATGATCCTTATAATACGCAATAAATAGATAACGCCATAATATCTACAAATGCTAATGAAATTGTTACAACCAATAACAATTCAACTAACATGTACACTTAGCACCTTCTAAGTGCATTATGTAATCACATCATTTTAACCTATAAATGTGTCTGTGTGAATCCCCTAGTGCCTCTAATTCTACAGATAGACATATTGTTTTCTGAGATTTAGGGGGTTCTAATTGTTTATATGTGAGTACTTACACAAAATTTTAAACTAAACAACTATATGAACGTTTAAAACATGGCATTATTCAGAACAAAGATATCTAAGATGTAGTTAAAGGGAACGGTGCAGTTTAAGGCAAAACTATTGGGAGAAGAACGCAAAGAGAAAGGCAAATTTTAAGTGTTCTAGATGAAAAGCCAGTGTCAAAATCTGATAAACCCTAATTGCCTGTACATGTCAGTATGAACCGGGACAACCCAATCTACAGACACTTTCTGTATAAGAATTGTGCTGTATTATCAAGTATTTAGTATCTCACAATAAAAAATCAATTATTACTTTATTTGACTCAGCCAGTCAAAGGGAAAACTGGGACTCCTACCCATAAGAAAACAGAACCCCAAACAATCCCACACTATAACTGTGGAGCAGTTATAAAAAACACATTACACTTTTAAAGCAGCCAGCAAGTAATTAGTTGGACCCATATTGAGATGTGTGCATTGTTTTATTATTAGGATGTAGAAATAAACTACTAAAATAAGTTATTCAACTATTAAACCTTAACCAGAAAGAATTTATTGTTAATTGCTTAAAATGTGACAACATAAAACTTTTTTCTTTGAAAATGAACAAGGTCTATATGACATTAGCTAACTCACTTAGTTGCTTACAAAACGTACAATCATAAGCTCTTGTTGAAGACACTAGCTGTGCCTCAGCACACAGGACCTCCCCAGCCTGCTGACATGAGGAATTCTGTGCCACAAGACAAGACAAGAAATCTACACTCGAGCTCCTGATGTACCGACGTTCCTAACAATGTTATGGGGAAACACCACTTCTATTCTGAATCAAGCATACTTGCATTATGAAGCAAACTCGAATTTTATAATATTGTGAAATAAAAGTAATCATTCCCACAATTAATTTTAATCTATAATTTTACCCTTTTGGAATTCTGTGACACTTTAACCTAGTCACTAAAAATTGATAATAAAATCAAAATGTTGTTTATGGAAAAATATTTTTAATTATTTTCCTATTTGAGCTCGTGACAATTTTATATCTGCTACTCATGTGTATAACCACACAGGTAATCTTTATCAAAAACATGTGTATTGGGCTGGGGAGTTAACTCAGTAGTTAAAGCACATACTGTGCTTGCAGAGAACCTAAGTTTAGTTGCCAGTACCTATGTAAGTCAGTTCATAGCCACTGTAACTACAGTTCCAGGTAATTCAATATTCAATGCCTCTGCCCTCTATAGGTACACACACACACACACACACACACACACACACATGACCACACATACACACACTTAAAAAATCATCTTTAAAAATGTATGTGTATCATAAATATCTCCTAACACTTATAAATAATCCTTTCAGAAGATTTACACAGAGGAAATCCTAAGAACCAACATAAGTAAACATTGCTCTATCCTTTCTCTACTGCAAACTGTTATCCAGAGAGGAACACAGGAAAAAAAATGTAATTTTAAAAATAAATTCTTTTAATCTTGTATTTTTCTCTCTTGATTTTTCTTCTGTGCAAAATTATTTTACTTAAAATTAAGTTTGTTTTCTTTCTCCCTAATAATCATAATGTATACCAACAATGTCCAAACTTCAAAGGGAACATAATACAGATATGAATTCCCCTTCTCCTCTGTTACGAGTCTCCAGTCTCTAGGGCTGTCAATTGTGTGTGCATTTTTCCAGAAGGTTCTTTAAGTTTGACTCTGCCCCTACTGCACTAAGACACAGAAAATTTAATCTTAATGTGTTAAGGAATAATTTAAGGTATAATTATGACTTTATACAAATATATTAATAAAATGATAATGTGACAAAATTTTAATGTAACTCATTAAATAATGATGGAACCAGTAATATTATTAGAATTGGGTGAAATGGGAATTTGAGCAATCACATACATATCTAGGCAGAAAAGAGATGCCGAAATGAATTCATGAATATATGCAAAATGGACCTGTCATAGGGCAAAAATCAGTTACATTCCATCTCACCTAATTTGCATTTCTGTAATCAATAATCGCCCTCGAGAGCATCAGTTTTCTGTAAGTAACAGATCTGTAAAACAGCTGATGGACATGTAAGGCACAGATGATTAGGCGAGGTGTGTTTAAAAGAAATTCTCCATCATCCTCTCTGTCTATTGTTACCCCTCCAATCAATCCCAAAAGTTACTCTTTGGAATTTTTGTACACGTGTACACGCACATGCACGCACACACAGAGACACACAAGAACACATACATATACCTACTTTTGTAACCTGGAATATATGACAGCTCTGACGCAACAGGAAACTCAGAAACCCCTTCAGTGTCTACTCTACTCTGGTCACCACTGGTTGCTCAATGGCTTTCCTGTGATGCTATGTAGCAAGGGTACTCCATTGCTTCCCTGGTGATTTAATTTGAGCATCTGAGATACAGATTTGAGAACAAGTAATTTACTCAGAAGGGGCAAATTCCACTGAAGGGGGAAAAGAGAGTAAGACAGAAAGATGAAAGAAACTGAGTAATCATAGTTTAGTCTCACGGAGAAATTAGTTTTGTATTGAGCTATTCCAACTAAGGAACAAGAAAGATGGCGTATTTACTCTTAGCTCTCTGGGGTCATTGGTAGATGGTTGACTCCAAAGCAGTCCTTCAGGACTTTTGAGAAATGTATAGAGGCAGGTGATTAGAAGCCCATAGAAACATACAGAAGGAACAAGATCCGGAGATATCCACCCCTCAACAACGCATTTGTAGTGCACAGACTGAAGTGAGAGAGCAGACTGGTCCTGGGAGCTCTGTAGCAGCCTGAAGTATTATGCTCCCCTCTGGGCCCTGCTTCCTTCCTGTCCCAGGCATCGTGATGGCAGAGAACATGGATTTTGTACTTATGAAACCGACAGCTCTTTTTCTGGTCCTCTATCACCCTTCCCCCCACCCAAAGCTTTGACCTTTCTACTCCCAACAATGGTTCTTTCTCTCTTCAGTTTCCCATGGGGAACTTATTAAACCATGCAAAAATAGAGGCCCAAATAGGAAGCACATTTCCCTGCAAGCCACAGAAACAGTGAAGCTGAAGTCTCAACTGCTAACAATAGAGACAAAAAAAAAAAAACATTGAAAACAAAATACAAGTCATGTTTCAAATTTTATTCTGCTGCCGACACTGTGCTGCAAGCTCCCACAGGGAAGAGATGGTAAACAGGCAGCCTCTTCAGTCTCCTGGGATCTGATGCTTTCTGCAAAAACAGTGCCCTCCTCGTAGGTTTCTGGGATGGCTCACTGAGCAGCAGAATGAAAATCCAGGTACTCTGAGGACTGCTCGATTCTCAGTACAGACACATAGGACCTCCCCAACCCCCACATGCCGGTAGGTGTCTTCTAGATTGTTCCATCATTAAGGAAGCTATCTTTCCTCCAAAGTCAAAACTCTGAGGAAGATTTTGCTTTAACTCTAGTCTGGGAGATAACTGTTAACAACCTGCCTTCTCCTCCATACAGTCCACGTTATCATTATTTTAAAGTCATTTTATTTCCTAGAGTCTTGATAGGAACAGGCAGATCTGCCGTTTACTTGAAAAATTTAATAAGCAGCAGCGTCTTCACACATATAGTCTCTTAGGAATTCCCACCTGCATAGAGTATAGGAAGCATTTTCAAATGAGAGGTTTGGGTTCAGAGAGAATAAGAATTTCCTTAGGACCACAGGGAAACAGCTGAAACTGGGGTGAAGACCTTCTACATCTGACAGTCTACACCATATAATACACCGTATTTTATTTCTACAATCCTAAATTAAATCTTGGAGGATTCTAAAGATAATACCCAATGCTAAAAGTTTATGAGGAAGTCCGTGGAGAAGCTTAGTGGCTACAGTGCTTACTGTTCTTGCAGAAGACCTGAGTTCTGTTTCTAGCACCCAGCTCAGGCAGCTTACATTAGCCTGTAACACCATAGCCAAAGGATCCAACATCTTCGTCCAGCCTCCCCAGGTCCCTTCACACACATTCACATACCAACATACAGACACACACACACACACACACACACACATATATATATATATATTTCTAATCTTTTAATTTTTTATGAGAAGATGAAAGTAATGGCTTTCTCCCTCAAGTTTCTTTTTCTTTCTTTTTATTTTTTAAATTCTATACAGGAATGTTTGGGCTCTTTCAACTGTTTGACTAATAAAAAAAATAATAAAGTTGGGATTTGGAGAGATTACTCGGTGTTTAAGAACACTGGTTGATCTTCCAGAGAACCCGGGTTCCAGTACCAGCACCCACTCTGTGGCTTACAGCCATCTGTAACTCCATTTCCAAGAGATCCAATTTCCTTTTATAGCAATAGCCCTCTGGTGCCTCTATGGGCACCAATCACATGCCTGGTAACCAGATACATGGGAAGGCAAATACACTCACAGGGGTTGGGGGACAAAGTTTTTTAAAACAAAATTACAAATTAAAAATAAGAAAAACTTCATTGCTTCAATTAGCCCAAGTCAAAGCTAGTTTTCTAGGTTCTAGGAAGTGAAGTGCTACCAAGTAGTATACTCTTTAGCGACCTTGGTAAGAACAGGGTCTGGAACAGTCTTCACCAGATGATCCAATGGCTCTTCTAAAACACTACTTCATCCTTTTCCTCTTATGCTCATGAGAGGCAGTGATGTGTGAAAAGAACAGAGCTTTGCAGACTTAACTTCCCTCCCAATGCTGCTTACGTCATCCAACAGTGTGATCCTGAACTACTCCTTCATTCCCTTAACACATATGGAATATTTACCAAGTGTCAGACTCCAGGTACTACCCTGAGAATTAGATATTGTTATTCAAAGAGTCAGACAACAGCCAAGCCAGCCTACAACAACCACAATTTGAAGTAAACATTATAAACATGTTGAACAGAGATTGTGAGGTGATCCTTGGTGACCCCTGCCTCCTGGTATCCATAACCTCATGGAACCCTTTCCTGTAAATGTGATCTGAACCCAGTTACTTAAGTCTTCTAGACAATATAACATGATAAAATGGTAGTGGGGTCATTGCCTCCAGAATTCAATTTTTAAGGTGATGACTTGCATATTGCTAGAGACTCACCCTTTGCTGTCTTTGGAAAAGCAAGTTACCATGTGAGAGAGACTCATGTGGCAAGGAACTGAGGGTAATCACCAGCCAAGGCAGCAAGCAAAAACAATTGTTTTCAGTCCAATAATGCATACCTAACTAAAATCCAGAAATAGACATGTAAACTTTGAAGCAGAGTAAACCTGAAATGCAACCCCAGTTCTGTTTTAACACCTTGGTTAAAAGCTTGTAAGACTGAGACATAGAAAAGAACACAAGAAAACCAAATCCAAGTTCCAGAACCACAAAAACTAAGAATCAATGTGTGGCAATGTATTACATAGCAATTATAGTGGCTTAACTGAAAATGTCTCTCATAGGCATCAATATTTTAATAGTTGGTCCCCACTTAGTGGCAATGTGGTGGTTTGAATAAAAATGAACGTCCATAAGTTCATAGGGAATGTACTATTAGGAGGTGTGGCTTTGTTGGAATATATGTAGCCTTGTTGGAGGAAATGTGTCACTGGTGATGGGCTTTGATGCCTCAGATGCCCAAGCCACACCCAGTTTGGCACTCCCTCTTCCTGCTGCCTGCCAATCTGGATATAGTACTCTCAGCTCCTTCTCCAGGATCATGTCTGTTATATACTGCCATGCTGCCCACCATGATGATAATGAACTAAACTTCTGAATGCTGAGCCAGTTCCAGTTAAACAGTTTCCTTTATAAGTGTTGCCATGGTCATGATATCTTTTCACAGCAATAGAAACCCTAACTGGAACAGGCACTATTTGGAGAGGGTTAGGACAGGTGAAGACTTGCTGGAAAAAGTCACTGGGGGAGGGCTTTTAGAGTACTACAGATCAGGAGTCTCACTGCAATAAAAAGTTTCTCTGACCAAGGTAGGGAGTAGCACAAACCTATGGATATCAACATAATATATTTAGAAGACAGTTGCACAGCATTACCATTAAGGGAAACATCAATAGGTTCTTCCCTAGGGCCTTTAGCTTCCCTATTCATGAGGTTTATAACAGCAGGCATGAATTCCTTTCTGTGAAGCAGACTTCAAAAACAGCCAAGAGAGTCACTGGTTATCCCCATAAACAATCCTGCTACTATTGTACCAGTAGGCACATGATGCTTGGTCATGCACTTGGTCATGCACTTGGTCAGCACTGTACTGCAGCATGCAGGGTCAAGTGTTGGGTAAGACAAAATGATGTCTTTAGTTCTCAACAGCACTGTTTACATCACAGTGGAGGGAGCTTATAGTGGGATCTGGTCACATCATGAGGGATCTGGAAGCAGATAGTAAGGGTGGAACCAGAGGCTGTAACAACCTTCAAAGGATGGTTTCTGATGACCTACTTTAAATACTTAAGCGCTGCTTTTGACAGAAGCCCATAGTAGTGGCACCAGGTAGAGAAGAAGTACACAGAACTTGAGACTGAGAAACACTTCAGATTCTAAACCATATAACATTAACTCACTCCTAAGATAAAGGCATCGCATCATTGATGAAAGCAGAGCCCTCATGAACTATCACTTCTCATTAGGCTCCTACCTCTGCACCATTTATATTATGGATCTAAGTTTATCCATAACTCTAGAAATGGAATCAATAATCACTTCACTCACCTCAGCCTGCTTCAGTCATTGCACTAGATAGACAGAGTGATCATTGTATTCACTGTGGGTTCAATCTCAGTCAGTCATTGCATGGGCTAAACCAGCACATTTGAAGAGCCAGCCTGCTATGTGCCAAAGATATGGAATCAGTACTGTATAAGTCATATCCCCTGCCCTGTAGGAGGGACAAGGAATAAATAATTTGTTTTTAAATTATATTATAGTCAAACCTCCAGTTAATATGTATCCCAGGTATTCTTAGTCTGAGGTGCCTGAAGACACCCCTGGAGAATCTAGAAATGCTTCCTGGAGAAAGCTATAAAGGGATATTAGACTTAAAAGCTAGAGTGTGGGGATAGATTAAATTTTGTCTCTTTCCAAATTCTAGTGTTGAAATCACAGCCAACAATGTGATGATATTTGGTAATTAAGCCATTGGAAAGTAGTCAAATGAAAGTTTGAATGAGAATAATGTGACTTTAATTTTTCAAACCACATTTTTAATAATGGTTCACAATGCTTTAACCTCCCTTGTAGCCCACCATCCACCAGAGGTAGTGGGAAAGAAAGGATATGGGGGAAGTGGACCTGTTTAGAAAGGTTCTGTGGAGCAACTTCTATCTATGTTGTCTGAAAATTGGCAGTTCTGTTCACAGGTCAACAGTGGCACCTTGATCCACTTGCAAACACTTCATGGATATATCAGCAGTCCAGTTTGGTAGAGTTGGGATAGCAGACACAAATCAGCAGCAGTGGCACTACCTAGAAGAGACAGCCAGCCCACAGCCTCAGCTTGAGTCAGCAGGAGGAACCATGAGGAATGCTAGAAGTTCTCAGCTGTACCTCTCTCAGCAATGTGAAGATCAATAAAGACTCAAGACCAGCAAGTGTTATACAGCTAGCTCTAAAATCAAGCCTATCTCAGCCTCCATCATTGTCTGTCAAGTCCTATGTATACCCTCTGAACATCACATGTCCTCCATAGGTCTTGTCTCAGCACATGTCTTGCCTCATCTGACATCACTCTGCCAATCAGTCCCAATCTGCAGAAGTGGCAAGAAACTGAAGCACACCACCAGAAGTTTTTTGGCAAGTTTCTCTCTATGGTGTCCCAACAAATGCAGTTCAACTATACAATGTAAGATGGACCAATACATGCATGTTGCTAGCAAAAAAAAAAAAAATCTATCACATGCCCTTTTACATGCTTGCTTTAGCAGAACATCCTTTCACTTGTGTCCAACTCAGTCAAACATTCCTTCATGTGTTTGCCCCAGCAAAACACCATCCCATCGAGTTTCCAAAGAACCCTTAAGTTTCCACTTCAGATTACTGCCTCCAAAAAGAGATGTGTTTTTTTTAAATGTCTGCTTTCATTCTCCCCACCTCCATCATTTGAGGATACAGTATTAAGGTTATGTCACTCTCCACTCAGTGTGGTGGAAAGCACTTTCAAATCTCAGAATTTTGGAGGCTGAGGGCAGTGGATCATACATTAGAGGCCAGACTCGGATACATAGTTGTTTGTATATTTGTTTGTTTGTTCTCAAAAAAAAGTGGCCATCTACAAGCCAGGAATATTACTCTTACTAGAATCTAACTTTGCCCAGGATCCTAGCCTTAGACTTATAACACAAGAAATAAGAGAAATAAGTATATACTTTCAATTCCCTTGGTCTATGTTATATTGTTTTGAAAGTCAGAACAGAGCAGAACAAACAAAACAAATGGATGTGGAATTTCCGGCAGGGGCAACAGAAAGGAACAGAAGCATCACTCAGCACAGGAAATGAGGCAGGGACCTTTCAGAACTGTATGGGGCAAATACAAGTTTAGACAGGCAAGAAGAGATGCCCCACATGATGATGCTAGCTTACAGGAACCCCTTTTCTCTGAAAAGCACCTCTACCAGAGGATTAAGTTTTAAGCAGCTATTTTTCTACCACACTGCCTTCCTTACAGATTACTACCCCATGGTCTCCATGTGACCCGAGATGAACCAGTCAGCCTCCCTTGGTGAATCCAAAATTGACATGAAACTCTAACTGTAATTGTGGCCTATTTGCAGCCATGCACAAAGGGAAGCAGGAACAGGCGCCTTGGGAATGGAAAGGATAAACTAAGTGCAGCAGCAAAGTCATCAGAAGGAAGAGAAAGGAGTCAAGAGTTCATGGAGGTTCCATTACAGCTATTGGTCTCTGATCCTTGAAAGACTCTCTTCTAGTTTCCCCTGTGTTTTTGTGGCCGTCATCATAATCAAACTCAACTGAGTATTGTTTATCTATTTGTTGTCAAAGTTCTTTTGCAAAAGTAAATATGGACCAAGGAGACAAATACCTCGCACTGCCTGCTGAGATATTCAGTAGCTCCAGCCAAGGGGAATGTGGGGCTACAGCAACTGCTCAGTAAACTCTGTTGAATGAATAAATGAAATGAGACTCATACTAATGAACTTTGAACAGGACAGTGATGAGAAATGTCTGTACCCTTAGCAACCTTGTGAGGACAGATATAAGAGAAGAATCCAAGTCCATGCTTTCTTTTTCTCAGCGTCCACAGTATCTGTCATGGAACACTCTACATTTGTATAATAACGGTCTTTCCAACTAATGCCACCACATAAGTAAACAAATAAATAAATAACCACTTGCCTTGTGTCTGGAGAGATGGCATGGTGATTAAGAACATTTGCTGCTTTTCTGAAAGACCATTTCCTAACACCCACATCAGTTAGCTCACAAGCACCTGTGACTCCAGGGTATCCAACATCTCTGGCCTTCCTGGGCACCTGCATTCACATGCTGCACTTAAACTCACACAGGCACACAAGCATGCACATAACTTTTTTAAATGAATAATTAAAAAAAAATACTTGCCGTGATGGCTTGGACTGGGAGATAGAAAGAAAAATGTTTCCAATAAACAAAAACTATTTTCTAATTCTAATTTCAATAATATAGTTAAATTACAGATGGATATGCATTGTACTAAGATTAATAAGCTAATCAGAATCAACAGAAACAGATCTAATTCAGAATAACAATAAACAGAATAATAACAGAAATGACCATGTTGTTTGTTAATAAATTAACAATTAACAGAGAATCTTTGCTTCAGAGTATGAATTTAAAGTGACTTTAAAGGAGATTTAGTTCTGTTGTATTAAAGATCAGATGTGGAAATAAGACTAGAAATAAGTTGTGTAATCAGAGTCAGAACTAAAACTCAAATCTCTGTCATCCTTTCCTGGGCACTCTCCACTCTGCTTTCTTGGGTTAGTGAGATGATATTCAAAGCAGAGTTGGCAAGATGGTACCTAAAGCAACTTGCCTTAAAGCTGACAAAAGGCCATTGATATATTTGGATCTAAGATTTCAATCTTTTAGGTCTTTTAAAAAACATTTTTCTTAATTGTAATAAAACAGAATACTCCCCATACAGACACACACACACACAAACCAGAAAACTTAGCCTCAGTTTTATATTGGCAGAGCTCAGTTTGAGCTTTCTTATAGTCCACAACCAGATGTACATTTTTAAAAAAAAAAAAAACATCTGCTCTAATCAGGATACAAAACAAACTACATAAAAGAGAACTCTTATTCCAAATCCATCCCTAAATGAGAAAGAAAACAATCAAAAGAGCCATAAAACAGAAGTTGAAGGTACAGATAGGTAATTGGATGAATAACACAACAGACACTATAGTAGACATAGTAGGTACTTCATGAAAATGGACAGATGGAACAGGTGTTGAGACATTGGCTCCGTGTGTTTCCATCAGGCAGGACAGCTTGTGGGAGAAGCTGTTGGCTCCAGGGCTCCTGCCCACAGATGTGTTCACTCCTCAGACACTGATTTCAGTATTAGTTTCTGCTACTCCAAACTTACATTCAAGATCCCCATCCCTTCCTGTTACTGCTTAAAAGCTTCTAGCTCTTATTTCAATAAAAAGGTGTCTTGCTTGCAGCTCTATCCATTCATGGAAATTACCAACACTAACACTGCCTTTGGGGACTTCCAAAAGTGCTTCTGTAAGTTCTCACCACACCGGTCTTCTGATTAGAGCATGAAGGTAGATTCCTCTGTTCCAAGTTTCTCTGTTTGACTGGAGTGCACATTGAATCATTCATTATGCACCACACAGAAAATGTTGATTCCTAATGAATTCAGCGTGTCTGTGAACACACTAGGGGTAGAGAGCAAAAGTAGGACTCCACTTCAACTCCTAGCTCACAGAGAAATCGTAATATCAGTGTCCTCGGGTTGGGACTGCTAATAGTAGCAGTCTTATCAGTGATGCAGCATCAGAAGACCTCTGTTCTATTTTGATTGGGCATTGGCAACTATCCATGCCTTTATTCAATTAGCATTTACTGAATACTCATTCTCTGCCAAAGTTTTTGTTCAGTGCTGAAGATCCCAACAAAATTATTGGCCCCTTCTCCAACTGTCTCCAGAAGCCATCATCTAGCGTAAGGATTGGTATAGTAAATAAATTGACCCTCTGTGAGTCTGGTTCCTGGTATTTGTGCCTTGCTGTAATCTTCTCCCCTTGGATGCAGAGAGAATGTGTGACATGCTTCCAATCAACGTAACATGGCTTCAAAAGTAATGGGTGTCACTCTGTGATTAGGTTACATTGTGTCATACCCCTTGTTGCTTGATAAAATAAGATTATGTGTTGAGGAAACCCATATGGTAAAGGAAGGTGGCTACTATCTATCAGGCAGCAGAGAGTGGGGACCTTCAGTTACACAGCCATAAGGAAGACTAACAATTTAACTGAGGAATTTAAAAGTAGGATCTTCCTCAATCAAAGCCCCAGACAAAAGCACAACATGGCTAATGGACTGAATCATAGCGGGTGAAGTCTGAACAGAGGACTTGGCCATGCTATAGGAATGGACATCACTTAGTATAAGTAGTGACTCATTGTCTAGCATCATTGATATTAGAAATGGATGTTGATTGATGAGATTTATAGTATAAAGAAGATATGTGGTTTGGCTTTAATATTTTAGAGCCCTCCCCCAACTAAAGTCATATCTTAAGGCTACTACAGCAAGAACCATCAACAGTTATGTTGGGTAGCTTAAAACAACAGGAACTTTCTCATAGCTCTGGCTGTCAGCACATAGTCAGACTGTCAGCACAACCATGCTTCTGCAGAAGGCTCTGAAGGATGTTCTTCTTGACGTCCTATCATATGGCAGCTCCTGGTGACTCAATGTTCTTGGTCTTGTACTTGCATCCCTTCCATCTTCCCCTCCATCTTCTTGAGCTGCATTCTGGTTCATTGTGGTTTTTGTGTTGCCTTTTTATAAGGCCATTGGATTTATGATTGATCCTCACCAATCTCATCTTACTTAGTTATGTCTGCAGTGTTCATTTATAAGAAAAGTTGCATTCTGACATTTGCAATAGACCTGAATTTGGAGACCACACTATTTGATACATGGTAACAGCCATGCTTGACAAAAATATAAAACTAAATAAATAAATAAATAAACCCTTTAATTTTAGAAATGGTGAGTGACACTTGACTCCTACAAGCCACTCGGTCAGAGAGTTCTGTTGTCTGATAATTACTAGAGAACAATGAAATTATACCTCTGGAATACTGTCACAGGAGCCTCTCAAAGCTGTCATTAAAGTAAAGATTTATATCACTAAGCAGCTCAGCAAGAAAGAAGTTCCTGGTGCCTTCAAGACATTCGAACCCTCTGCTTACTGGGTAATATATGCTTTGTCAACCCACGCTTGTGTGCATATCAGAATTTGGTCTGAATCTTGCCTTCATTGGTAAAGAGATACTAAGAAGAGTTGTCATTTTCACGTCCTCTGACAGCATTGACCCATAAGCACCAAGGAACTGAATATGACCTTGCTATTAAGAGTTGTCTGCAATACCCTTCAATCTTACTTCCCCCGTCTCTTGCCTTTCTGAGACAAGCTTCTGTAGTATCTAATCTGTAGTTCGCTATTTCTATCTACTCAACACAAAACTACTAAAATTCAGTTTCAGCCACCAGCAAACCAATAAAATGTTTTTCTCAAGGTCACTTATGTTTGTGAATCGGCAAACTGACTGGATGCTGTGATGGTTAATATTCACTGTCAATCTGACTGAATTTAAAATCACCATAGAAGCACTTTTTTCTCCCCTCCCTCTTCTAAGTAATGTTATAAGCTGTCTCATACTCCTACCATGCCTTCTTCTGCTGATAAACTGCACCTTCAAGCTATAATCCAAAACAAGCACGTTGCTCAAGTTCCCTTTGTCAAGTTATAAGACAAGCAACTAATAAGGTACTTTCCAGCTCGCCTTTTGGCTGCAACACTGGACTGTAGCAAGCATTCACTTCTTGCAAGTCTGTCTTCCCTGGCTTTCTTTGACGTGTCTATCCCTAATCCTCTAGCTCCCAGGATATTGCTCTTTGGTCTCTGAGCAGCTCTTCTTCCTCTGTCTTCTTTCTTCTGAATATCTCGGAAAGTAATATTCTAAGCCCACTCCTTTCCTTTTCTCACCTTCTACATCCTCCCAGGTAATCTAACATCTACTAAATCTACTGGATGTCTTCCTGGATGACCCATGTGTGTTAGTTACCTTTCTTGCATTCATTTGGATTTACAATTTGAGTGGATGTATTCCTTCATGTAGAGACTGCACACAGTAGGAGTGAGAGGTTGACTGGTCTTGTCATGTCATATCCAAAAGCAGACAACAGAGAATGAACAGGACATGGAGTCCAGACAATAAAACTTCAGGGCCCATCTTGCCAAAAGCAACCTACAGATTCAATGCAATCCCCATTAAAATCCCAACTCAGTTCTTCACAGAGTTAGAAAAGGAAATTCTCAAATTCATCTGGAATAATAAAAAGCCCAGGATAGCGAAAACTATTCTCAACAATAAAAGAATTTCTGGAGGAATCACCATCCCTGACCTCAAGCTGTACTACAGAGCAATAGTGATAAAAACTACCTGGTATTGGTACAGAGACAGGCAGGAAGATCAATGGAATAGAACTGAAGACCCAGAAATGAACCCACACATCTATGGTCACTTGATCTTTGACAAAGGAGCTAAAACTGTCCAGTGGAAAAAGGACAGCATTTTCAACAAATGGTGCTGGTTCAACTGGATGATGACAAGTAGAAGAATGCAGATCGATCCATTCTTATCTCCTCGTACAAAGCTCAAGTCCAAGTGGATAAAGGACCTCCACATAAAACCAGATACACTGAAACTAATAGAAGAGAAGGTGGGGAAGAACCTTGAATACTTGGGCACAGGGGAAAAGTTCCTGAGCAGAACACCAATGGCTTATGCTCTAAGATCAACAATTGACAAATGAGACCTCATAAAATTGCAAAGTTTCTGTAAGACAAAGGACACTGTCAATAGGACAAAACAGCAACTAACAAATTGGGAAAAGATCTTTACCAATCCTACAATTGATAGAGGGCTAATATCCAATATATACAAAGAACTCAAGAAATTAGACTCCAGACAACCAAATAACCCTATTAAAAAATGGGATATAGAGCTTAACAAAGAATTTTCAACTGAGGAAATTTGAATGGCCGAGAAGCACCTAAAGAAATGTTCAGCATCCTTAGTCATCAGGGAAATGCAAATCGAAACAACCCTGAGATTCCATCTCACACCAGTCAGAATGGCTAAGATTAAAAACTCAGGTGATAGTAGATGCTGGCGAGGGTGTGGAGAAAGAGGAACACTCCTCCATTGTTGGTAGGACTGCAAGATGGTACAATCACTTTGAAAATCAGTCTGGTGGTTCCTCAGAAAATTGGACATAGCTTTACCTGAGGATTCAGCTATACCACTCCTGGGCATATACCCAGAAGATGCTCTAACATATAACAAGGACATATGCTCAACTATGTTCATAGCAGCCTTATTTATAATAGCCAGAAGCTGGAAAGAACCCAGATATCCTTCAATTGAGGAAGATGGATACAAAAAATGTGGTACATTTACACAATGGATTATTACTCAGCTATTAAAAACAATGAATTTGAGAAATTCCTAGGTAAATGGATGGAACTAGAAAATATCATCCTGAGTGAGATAAGCCAATCACAAAAGAACACACATGGTATTTACTCACTGATTATTGGATATTAGCCCAGAACCTTGAAATACCCAAGATTCAACTCACAGGCCACATGAAGCTCATGAAGAAGGAAGATCAGGTGTGAGTGCTTCGGTCCTTCTTAGAAAGAGTAACAAAATACTCAAGGGAGCAAATATGGAGACAAAGTGTGGGACAGAAACTGAAGGAGGGGCCATCTGGAGATCATTCTACCTGGGTATCCATCCCATGTGCAGTCACCAAAGGTAGATGCTGATGTGGAAGTCAGGAAATGCATGCTGACAAGAGCCTGATATAGATGTCTCCTCAGAGATCTGCAAGAGTCTGACATATTCAGAGGCAGATGCTCACAGCTAGCCATTGAACTGATCATGGGGTTTCCAATGGAGGAGTTACAATGAAGACAGTAGGAGCTGAAAGGGTTTGTGGCCCCATGAGGAGAGCAACAATACCAACCAACCACAGCTCCCAGGGTCTAAACCACCAGCCTGGGAGCACTTAGGGAGGGATCCATGGCTCCAGTTGTATGTGTAAGGGTAGAGGGCCATGCTGGGCATAGGTGGGAGAAGAGATCCTTGGTCTCATGAAGGCTAGACACCCCAGTGGGTGGGAATTTGAGGGTGGGGAGGTGGGAGTTGGGGGGTAGATAGGGGCACATCCGCAGAGAAGCAGGAAGAGAGGTGAGGGGGTTCCTGGGCCGCCGCGGGGGTGGGGGGGAATGGGGTAAGGGAATAACACAGGAAATGTAAATAAAACACCCAATAAAACAAACAAACAAACAAAAAAAAACCTTCAGTCCCCACAGCCAGTGGTCCACTTCCTCCAGCAAGGCTTCACCTTCTAAAGGTTCCACAACCTTCCTCAACAACAAAACCAGCTGTAAACAAAGTGTTCAAACACGTAAGCCTATGGGAGACATTTCACATTCAAACTACAATACCATAGGAAGCTCAAGCCAGCTTGCTTCCATTTTGATTTCTTCCTGTTAGTAACCGTTCTTTCTCTCTTGTTGAGCTCACATAGTAATAGACCACTTTGTT
Source organism: Grammomys surdaster (assembly GCF_004785775.1). Taxonomy (NCBI): domain Eukaryota; kingdom Metazoa; phylum Chordata; class Mammalia; order Rodentia; family Muridae; genus Grammomys; species Grammomys surdaster. The sequence continues at coordinate 1,365,669 of NW_021604608.1, forward strand.
CACTCGCTTAAAGTACTTACCACTCTTCCTAAAACCAGGATTTCTCATCCTCGACACCACTAATTGTTGAAACCAGAGCATTCTTTACTATAGTAGCTGTCCTTACATTGTAAAATATTTAGCCCATATCCCTGGCCTATTCCCGCTAGCAGCTATTTTGAGCTCAAAGAAAGAAATGTTCCAAGACATTACCAATTGTCCTCTGTGCCATCTATAAGATAATTTTCTCTTAAGAACTTTCTTACCTGGAGATGGAGCAAATGGCCCTTCATCAATCAGTTCCTGACTACTGGAAATCTCTTATTTTGCTGTCATTGTGATGTTCCTGAAGCCCTACAAAACTCTTTAGTATTACACTCCATATATTGCAACATAACCAATTCTGCTTTTCTCATGAACCATAAGCTCCTTGGGTGTGAAGGATCTCTATACAGTCAGTCCTCTGTGTCATTACATACTATGTCAGCAGATTCAAGCAACTGAAGAACAAAATTAACTAAGAAGCAATTACTAAACATGTATAGACTTTCTTGTCTTTATTCTCTGAACAACATTACAATGGCCAGCAGTGTATCTGGAGCTATAAGTAGCCCAGATGTTATTTAAAGTGAATAAGAAGACATGTAAATACTGTGTTGTTTGATACAAGGTACTTCAGCATCTGAAGACAGCTTGGAAACAGAAACAATTCTGGTCTTTGCACTGGTAATTGGCCAAACATAGTCCTATATTTTCCTCTTCAATTTTTGACCATTTGACTAAGAATATTCTTGAGTTGCTCTCTACTTTATGATATACACTTTGTTTTCCTATTTAAAGGAAATCTTTAAAAACTAGATATTTGTTCTAAGCTTTTTTTTTTTTTTTTTGCTAAATCTCATACACTGAATACAGTGTTCCCATGATGTAATTTATCATAGGCTTTGAGAAACACACTGGTTCTCTAGTAAAACTCTTTCCATAGAACATGAGCCTTAGAAGAATGGCAGTTGAGTACATGGATTCTAGAGTTCAAGAATCCAAATTAAAGATCAGGTTTCCATCTTCCATCATAAGATGTAAATAAGTTAGTAACTTCCTTAACTATTTAATGCACTTACTATTTCTAAGTTTAGGTTTTCTAGTATGGCAAAATTAAAACAGTGATAGTATTGAGCCATTCATTCAAGAGACAGGGTTTAGAGCATTGAGGATACAGTTGAGATCAAAACAGTAAAAACCAACCAGACGTGTTGTTGGTGCACACCTATAATGCTAGCTCAAGAGAAACTAAAGTAAGAGGACTGTGAATTTGAGGCTAGCTTGGGCTATGAGGCAAGTTTCATGATAGCCTGTGCTACAGAGCCAGTCTGTGTCAGAAATAAAAAAAGAGAATGAGGAAGGATGGAAAGAAGGAATGAATGGAGGGAGGGAGGGAAGGCAGAAGGAAGGAAGGGAGGGAGGGAGGGAGGGAGGGAGGGAGGGAGGAAGGAAGTTAACTCAAGAGATGGCTCAGTAGTTGAGAGCACAAGCCACTCTCCAAGAAGACCCAAGTTTGGTGCCCAGCCCGCACACAGCACTTCACAATCATCTATAACTCCAGTTCCAGGGAATCTGATGCCTACTTCTGGCCTCTGATATCCCTACATGCTCATGTTGCACAAACCTACATACAAACACTTATACATATGAAAAATAATAAAATAAAATAATTTTAAAAAACCAAGAGTCTGAACATTTATTCCTTCCCTTAAGGTTATAAATATGTAGACAAAAATCTAATTCAAGATAATATTCAGTGCTATAAAGAAAATCTACCAGGACAGTGGCTAAGATAGCTAGAAAAGTTTAAAGTTTATTGGGAACAAGCTTTACAACCTGGGCATGGTGGCTCATGCCTATAATGCCAGCACTCAGAGGTAACGGAAAAGGATGGGAAGCTCAAGATTGTCCTTGATGACAAAGTGAAATCCTTCCTCAAATAAAGAAAAGAGGGAAGGGGAAGGAGAAAATGAAAGGGGAAGGAAGAAGAGAGAAAGGTATTGTCAATAAAATAAAACTTGACCTCCAGATCTATACAGCAATGTTGTAAAGTCAAAATAAAATCAATGCATTAAAAAAAAGAACAGTAAGAATTTTTATAAAGATTGCAAATACACTGTGGGTGTTTATTATTTCTATTAAAGAGAATATTCTCTAGAGGGAAGTATCATTCATTGAGTCTCTACCATTGTGATAGAGATTGGGCTTGTTACTGAACACCCAGTTGTAATTTAATCCTACGAGCAGAAACAACCATGAAGAACAGGTAACACTGGTCCCACTCCATAAGGCTGGGGCTCAGGGAGCAACTGGCTCTGGGTTTCATGATTCTTGTTTGAATCGAACTGTGCTGGCTGTCTAACATCAAACTCCTGCTTTCCCAGTTAAGTCCTGTTACTGCCCTCTTGATATTGACTTCCCTCAAAGACAGAAACGTAGACGTGCTGGGCAGAGGAAGATCAATAAGTGGGAGGGGAAAGAAGAGAGATCCATACTGAGTTGGCAGTTCACAACTGGAGTCAGAAGCACTGGTGAGCCATGGAATGAGCAAGCACCTGACATGAAAAGAAAATTCTTCAGAGCAATTCTCAGGAATGGCCTGGCTTTCCACTCCACCCTGGAGCCACCAGCTGAGGAGAGTCCCAGGAAATCAAAGATCCAAGCTCCACTTCCTTATCCTGAATCAGAATTGACAGAATCACTTCCCCAAGGTCCCCTCAGGAAAGAAGTAGGTAGAAATTTTCACCCTTTGAACCTGGCAGAGATTTTGTGTTTGGTAAACAACATTCTGGTATGTCCCACATGACCTCCCAAAGATTCTTCCCAGATAAAGAAGTAAAGGGTCCTACATGCATTTATTTCAAGACACAGCATGTGAGATGCAGCTAGAATTCAACGTTTCCTCATAGAGTCAGTAGCAACAGAGACCAGAAACTCTGAAAATGGGTGGAAAATAAAAGTGAACTACACTCTGCAGATAAATTCACAAGCTGCCTCAGAAACCAGCTCAAACTGACTTTGGAGACAGGAAGAGATGAAAAATAAATCCCCACATGTTATGTCCAGTTGTCCACCCAACATTAACTGGGGATTACTGTGTGTCTTAAGGAAAACACAAATCTCATTTTTGGCATTATTATTCACACCATTAACTTACACAGGTATTTCACAAGGTAGAGCAATGTTGTGATATTTATTGAAAAATCATTATCCTCAGCTTTTCAAATTATAAGAAACAATGGCTTATGGGTAAAAGTTTAGCAGCTGTCAAGGAAAAAGAGTGGAATGGAACCCTCAGTCTATAACGTTTGCTAATTTCCATGGTGCACACCTGTCTGGCATGCCCAGTTTTGAGCTCCCAAGGTGAAAACATTAAACTGAGGGCTTAAACAGCTACTGACTCCCAGGACCAGTCCAACATAGAGCTAACTCAGTCGTCAACTTCCTAGCAGCTTAGCAGTTGGTGAAGAGGGAAATCTTGGGCCAGATTCCAAGTAGAGAAGGAACCACAATGTAACAGGAAGTATTGAATGAAAATTCTGGATCCTTTCCTTCTGGCCTGGAGCTGCTCAGATGTACTTGGAGATTTTAGGTTGGTCACTTGCCCATTCTGAGCCAAATATATCATGTGTAAAGAGGGGGGGTGTGTGGTGGGTAAGATGACTCCTTGTCTAAAGGCACTGACCACCAAGACTGACAACCTGAGTACCATCCCCAGAACACACATGGGGGACGGAGAGAAGCAAATCCTGCAGTTTGTCCTCTAACCCCTACATATATGTAAACACACACATGCACACACACCAAAACCCTTTAATAGAAGAATATGACTAAATTTGTAATATCAATCAAGGCTACACATCTGAGCACTTATTTAGCCATGTATTCATTTTTACCTATTGCCAAATGAACTCTGCCAGAGAATTATGGGGCAGGAGCTTTGTGATTTTTTTCTTCCCTTTGCGTAACTCCACAGGGTTTCTTACATGTAGCCTATCGAATAAGCACCGATGGCTTGAAGCCCCACCTAAGCTTAATATCTACATCTCTTGTTTCATACAACACAGTCCTGAATAACCTGTGTCTCCGGGCCATCATATCCCTGTGTTATCTCTTTTGGAGAGCAGACTTGTGATTGTTTCTAAGCTGCAGAACGTGGCAAAATCATGGGATGCTCCTTCGATGACTCTATGATGCCACTGCCAGGCTGATTTTCAAGACCTTCTCTTCTGCCACCCTGGGAGGAAGCAGCTGCCCCATTGTGACCAACTCTGGGGGCAGTGTCACAAGGAATGTGGAGCTAAGAGTTGGACTCCAGGAGCAACCACAAGAAATTACCGACAATAGGAAGCCAATTCCTCTGTAGCTGAAGCCCATGTTTTCTTGCTGACTGTCACCTCGGGGTGGCTTTCAGCTCCTTGAAGCTGCTGCTGGTTCCTAGACACATTGCCCTCAATGGCTCTCCTAATAGGACAGATCTTGTTTCCAAAGCCAAGAAGGATGGTGCTAAGAAAGAGTCTTAAAGACTGACACCTATCCATCATCATTGCCTTATTATATTGGACAGAAACAGTCCACATGCCCCTCCCACATTTAAGGCGAAGGGATTAAACAAGACTGTGACTCGTTGCTGGTCACTTTATGGTGAACTAGCCACAACTGTTGATGTCATGTAAGAGGTGAGAAAACATGCTTGCAAGGTTCCGAGGCACACACATGCTCCCATAGTCAGTAACCCCTGAGCCAGCACTGCTAGTCAACTTTTGACTTGAAAGAGGAGTTGCTCAGCTCTGCTCAGGATGCATGCTTAGGACTGTTACAAGATACAATCAAGCACACAAAAATCTCTCGAGTATATTTGGGCATTCATAGATCCATGAACCAGGTGGCACCAAGCAGCATATGGTTCAGTGCTTCCTGCAGGATGAGAAAAAAAGAGGAAAGATTCTTCTGCAGAAGCCAAACTGAGAAATTATATTTTATTGGTTAAAGTGAAGAGTCCTAGACTGGAAGTGGGTTGGTAGTTTTTGATGGGCGAAAACTCAACTAGAAGTTAGTAAGTAGGTTCTAACTAGGTAAGCTGAAGTGGAAGCTTCACTTGGTTTATTTACACTTGGTTTCAACTTGTTCATGAAGAATCTCAACACTGTTTCTCAGCCTAATGCTCCCAGTTAAGGACTGTTTAACAGAAGTTAATAAGAACTCACTGGAATGGGAACCAGAGCGGTGACTCGGTTGGCTAAGAATGACTGATGCTCTTCTAGAGGATTCAAGTACAGATCCCAGCACCCATGTCAGATGGCTCACACTCAAATGTCATTCCAGCTTCAGGGCATCTGATACCATCTTCTAGCCTCTGTGAGCACCTACATACACACACACACACACACACACACATACACACACATGCACAATGCACACATGCATGCATGCACATTAATTTTTTTTTTAAAGGTTTATTTATTTATATGAATACACTGTAGCTGTCTTCAGATACACCAGAAGAGGGCATCAGATCCTATTAGAGATGGTTGTTAGCCACCATGTGGTTGCTGGGAATTGAACTCAGGACCTCTGGAAGAGCAGTCAGTGCTCTTAACCACTGAGCTATCTCTCCAGCCCGCACATTAATTTTTTAAAATAAAGATAAATCTTTTTAAAAGTGTTCTCTGGAAAGGGTTTGCAGCAGCCAGTCTCCTTTTGTTGTCAAAAGGAAAATTTCGCTCTTAAACTCAGAAAGTAAAGTGGCTAGATCACATGACTCTTTTGTTCCTTTGCTTCATCTCAGCATTTTATGTCAACATTCAGGGGTTTGGGAGCACCCTGAAGTCCAAAAGGCAATCTTGCTTGTAAAATTAAATTGAAATTTTTAAGTGATATTTTAACCCTAAAGAAAGATTTGTCACTGTAAAAATGAGTAAGGAATTTGGCTGGGCCTTTAAGGGGAATCTCTGCACACATACACAGGTTCACAGATTCAGAGCATACAGAGAGCCTCAGGACACACCAAGAATAAATACAGTGCAAACAACTGCCTTAGCTTCAAAGAGAGAGAAGCTTTCGGCAGACTGAATGGGAATGAAAACATGCCCAGCGTCAGCAAAGGCAGATGAAAACAGACCTGGCCTGATCTTACTGTCCACTCACCGAGTTACATACTCAAGCACCAGACCAACGAGCTACACCCTCAGCCTCCAAAGCAAATATTAATAAACTCTATTTCAACCTAACTTCTTATTTGCACTAAATATTCATTTTTATGTGAAGTTTTCTACTTTTCAAATCAGTATGAGATTGTCCCACAGGCATACCCATGGCTGTGGAGTGAGATTCAGGTGTCTGTGGTATTCAATAATAGCAAAAGCTAGACAGGGAAGGGGAGATGGTCCAATCGACAAAGTTTTTGCCATACAAGTACGAGGACCTGAGTTCAATCTCCAGTACCTGTGTAAAAACCCATGCATGGTAGTGCATGCCTGTAATTCCAGTGCCTGGAAAACAGAAAGAGGGGATACCCTAGCCAAATCGCTGGCTTCTAGATTCAGCAAGAGAACCTGTCTCAAAATGTAAGATGGAAGGGCTGGTGGGATCACTTGGTAGTCTTGTCGCTCTTCCAGAGGACTGAGGTTTGGGTCCCAGCATCCACATCAGGTGGCTCAGAACTGCTCCTCCAGTTCTTGGGGATCAGATAGCCTCCTGGCCTCTCTGGGCACTGCATGCATGTGGTAAACTTATATACATGCAAATAAAACGGTTATACACATAAAATAAAAATAAATAAATATTTAAAAACAAGGCAGTAACTAGAGAACATTCTCTTCTCTCTCTCTTTTTCTCTCTTTCTCTCTCTCTCTCTCTCTCTCTCTCTCTCACACACACACACACACACACACACACACACACACACACACAAGAAAAGGATGTACATACATACAAATATGTATTGAGACATAGTCCACTCTCTTAAGGCCAGGGATTTATCCACATTGCTCTCTTGTTATTCCACCTTTAGTTTACACTATTTTACAATATATATGTTTCATCCATTGACAGATTGTTGGCTTATTTCCATATCAGTATTTTCTTAAATTCTTCTTCAATAGAAGTTAAATATAAGGCTTAACTGCATTTAACTACATGTGTGTGTATGTGTATGTGTGTGTATATTTTTATTTCTACATTCTGTAATTATAAGCAACATTACAAATGAAAGCTTCATGGCTAAATAATTTATTTCATAGTTCCCTACATGCTCATAGCTAAGCAGTCTTAATTTGGGTGTATGAGGGTTCTCATGTAGACGTGATGTACCAAAGATCCTTTTCAGAACTGTGTCAGACTGTCTGAATTTGTCTCTAAATGGCTCTTTCACATAACTGACATTTGAACTGTGTCAATGCTTTTGAGTTAAGTGTCCAGCGTGGATTCAAGGTTCTCTCCAGTCTAGACCAAGATTTTTTTTAATATTACAGATACTTCTTAATTCACAGTAGGGGTTATATTATAGTAACCCTATTGTAAGTTTAAAATGCTGTAAATCAAACCAATTTACAATCCAGAGGTCCCACTTGTTAGTATATACCAAAGGATTCCAGGCAAACATGTCACAGAGATACTTTACTATGGCACTATTCACAATAGCAAAGTTACAGTATTGACACAGATGCCCACCAACAGCTGTATTAACGAAATGTGATGCATACACAGACAAACACACACACACGAGAGAGCGAGACAGCCAGACAGACACGGAAAGACAGAGACAGACAGAGAGAGACAGAGAGTTTTATTCAGCTGCAAGAATAAATAAAATCATGTTATTTGCAAGAAAGTTATGGAACTAGAGGTCATGTTAAGCAAAATTAGCAAGGAACAGAAAGTGAGACATATTTTTCTCCCACATCTAAATTTTAAAAGGGGTGGAAAAGAGAAAGAAAGAGTAATGAGAGAGAGAGAAGACAAATATACATAACTTCTCCCATATGTGAGATTTTTGTATGTGACAGGAAAGCAGAACAGAAGGTACTTGGGGGGAGAAAGAGACCAGTGGAAAGAGAGAAGGGTGATGGTGTAAAATAGAAACCAAGGACAAAGGTACACCGGTATGGAAAGATACAATGATACACATTTTTATATGTTAAACTAAAGTCTTAATAAAAACCTATTTAATATACCTAATCTTTCTACCAACTTCTCTGCATCATCTACTGTCAGACTCACTCTCATTTACTCATGATGACATGCCAACTGATGTCATGAATATCTCAGTTTAAAAGAGGTTAGCATTTGTCTACTTCTTGTTCATCATGACACAGTAGGTATAGCAGCAAGGGTGTGAGGTGGCTGGCCACACTGCAATAGGTATGTGCTTGTCAGGCTCTCTGCTTCTCCTACTTTATTTGGTCTAGGGCCCCAGCCCATTAGATAGTACAACTCACATCAAAGTGGATCTTCCCTACTCCGTTAAAGTTCTCTGGAAATGTCTTCACAGCCATGCCCAGTGGTACACCTAAGTAATAGTAAATCCAATAAAGTTGAAAGTGAAGATTAATAATCCAAGTCCGCCCTTGCTGACTTCATACATGTCACATCACTTTAAACCACCACATGCTGCCCTTAGTCAAAGGATCATGGCATCTCATGAGACAAAATGCACTCAATTCATGCAACATTGTTTACATTCTACACAGAGATTCACAGTAATGACAACTATAAGCCCCCTTATATTCAAAGCCAAGTAACAGGGTCTGGGGATGTAGCTCAGTTGGTAGAGTGCGTGTCTAGTATGCTTTAAGCCCTACAGTCGATTCCTATCACTTCATGGAGCAGAAATATGCCTCTAATTCCAGTACTTGGGGAACAGAGGCAGGAGAATCAGACATGCATGATCATCCTCAGCTACACAATAAATTCAAGGCCAGACTGAGCCTCCTGAGAACCTGTCTTAAACAATAATGATAATATAATTTACTACTAATACGCAATGACAACATATTGACCATTCATACTCCTAAGGGGGAAAGGAGTAGTAGCAAGGACAGATCAGAACAAAGCAAGACTAAAACCCAATAGGAGAAGCAACAAATGCTGTAGTTCCAAATCTGGCATCTAGGGCAGGCCACACAGTGGCATCATCTGGGCAGCGATGGAATTGGGCAGTTCCATCCCTGTAGCACTACAGATTGAAGCACGTGTAGACTTCCCTTTGGATCAGCTGCACTCTGTACCTGCAATTTACTTAATGTGCATCACACAGCCCTGGCATCAACATCTTGAGGTTTCCATTGACAATTGGTCTTCACCTTCACAGGGCCTCCTTGAAGGAAATCTGACACTTGACACACACTGACCAGTGCCAAGAACTTTCTAGAATCATGGTGATAGTCCTGAGTCCCCATGGCTTTTGCATTTAAATGCCTGAAGACCAACAACACATAGAGGATGACATCATTTCAAATGAATTTGTAACCTTGCATCTCGGAGGAGCCTCCTTTGACAGGGTACCTCCCTCAAAGCGCCATGTCTATTGTCTCAGTGCAGAGCAAGAGGTTCCTCTTTAATTGTGCTCCTTCTCCTCCTCCTCTTCTTCTTCTGTATTTTTATTGGATATTTTATTTACATTTCAATTGCTTTTCCCTTTCCAGGCCTCCCCTTCAGAAACCTCCTATCCCATCCCTCCTCCCCCTGCCTCTATAGGAGTGCTCCCCCAACCACTCACCCATTCCCATCTTCCAGCCCTGGCATTACCCTACACTGGGGCATCAAACACCCTCAGGTCCAAGGGCCTCTCTGCTCACTGATGTCCAACAAGGCCATCCTCTGCCACATATGCAGCTGGAGCCATGGGTCCCTCCATGTGTACTCTTTGGTTGGTGGTCCAGTCCCCTGTAGCTCCAGGGTGAGGCCAGCCAGTTTGTTTGTTGTGCCCCCATGGAGCTGCAAACCTCCTCAGCTCCTTCAGTCTCTTCTACAACTCCTCCATCGGGAACCCCAGGCTCAGTCCAATAGTTGGCTGTGGTGCACATCTCTTCTAACAACTATTTCTACTGTGTCCACAGCTGCTATGTCCACAGCTTTAAGCTCATTTTCCTTTTCTAGACATACTGTGAATTTTCAGTCTTTCTTCTCTTTTGTATGTTCTTTCTCACTGTAAATCTGGCTATGAGCAGGGAGAGGGGACCATGCCACACCCTGAATGAAGTATGGATGTCTTGAAACTTAGTTTATGAAACAGAAAAGTCATTTCTTTTGGATTCAGTAGCACTCAAACATTGAGGATGTGATCAGAACACAGCTAGATTCTTTGCATGGATATAATGTAAGTGGCCTCTATCTCAGTTCCTGATAGAATCTCTGCTACTCTCTAAGACATTATGAGCCCAGATCTCACTACCCACATCTCTTTCTGCCTTCTAGTATTCCTAATTCCCACCAGGACACACCTTTAGGCTCTAGTTAGAGCACTCTAGGACTATGCTAGTCATAGCTCCAAATTCTTCCACATGTCTTCTACAAACTCACACCAAAGTCCTACAAACCATATAGCCACACAGCCACAGCTTATATTAGTGACTGTTCTTATTTCTGTGACCAAGTAACAGACAGAAGGCAATGTAAGGATTTCTTTTTGGCATGTGTTTTTATGAATATGGTCCAATATGCCAGAGTATGAGGCTGGCCACACTGCATTAGCAGTTAGAAAGCAGACAGATGTGGCCTTTGATGCTTATTAGGCTTCCTACTTCTCTCTCCTTTGAGACACCCTCCCAGGCACACCCAAGGATGTGCCTTGTAGGTGTTTCAAAACTAGTAAAATTGATAATTAAGATTAACCATCACTGCACTGTTTTCATATAGATTGTTTTTGTTAGAGGCTTCTAAAGAGACTAGATTCTTCCTCAGCAATAATAATAATAATAATAATAATAATAATAAATGATCAACTAGTACATCACCATGAAAACATCACCAAAGAAAACTATGTGTCTTTATTGCTAAATTAAGTCCAAGGTTCTTGCTGCAAAAGTCCATTTCCTTTATGAGGTGCTGAAGCAAGCCATAGCAACCGAGATTAAGAAGCACGCACCTCCAATATATGGACAGTATGAATCCTGAAGTTGTTCTTAGCAAGATTTTTGCAACATATTCAAATATAAATGTGTGTGATTAGTACTTTGAAATCACATGTGTTCACATAATTTGTTTCTTTTGTCAACACATCTAATTTGATTAAGGCCAACATTGGGTCAGGTCCTAGGATGCTGTGAGTATCTCTATCTATACCTACTGGAGTGCATAGTGCCTTACTTGCTGCTTCTACATGGCATCAGCTTCATCTCCTTTGGTACCTGGAAAGCTCATATTTATCAGCACAACCAAAAAGCTAGCAAGAAATTCAGTGTGTACTGCTCTGGACACTTCAGTCTCTGTATCCGCCACTCCTATGAGGGAAGTCCTGTAGCCAGGCAGGACTCCCAGAGGAGGGATAAAGACACTAACCCACCCACAAAACCTTCAACCCTAAATTTGAAGTACAGGAACAAAGATGGAGCAGAGACTAAGGGAATGGCCAACCAATGACCAGCCAAACTTGAGACCCATCCCATGGGCAAGAACTAATCCTCAACACTATTATTGATACTCTGTTGTACTTGCAGACAGCAGCTTAGCATAACTGTCCTCTGAAAGGCTCCACTCAGAAGCTGACTGAAACAGATGTAAAGACCCATAGCCAAATATTAGATGAAGCTCAGGGAGTCTTGTGAAGGAGTTGGGGGATGGATTGAGGGACCTGGAGAAGATAGGGACTCCACAAGAAGACCAACAGAGTCAACTAACGTTGACCCTTGGGGGCTCCCAGAGACTGAACCACCAACCAAAGAGCATACACTGGCTAAACTTAGGCTCCCCACACATATGTAGCTTGGTCTTCATACAGGTCCCCTAACAACTGGAGCAGGGGGCTTACCCTGACTCTGTTGCCTGCCTGTGGATCCTGTTCCCCTAACTGGGTTGTCTTGTCTGGCCTCAGTGGGAGAGGATGTGCCTAGTCCTGCAGTGAGTTGAGGTGCCAAGGTGGATTGGGGGACTCCTCCTTCTTAGAGAAGGAGAGGGGGCAATGAGGGGACAGGCTGTGTGAGGGGGCATTTGGAGGAGAAAGTTCAGCAATCAGGATGTAAAGTAAATAAATTAATTATTTAATGAAAAACAAAAGAAGAATAGGCTTTACCCGCCACCACTGTAGGGAGAAACTTTAGTGATGGAAAAGTAGGATTGCCAGGATAGAATTCATGGGCTTCAGTTCCATTTACAACCTGCAGGATTTCAGGCAACTTGCTAACCACTTCGTGCCAAATACAATGTGAAAAATAAGATTAAAAAAATAATACTCACCTGTTAGTCTGTCACAAATATTAAGTAAGCTGTTAGACCAATGCTTGTGCTATATGGACATATATTATTGTTCTTTTTCTCTAAATGTTGGTTGGCTCAATCTCAAGACAAATGACTACAAGGATCATTACATTTAAAACCTATGGTCTATATCTCAACCTCCAACTTATATCCCCAGATAAGCCATTCATTTCACTAACCTCCATGAAGCCTTCCCTGATTTGAGACTCGATTAGGAAACATTCTTTGTACTCCTGTGTACCCTGTGATTACTTCTTATCCAGCATCTATGGCACAGGCTTGAAATAGGAGCCTGTGCCATATTAACTTTCTATCCAGCACCTAGGAGGTGTCAAATATGCTCATGCATTTATTGAACAGATACAAAATAGGTACAAATACAAGGGCTATTGTTACCTGCTAGTTGGAAGAGCCATTACTATGTGCTAGATCAGAAAAGCTAGTAACAACAACCACAAAAAAAAGGTCATAACTAAATTGGGAAGATCAATTCTACATGAATAAAAAGTTTAATGATTGTAAATTATGCATAATTACAAAAAAAGAAAAACTCTCTCATACATATCACCAATTGTGACATCGGAGTAGCAAGCAAACTTCTAAACGGCACAGGAAATACATTGCAGACAAAAGGAAGCACAGGACCAGGAATCACCTGTCTGTGTGTTTTTGACAAAGGAGCTAAAACTGTCCAGTGGAAAAAGGACAGCATTTTCAACAAATGGTGCTGGTTCAACTGGAAGACAACATGTAGAAGAATGAAAATTGATCCATTCTTATCCCCTTGTACAAAGCTCAAGTCCAAGTGGATAAAGGACCTCCACATAAAACCAGATACACTGAAACTAATAGAAGAGAAGGTGGGGAAAAGCCTCGAATACTTGGGCACAGGGGAAAAGTTCCTGAACAGAACTCCAATGGCATATGCTCTAAGATCGAGAATTGACAAATGGGACTTCATAAAATTGCAAAGTTTCTGTAAGGCAAAGGACACTGTCAATAGGACAAAACGACAACCAACAAATTGGGAAAAGATCTTTACCAATCCTTCATCTGATAGAGGGCTAATATCCAATATATACAAAGAACTCAAGAAATTAGACTCCAGACAACCAAATTACCCTATTAAAAAATGGGGTATAGAGGCTAACAAAGAATTTTCAACGGAAGAAACTCGAATGGCCGAGAAGCATCTAAAGAAATGTTCAGCATCCTTAGTCATCAGGGAAATGCAAATCAAAACAACCCTGAGATTCCATCTCACACCAGTCAGAATGGCTAAGATTAAAAACTCAGGTGATAGTAGATGCTGGCGAGGGTGTGGAGAAAGAGGAACACTCCTCCATTGTTGGTGGGACTGCAAGATGGTGCAACCACTTTGGAAATCAGTCTGGCGGTTCCTCAGAAAATTGGACATAGCATTACCCGAGGATCCAGCTATACCACTCCTAGGCATATACCCAGAAGATGCTCGAACATATAACAAGGACATATGCTCAACTATGTTCATAGCAGCCTTATTTATAATAGCCAGGAGCTGGAAAGAACCCAGATGTCCTTCAACTGAGGAATGGATTCAAAAAATGTGGTATATTTACACAATGGAGTATTACTCAGCTATTAAAAACAATGAATTCGAGAGGTTCCTAGGTAAATGGATGGAACTAGAAATTATCATCCTGAGTGAGGTAAGCCAATCACAAAAGAACACACATGGTATTCACTCACTGATTATTGGATATTAGCCTAGAACCTTGAAATGCCCAAGATGCAACTCACAGGCCACATGAAGCCCATAAAGAAGGAAGACCAAGTGAGGGTGATTCGGTCCTTCTTAGAAGGAGCAACAAAATACTCAAGGGAGCAAATATGGAGACAAAGTGAGGGACAGAAACTGAAGGAGGGGCCGTCTCAAGACCACTCCACCTGAGTATCTATCCCATGTGCAATCACCAAAGGTAGATGCTGATGTGGAAGACAGGAAGTGCATGCTGATAAGAGCCTGATATGGATATCTCCTCAGAGGCCTTCAAGAGTCAGACATATTCAGAGGCAGATGCTCACAACTAGCCATTGAACTGATCATGGGGTTCTCAATAGAGGAGTTAGAGTGAAGACTGAAGGAGCTGAAAGGATTTGTGGCACCATGAGGAGAGCAACAATACCAACCAACCACAGCTCCCAGGGTCTAAACCACCAGCCTGGGAGCACTTAGGGAGGGATCCAGGGCTTCAGCTGAATATGTAAAAGTGGAGGGCCCTGCTGGGCATAGGTGGAAGAAGAGAACCTTGACCTCATGAAGGCTGGATGCCCCAGGGGGTGGGAATTTTGAGGGTGGGGAGGTGGGAGTGGGGGGGGTAGATAGAGGTTACATCCACAGAGAAGAAGGAGGAGGGGCGAGGGGATTGGGGGTTCCGAGGGGGTGGTGGGGGATGGGGTAAGGGGACAACATAGGAAATGTAAATAAATCATCCAATAAAAAAAAAAAGAGGCATGGTTTGCTTTGGAATTTTGCATCTCAGTCACAAAATACACCTTTATAAATTGCAGCACATTACTGTCTAAACAGCAGCATCTTTTTGTGCACATACTAACAGTGGTGTATTTTGTAATCCATACTGATCTAGGTTTGATGAAATAAGGTCACGGGGTCAAAGAAAAGACAATTATTGTATATGCATTTTTTTTCCATGAAGGAAAATATCAGACAGTACAAAGGCTACCTGTCTGAAGATTGTGTTAATCTCTTCTTCAGCAAGTAATTAAAAATTAAAGGTTGCAAGTATCCTAGAAAGAAGCACGTGCCTCTGGAAGCCCAGTGTAAGAGTTGATGAACTTGAGTCCAGCAAGCCTGGCTTTGACAGCCTGGTGATGAGGGCACAGGCTGCAGTGGCCACAGGGAACCACTCTGTGTTTCTTCACTGTGCTCTGGTGCTTTCTAATGCAGATCATCTTTCACTGCTTCTAACCTGTCTTGTGAGTTTCATAGAAGACAAAAATACAACTATTTTCTAAAGCATAGATAACTCCCTCTTCTGCCCGATGGCCACCAGTGTCTGTAGCTGTATTTGGAAAGGTGATAAGCGGTTTATCATTTCCACTGAAGACATCTCCTTATTAAACGAGACTTGTTTCTTAAGCGTGACATGGTACCAGCTAGAATCAGGCTTTTGCTGAGCATCACAGGAACTGAAAAGCTGTACTGCTCATAAACACACTACAACGTCCCACTTGGCTATTATAATGTTTAATTTATCTGATGTCTTGACTGATTTCACACTTACATATGAGGAATTTCATATTATAGTCACACTAATATTTTTAAATCTCCTTGCAATGCCATGACAAATAGGAGAAAATAGATTTTTTTGCCACAGACTTTCTTTAGAAGAAATTAAAAACAGACATTTCTGCTAGCTTATATTACTCTCTATGTTTCTCATGTACATGAGCATGTACGTACACACACACACACGCACACACACACACACACAGAGAGAGAGAGAGAGCAAAGTAATATTCTCCTGTCGAGCTAAAACCATCTTATTTTGATATATAAACACATATCACATAATTTGTATCTTTAATCAACACATCTAATTTGGCTAATGCACATGGGTGATTGGGTGTCTATGTGCTAATAACAGTGTCTGAATGCTAATGGCTGGGAAAAGCTAAGTGCCTGAGAATAGACTTGGATTGACGATGAGCGTTTGCCTCATGCCTTCCCTAGAACTGTTTGGTTTCACCTCCATTTAACCTTGACATTTATAAAGAAAATCTAAAGGTTTCATAAATAGGAATCCAGCTTCAACACAAAGCCAAATGCCAAAAAGCCCTACACAAAAAGTCCTATGGGGAAAATATTCAAGGCCAAGCAAGAGCATCTTTTTAAAATTCTTGGCACTTTGACCTTACTACAGAAAGATGGCCCCCCCAAAATTAATGAGTCTAAAAGAACTCCCAGCAGTAAAAGCAATGATATATATATATCATTGCTTTTGACAGTACACAAGAACCTCTGGCTTTACAGAAATGATAATGCCATGTTTATATAGTTCTGCATGCTTATAGAATTCCTTTTCAAATCATTTAGTTGCTGTACATAGTATATTCTTACCCAACTCTGAGATCCAAAATCACAAATCTCCTTCTCAAGGACTCTTTTTAAAGAGTCTCATAGCTATCAACATGGGACTTGGAAGAATCAAGCTGAAACTGGACTAGAAGCATCCTCTCTGAGGACTAGCTCGCACAGTATCTGAAGGTGCTAAGCAAGATGTCAAAGAAGAAAAGCCATCAACAGTTCTACCCACCTGTAGAATCTATGCAACTGCAACAATGACAAGTCTAGCAAGATAGCCTCATAGTTGTTGGAGGTGACCAATAGTCATCTAACTGGACTTCAGGCCCAATTAAGAAGAATGAATTTCATGTCTAGGGCTGAAAACCTAGCCAACTACCTGAGGCTAAGGATGTCATAAACCCTGAACAAGATCCTACTCCTACCACTTTCCTAAACCAGCATAATCTCCAATTTAATCCTAAATGCCTATCCTTATAGCTGGAGATAGGTCTAGCTCTCACCCCTCATCAAAGAAGCTTTTTCTTGCAACAGATGGAGATCATCACATAAAATCTACAACTGTTCAAAAACGCAGTGAACAACTGATCTTGGTGTGCCAAGACCCCAACTAGTACACTTATGATACCTAAAGTTCAGGGAATATCATGAAGAGGGGATGGGAAGATTGTAAGAGTCAGAGGACCAGGACAGCTGCTGTGGGATAAAGTTTTCTATATGTGACAGGAAGCTGCACACATGAAACTTTAACAATATGGACATCTAAATACGACGTGCAATAACACCACCAGCTGGCGCACCAAAGTAGGTGGAGAAAAGGATCATTAATCTTCATACCTAGGTTGAAGAGCTAGAGGGAGAGCCTGCCTTCTTCAGAGATGATAGGTTACCCTGATAGGTTATTGAGCCCAAAGTCATCAGCCTTAAACACATGCACATATGAGCCACACTAAATGAACTCAAAATGAACTCAGCAGGTTATACATAAAAGTAATAATTAAAGAATAGGCCATGAATTTCAGATGGAATTGGCAGGGGCATGGTAAAGCATGTAAATACAGCATTCTGATATGAAATTATTGTAAAAACATTTTTTAAGTTTTAATGAAAAGAATCTCATAGCATACAAACTATTTAAATTCAATTAGTTCATTCTTCCCTGAATTTATCTGACAGAAGAAATTCTCTGCAACAACATTTTGGTAAAGTTGTTTAAAAAAAAAAAAAGATAACCAGAAGACAGATTGAAGCCCACAGAACCTGGGGTCAACTCTGCTTTAATTGCCTGTAAATCTCAGAGTGAGTCATGTGCCCGTGGTTCATGCTTTTTAGTAAATGAAAAGGTGGGACTCTGTGAACTCTGGGGTCTTCCCAGGCTCATAAAATTTAAAATTTATGAAAATGAAAATGAGGGCTAGAAGAAAATGTTGGACACCACCTGGAGGTGGTGTTTCTAGGTGGAAACAGCAGCAACACTCTTCAGTCCCACTAACAGACCTTCCAAGCAGCCTGAACATGTGAGCCCAGCTGTAAAGCTATACCTCGTCAACAGAAATCCAGTTCAGATCAGGAAGAAGAGACTTAGCAAAACGAAAAGGGTAAGAAAGGACAGAAAACAAAATCCGCTGGGAGAGCATGCTGAGAACCAGTCTTCTGTGGAATATCAGTCTAAAGAAGTGTTAGAATGAAATGGCTGGTTCAGAGGTGAGACCAAGAACAGAGTCATGCACATGGCTGATTAATGGATCAACAAGCTCCTGTGGAGTGCTCGGCCAAAAACGGAACATCTATATCATTACCTCTGCCCCCAAGGCTCAGGGATTATCAAGAAATAGGGAACATAAAAATTATACGAGACTCAGGTCAGCAGGGAGCACAGTCAATCAGTCTTATGAGTGTGACAGGATCAACGCATTCGTTAATTTACAGAAGCTATGATTGCCTAAACAAGATAAAGCCAGTTATACCAGCATGGAGGAGGGAGGGAATCAGAGACCCTATCCCTAAAAGAAGAACATTGATAGTTGACAGCTACTAGGATAAGGAAGTGAGTTTGGATCCCTGGTAGGTTAACCATGTTAGGATAGAACAAATTGGACTTAGGAGGTTATTTTTTTTAAGGGAGGATATGAAGTTGGTGGGTGTTTGGGGAGAGGTGGATCCAGGAGGAATTAAGTGAAGTAGCAAGTAAAACAATTAAAAGACATTGTATGAAATTCTCAAATAATTCATTTTAAATAGTGTGTGTGTGTGTGTGTGTGTGTGTGTGTGTGTGTGTGTGTGTGTGTGGTGTGTGTGCTCCTTTTTTAAAAGAAAGAACAGACCCATGATTCCCAAGATTCTGCAAGCACAGTCACCTGGAGCAAAGAAACCATAATATACTGGATGAAATTTAAACTTATACCTCATCTTTTCCGTGTGACTCGGGTGGCTCTTTACAACTATTCTTAACTTTGCCTTACAATTTGCCTTACAATTCAGTAAAGAAATAATAAATAAATAAATAAATAACACGAAAAGTAGTTGAATGTAGTCAATTTTCCAGTCCAGAGTCCCTCAGGGTGCCCATATCTCAAGTCTATGAAAAGAGGAGGGGCTACTATGGCTGAATTCTCAGACTGTGAGTAAGGATGGCTGGTACTGACATCTCCAGAGTATAAAGTGGAGACAGGAGCTAGCTTGGCTTAGGGAAATGCAGAAATATGAATTGGAATACCTGAGCAGACTCCAAGACCAAATCAAGGGACAGGGCGATAGATTAACTCCCAGTGCTACTTTACTGTGTGCATATCTTTCCAAATATTTTTGAGCAATAACTTTATGTTATGAAATGGGCACAGGAAGCAGGAATGCTTAGCCAATGAGATAAATACATATAAACCCCTGAGATTGTGCCACTCATGTGGCTTTGAAGGCACTGATCCGAAGCTCATTTCGAGCAAAAAAAAAAACAAAAAAAAACAAAAAAAGGAAAAGAAGAATGAATGGCAGGAAACAATGAAGCAAATGGCAAGAAGCACAACTGGAAAGCTCATCTGGGTGCTGTAGTGTGTCCATCGGGCTGGCTTCAAGAACTGCAAAGAAAAATGGCAGCAAGAACCTGACACACTACTTATTCTTAAAGTCCCTTGATTAAAGATGTGTAAGAAAAAAATGTGCCTTCGCCTAGGGAAAAGCCACTAAAACTTAAACATAATGGTTTTTTAAAGTCTGGGCTACAATTTCTGTCCATTCAATGCTGTCCCATCTGCTTCCTCATAGACAGTGTCCCTATTTAATTTCTGAATGTCCCTGCAAGGTCCATGTGTTAGCTGCTTGGTTCCCAGAATGTGGCCACTGAGATTTGAACTGTTAGATCATGGAGATGTTTGGGGATGAGGGAGGATGGGGAGATGACTCAGCTGTGAGAGCTTTGAAGAGTAGAGTTTGAATTCCAAGAAATTCAGTGCTGAGTGGGCATGGCATCTCCTCTCAACCCCAGCCATGATCCCTGCCCCATAATTCCATATTCAGAGCAATCTAGCTAGCAAGACGGGTCATTTCAGTGTCCTGAATTTGATTGAGAGGCCCTACCTCAATGACTAAGGTGGTAGAGTTATTAAGGTTGATTACTGACTTTGACGTCAGGCCAGCCTCCACATGCATATGCAAATACATACATGTGTGCCCACATACATGCAATAATATCATATACACGCATACACTACACTACACTACACTACACACACACACACACACACACACACAATCAATCAGGGCCTAATGAGAGGTCTTTAGATCATCTTAGCTTATGCTTGAAGGGAACTCTGAACCTCAGCCTCTTCCTCTTCCCCTTCCTCTTTTGTATCCTGGCTATGAGGTAAGCAGTCTTTCCCACATACTCTGTCAAGACAGAATCAAAGATGGGGAAGAGAAGCTTGCCACCAGGAAACTGGCTGTACAGAGATCAATCCCAGGAAAGAATCCTGTTGCTAAAGTGTCCTGCCCCAGAGTGTTGCATGTGGAGGTCAAGGAAACCAACCAGGGGTGCCCTGGGGATGCTCCCTCCATGGCACTATGCTCTGTCTTGTTAAGCATTCACTTTGCCCCGCACAGAGTACTCTACCCAATCAGAGCTGCAGTTCCCATCTTAGAGAGAGAATGAGTGAAGGCTCCTGCTGCAATGATTGCAATTATTATCACAAATATAATCAAGCACTAATGAGAAATCAGAGGTGGTAGGATAATGAAGGGCAATTGCATATTATGAAACATTGAGTTAATTTGAAAGTATATGGTACAAAAATATTAATAAAGCCTCCAAGTTATGCACAAAATTCAAAATTATGCAATTTCAAAAAGGTTGCTTGATTCATCGCAGGAATTGTTTAGTCTCGATGCTGTTATGCAAAGTGGGTTATAGGGCATGTTTACACACTCTTGCTTGAGCCGGTAAACAGAAATATCCACTATCAGAAACACTATTGTCAGATCTGTGAGGAAATTAATCTTAATTATCTCAGTCTTGAATTATGTAAATTCTTCAAAGATCTATCCGTTGCATAAATAGCTTTCTCTGTAGAAGAGAGCTTGGAAGGCATTTCAGTAACCAACAGTAGTAGTTTTAAAGACATAGGGGTGAGAAAGAGGTAAAGGAGAGAGAAAATGAAAGAATAAAGGAAGTTTGAAATAGTCAAGAAACATAGGAAGGGAAAGTGGACTGAAAACCAATAATTGCCAAATACTAGTGTTCCTTCTCAGTCTCTGGCCATGATGAATTTTTGTATATTGCTAGTGAGATGGAGAAAACAAAGACACTGACATTCATGGAGCTAGGGCATAGAATATTTACATGCTTTCAAACATCCTGGATTATCAAAACGTGTCCTCCAGAATCTGTTGACATTAAAATTCTTTGCCTTGCCAGCTGTGAATTCTGCCAGTGGCAGGTGACAGGTAGGATTAGGTTGGAATTTATTTTGCTTATGGAGGGCAGGGGGCACACAAAGGTGCACACTCACAAGCTATACCATGTGTGTGGAGGTCAGAAGACTACTTGCATGAGTCAGTTCCCACTTCTATCCTGTGGGTTTTGAGTATCAAACTCAAGCCAACAGTTTTAGTGGTAAGCACATACGCCCACTGAGACATCTTGCTGGCTTGATGAATCAAACTTGGATGATCACAGATAGGTCTATAGTCTGTTTTTTCAGAAATATCATTGCTTCATAACATGAAGGTACATAAAACTACAGCCCCATAGAAAGAGGCTCAACCAAACAGGATACCAGATTGAACACAGGGAGAGTAACTGTTGATGTTGATTTTTTAAAATATTTAAATGTGTATCAATAATTAAGAGAAAATGCCTAGAACAGTAGCAGTAGTATATGTGGTGGTATGTGTGTATTTCAGCAATTGAGGAGAGGTAGATAAAACAAAAATCATTACAAACTCAACAAAGAGCAGAGAGAAACAGAATCCAAGAAATATAGCAGCAATAATAGGCCCAAATGTTTCACTAATCATAACAAAAACACCTGCTTTATAGCCATCACACAGAAGCACAAGCTGATGATGATATGGTAAGTTAATTAAGACTACCTATGTCCTCCTTATAAGAACCACATTAAAGTGAGACTAAGAAGCTAAAAATAAGGTGGCACAGCCCCTTATGAGCAACTACACTGGCTGCTGCTGCTGGGCAAATGGTAACCACTGTTCCCTACCTACCCTCCTCAACAGAAACTGTGCTTCAATATTAATTTCAGATCTTAAAATGTACAGTGAGGTGGGACATTAAAAGAAACACACACAAAAATTTATGTTGTCAAACTAAAATCCACAAAGCACCTATAGTCACACAAAATAGTTTCAAAATTCATAAAGCTATAAAGTTAGTAGACAGCAGGCACAGATGGGAATCATTCATTGGCCTAGCAGAATTGTTAACGTGAAAGACATTCCTTCAAAAATGATTGTCATTTGCTATGAAAGTAGGGACTTGGATTTTAGCCATGGTAAGCTTAACTAGTACTTACAACAAGAGGCTACATAAACAGAGATTAGACATCTTTAAACATTCACAAGAGATTTAAAATATGGGTCAGACTTAAATATCTCAGCTCCAAAAATAGAAATTATCACACAATCCAATGACTCTTGAAATCTAAAGCAAAAGATAAAGTGCCAGCCCATAAAAAACAACTGAGAAACTCTGAAGAGATCTTTCAGTTACTTCTGAGTAAAAGCAAAAGTTAAAATTAAAAGTGCAGATTTTTCAAAAGTAACACTGATAATGGCATTGTATAACACAATCTTTGAGATGTAGCCTTAGTGCCATTCAAAGATCTTTAAAGTGACTATCAATTTAAGTTATCTATGATCCAATTGAAGTAATCAAAAGTAAATAAACATAAACATACTAACATATAAAATGATGGAATGTAAAAAACAAGTGTGAGTGTAAAATAGGATATTAAATTATCTGTCACTATTCTAGTTCCATTTCAGTTGTTGAGATGAAAGACTCTAACCTAGGGAGGAAAGGGTTTGTTTCATCTTATACTTCCAGGTCATAGGTCATTAGGTCAGTCAAGGCAGTAGCTCAAGGCAGAAAACTCAAGGCAAGACTGCGTGATATTCTGTGCAGTGTTACCTTCAGCAGGGAACTCACCTCCACCAGGAACTCACTCTCAGGCAGGGAAGGGCAGAGGAACCAAGGAGGATACTGGTTCCTAACTGTCTTGCTTACTAACTTCCTGGTATAAACCAGGACCACCTGCCCAGGGATGAACCAGCCACAGCTGTCTGGATTCTCCTGCATTCATCAAGACAATCCCGCCACTGATGTGTGCACAGATTGACCTGATAAAGACAGTTACTCAACTGACACCCTTTGTAGGTGACTCTAGTTAAAATGAAAATTGGCCCTTTAGATTTAAAAAAAAATCACAACAATATAAAATTGATTATAGTCGAGCAAGTTTGTGCAATTAAAATGATTTGTACAACAAAACCAATACTAGCCTTTTAGGAGAAAGACTGTGGGGCTAACTAGAGATGATGTGCACAGATTAAAATAATGACAGCTGCATCTAGAACCAGACTACCTGGGTTTGGATTTTTAAGTAAGTTAGTAAGTAAAGAAAAAATTGAAAACGTAGTCAAAGATATAAGACAAAAACTATCATTAGGCCTGTTTTGTATGATTTTTTTTCTTAGAAAAAATGTGAAAGCTACTTCAGAACATAGAAAAGCATTGAGTATTTATTTCATTCTGTTCAACTATCATAGACTCCTCTCCACTAAAATAGATTGTAAAAATGCGCACACTATAAACACACACGCACACACACATTCAAAAAAAATCAAAACTGTGAGTCAAAACAAACCTTTCATCAGTTAACGTTGTCCCTGGAATTTTGTTACAGCAACAGAGAGTTAACTCAGTCTTCTGCAACTTGCTTTTTCTCTTACCAGTTTGACTCAGAGATCTCATATGCCAATGTGTGCATGAACCTTATTTTATTTAAGAAATGAGTAACTACATAGCGAATGTGAAAATCAGACTGTTCTAAATTTCCTTCTGATGAATATAGAAGTGTTAAGTTTCAAACCCAGGATAAGCAGCTGAGGTGCCCTGGGGTGCCTATTTAACATATCAAAATGGACCTGGCCTCCAGATTCTCCCAGTATTCTCCAGTGCCTACCTGTTACATGGCTGGCATACTCCATCCTTTAGCCTGAACTTTCCAACCCAGGGGCTAGGCTGCACTTTCCTATCTATATAATCCAGGCATTTTGGTTACCAGCCCTTTATGTACATTTGGCCTCCTGACTGCTGTGCTTGGCTTCCCTCTCTCCTTTTCCCTCCCCCACCCCACATGGTTCAAAGTCATGACCATTCTGGACTCTCCGAGGTCTGTCTGCCTCTGGCTAAGTTCTCCCACAAATCTATAATGAACTTTCTTCTCCATCATACCTAGGAGCAGTTATGTCTTTTCCTTTTTATTTCTTTTCTTTTTTCACTCAGGATATAGTATGGTTAACTGAAAAAAAAAAAAGCCATAACTTTCTGTCTTTCCCAACATACATGCAATGTGATAGCACAGCTTCCTGAATAGGAAGAGGTGAACAGAAAAGTACAGAATCTCATGAAAGAGCTAACTATTCCCCCATCTCTTTAGCACAGCTTAAAGTAAGCCTCTCAGGTGCATTCCCTTGGCCAGGTGATTGAAATCAGTCCAGTTGGAATGTTAAGCCTCTACCCAGACCAGAAATTCTGTGCTTTAGACCAGAAGGAGTTTGGTTTTTTTTTTTGATTAGTGGGCCTTTATTGCTACTCTGACTTTGAGGATCACTGAGCTACTGCTCACACACTTTCTATTGGAAGGTGAAAGACAAGAACATTCATTTTTGAGTGTGGTGTTTGCTCAGTGACCTGACACACTTGAATCCTTTTGAATACTAGTTTCCTTGTCTACAAATTAAGGATGTGCAAACCTTCTAGCTGGTAAGACAATAAACAGAAAAAAATATGCTGATATCTAGAACACAAATAAAATATAAGACAGTATATTAAAAAAACCCTACATACTTTAGGAGGACAGTCCAGCCTCATAGAAGTATGTCAATAGCATCAACCCTTCCTGTACTTTGTTAGCATCTGCTCTTATTTGATTGGAGGCAACAGTCAAGCCACAATCATAAGAAATCAAAATGGCTTTATAGATTTGAGTTTTTAACAAAACCTATATTTTCACAGCTTTTTTTTTCCCTTTTAACTTGGCTTAAATTGCCTTTCCTGAAATCAATACACTGCATTTACAGTGATACTTTAGGGGGAAAGGGACAATGGCTTTTTTTTTTAGGATCAATAACAAATGACTTGATTCTTATCCAGGCAAGACACATCCAGATTAACTCTTGAGAGCTAAGAGAAGCCATCCTCAGAGCTGAGGCTCACCCAAGATTCTCTCCGATTTCTCAAGACTCAGCTTCTTGTTACTTTGAGGGCGAGAGGACAGAGAGAATGAGAAGAGAAGAAAAAACAATGGAGAGGAAGGTAAAGAAGAGAAAGGTCAGGACGACATGCAGAGGTCAGTCAGAATCAGGTGCACACCCAGCTTAACCTTTAACTAGGTCTGTGATCTACAGTCCACCACTTGGTCTCCTTACATTTCCATTTCCTACTTTGATAAAAGATTATGAGAAAATATTCTAGCATCATAGGCTGTCAATTTTTTTTAATTGCATGTATCTTAGGTGAGTGCTAAGGACTAAATGTGTCCTCTAAATAGACCGTGCTAGAAATTTAATACTCAGCGCAGCAGTAGCAGTAGTGAGAGGTGGGGCTCACTGGGATGTGAGGACAAAAGACTAACTGCATTCTCTGTCTCTGTCTGGGGGCGGGAGGTGTATGCCTAATATAACAACAATGTGAATGTCTCCATCAGTCCTAGGCAAGTTCCTTAGCTTTGACTTCCCCCAGCCTCCGGGATTATGAGCCAAAATTTCTGATCATTATAAATTAGCCAGTTTCAGGTATTCTGTTATAGGAATGCAAAACGAACAATGATACTAAAGGCTGTTGAGCCAAGGTTGAGAGCTACCACAAAACAGTTTCTGAAGTGAATTCTGGAAGTTGAAATTTAATAGTCTTTTTTCACAAAACATCATCTATATGTGACAATGAGACAGAGGAATGGACAAGAAGAGAAGTTTCACAAGCACCCAGCCATAAAGAGACCTCAGCAGACCCACAGGAAGCTTGGAGGCTGGGATGACTTCCTCACAGCTGAGGTAAGGTACTTGTCCTTTGCACTTCCAAGTGTCAGTCACTGGATATAGGCTTTCTCCACAAGAAAGAATAAGTCTAGGGGAGGCAGGACTCTTTAAGGAAAAGTCTTCTGACCTATCAGCTCAACACTGGCTAAAGCTAGAGGGTGAATCCCAGGGTAAGTAAAGCAAACAGTAACTGGGATAAAGAAAGTCAGGGTATTAGATTGCAAAAGCCAAAGAAGTTCCTACTTGACTAACTGCAGTGTCTAAAAATGCTTCCCAGGGTATATATAGAATGTGCTTAACAAATATTAGTTAAATGAATAAAAGATGCTTCATAATGATTATCTACTATTATTAATGAGTCCTTCCTGATCTTCCTGATATTCATCAGTTAGTTTCTTTTGGCCCTATCTTATTTTACTTGTTGAATGGCAGTTTCCTCTGACTTGAAACATTCCATCCTAGAGGGAAGCACATTAAGATTTAGAACATTCTAAAGACAGGCTCCTTAAGATTTAATAACTCCTTTGTCTCAAGAAGCCCCAGAAACAGACCCTGTCAAAGCCTTTCCTCCCAAGGTTATATATGTAGTGAGGACTGCTAAGGAGACTAAGGCCAGCCTAGGTCAGCTGCCTAGAAGAGATTCTATGACTTGTCATGCTGTCATCAGAGAGGTTCAGAGGTAATGATTCTCATGAGTGGTCAGGCATGTTGGGGTATGTGTTCAGAGATATAGCTTCCTTTGAGTTATCTCTGTTCCTGGAAGTAACCCCTCATCTACATTCCTGTAAATAATCCCAATAAAGTCACTGCTTCAAGTATCTTCACTGCAAGTATCTTTATTTTGGTCTGCTCTCGGTTCCCTATCCAGGATAAGTAGACATTTTATATTGTTCTACCCAGAAAAAGTGGGAACTATCAGCACTATCTTATGACCCTACCATGTGCATATTTAATTATATATTAATTATATGTTATATAATTATATTATATATGTATATATATTAATTATAAATGCTCCTGCCCTTCCAAAAGCATAAAGGATTCCACAATGTTATCTTCTCAGATAACATTAATCACTCTTCAGCTGAAAGGGACATTGTAGACTGAATCGTGTTCTCTCTGAATTTCCTATGTTATAGCCATGACCCCAAGTAGTTCAGAATAAAAGATATTTAGTAACAGACTCTAAACAGAAACCACTAAGGAAAAAATGGCAGCCCAACAAAATCTGACTTGCTACTCTATAAAAAGATAACAGAGAGGAGAGATGCCAAGGCTATAAGCAGACAGATGAATGACCATAAGAGGACACCCCAAGAGAGTGGCCATCTACATCTTATATTTCCATTTTGTACTTTGATAAATGACTATGAGAAAATATTCTATCATCATAGGCTGCCATTGGGCTTTTTCCAAATTTTATGTATTTTAGGTCAGTGCTAAGGACTGAAGGAAAAAAGGTCTCAGAAGAAAGCAAATCTATTAATAGCTTAACTTTGACCTTTCAGCCTTTATAACTATGACAAGCCAATTTCTACTGTTTAATTCAACCAGTTTATGGCAATTTTCGTGACATCTCTAAAAACTGAATGTAAGTCTTGAGAGTCTTCAAGGCATTTTGAGCAGGGAAAAGCCAAATTTAAAGTCTGTCTTTCCAGAGATGAGGGAGATAATGCCTGTGTTAATATATAGGACATTGGGAATAAACACTTGGGCTAAGAATGGAGGCATCTTTTTCATAAATAGCTTTCTAGTATATTATTTCTGTCACTGTGACCAAATAAGGGACAGTAAGTACCTTAAGTGGGTGCTGATGTAGAGCATAGCTCTGGTTTCACAGAAAATAAGGCATATTGTGTTATTAGTGACCAAGTTCCAAGAATATGGATTCAAGTTATCCTGAATGAGCAGTTACACTGTGAAAGCAGTTTCATGGGTTTTTATCATCACAGACAGAACAGAAGAAAGTTATAAATTAATGCATTCACCAAATGCATTGGTGGGAACATTGGGTAGGTGATGATAGCCAAACAAGGAAGTTTCTGCTATTGGCTGTAGATGTTATCTAATGACAGACTTAGCTTTTGGATTGATGAGTCTGTTGGGTCAGACTGTTCTAAATTTAAGATTTAATTTAAATCTAAGGTCAATGCATTCTAGACATTGTACCTGATAACTGAAGGGCCATTTGATTAGATGCGCAGCTGCAAGATAGGGGATATCAAAGTAAAAGGGGGAGCTAAAGATAATTTTGGCTCAAGATTCACAACACAGTCCAACTCTTCACAATTGTGGGAGATCTAATCAGACAACCCACCTACAAAAGCTTTACCATAAGTGTGGATGTTCAAGAAAATTCCAGTTAATAGGAGGATTTACTTCAGCTCAAGGTTTAAGATGATTCAGTCCGCTGTGCTGAGGAAGATATGGAGACACCCTTGGAACTTTCATGGTAATGGGAGCATATGGAGCCTTGATCACACAAGATGCAAAGAGCAACTGGGATTGGGAGCGGTGCTGGGTTGTACTTTTTTTTTCACCAACTGGCCTTTATTTACTTCTTTTAAACGCTTGCAAAAATAGTGACTGTCAATGGTTTGCCTTGGCTTTCATGTCCAATGGTCCATCTCTTATAAACAGCTGTAAAATAATGTCTAAAACTAGTGCACTTATTTGGTCATTTGATACAGATTTCCTTCTGCATATAAATAAGCCACAATTTCCTTTCTAGCTTCCTTTCTGTTGGATGTACTACATTCCAGACACATAGGCAAAAGCTAATGGATGGGTTGTACTCTTAAGGTTCATCTAGCAACTCACGTCTTCCAGCTTTGCCTCACTCCAGAAGTTTCTACGACCTTCTAAAACAGCATCACCAGCTAAGGATCAAGTTCAAACATTTGAGCCTACTGGTACATTTTCCATCTGAACCATGGCATCTCTCCTGCCTTTTACTGGTATTAGGTTAAGTATTTCTCCAGTACAGCTATGTAGAAAGCCTAATCCTCCCAACACCCAGTACATTCAGAATCACTTAATCTCAACTAGCTCTCTCTCAGACTGAAAATTGCACAAGGTCTAGAGTTACCCAACTAGGGGCCAGAATGAACAACTGCACATAAACCAACTATTTACAAGTCATCTTCTCCAGTTGCTCCAGCTCAGTCCTGAGTGTCCTACATTATAATTCACCAGCTATCAAACTTTTTGAAAATCACCTCTGCTTTACACCCTCAGGGCACAGATCCCAACAAATAGTAGAAGGTAAATAAATATTGATTGATGAATGGATTGGCTGCTTAACTCTCAGAATAATAAAGGGAAGTTTTGATTTTTCACATGCAACTTAGCAAATCTTTGCCAACTACTTCCATATACCAGTCCATGCCCCGGTGCTGGGTAAGAAGCATGAGTGAATATCATCCCATGACCTTAATCAACCATAAGTGTCTAAAAGGAATGAGTAGGCAATGTAAAGTTTCTGAAACACTAAGGGAGTAATCATATGAAGGACAAATTTCATATCAAAATTCAAATGCTCATGCCGTTAAGACAGTGGTTATTGTCAGTGTGGATGGTGCAGGACACCTAAGCACAAGAGCATGGGCTTCAAGGAAACCATATTTTTTTCTTGTATCTGACTTTTTACAGCATTTTGACCTTCAAATACCAGGGACCAATCAACCCCAGGACGCTGGAAGTTCTGTAACATTCTGGATCACTTACAGAGTTAAAACATTTATACTTCATAGATGCAATGCTCTACAAATAGTCGAGCAATTTGAGCAAAATGTCAAGTTGATAGCAAAAGGAAGCACAGAGAACAAATTCAGTTGCCTTGGTGATGATCTCCCACCCCAGTCTTCAATACTATAATATTTTTTAAGCTATAGGAAAATAAATAACTTGGGAATAAACCAATATTGGGCTGAATTAGGAAAAGGTCTTAGGAAATTTGGGGAGGGGATGTTCAGGGACACAAGATAGTCATGAAGAGGTAAGTCTTAGATGGCAGGTGATAGTGACTGTAGAGCCATGATTCTGAGAACATCTTTATTTCCACTGTGAAGTGACCAGGAGAAGCAAAAGGTTTGGAAATAGAGTCCCCCTGAGGTTCAAATATGTGCTTGAGTTTTATTTTCTGCACTGATGAAATTCCTAGCTCCCCCTAAGTAGGAAAATCTAAGAGTTCTCCAACAAAGAAAATGTATTTCAGACTTCATTAGGACCAGCAGACTCTCACTAGCTAACATTCAGTTTTAGTCATTGTCTCCTCACTAAGAAGATGATTCTTACCTTTAAGACTCCGTGCTTTTTAAGCTTCCTATTTTCATATGCAATTTTTCATATTTTAATATGCAATATTAAAAAAAACTAAAGCCACAGCAAACTTTAGGTTATATGTTTCTCCCAAACATTTTCCTAACCAAATCTTCACTCTCTCCGAAATGCCTTTTTCCTCACCCCTTGAGTCATTGTTTCTTTTATAAAGCCAATGACACCACACTGTCACATGTCAAGATACAATGATGGGGTTCATGGGAAATAATTCATAAAAATTGTATGAGGCACAAATGTTACATTTTATTCCCTCAAGTTGCCTGTATTGCTCCAGAATCCTTTTTGTTTCCAGCAGGGACCCAGGCATCTCCAGCCTCCGGCTTCTAGTCACTGATCCAGCAGATGGAAAATTACCAACAACATTTGGAGGACTTGATTTGTCTGTTGCTTCTTTTTAATTTCCTTGGTCATGGATTCTTATGTGGTCTTTGGAATTTAAAATATTCCCAACCCCTCTGTTTTGAAAGCAAAGAAGATTGATAAAATGTCATTTTTGTGCTATGCACGGAATTATTCCATGAAGGAATACTCAGTACAAATATGTCATTTGAAGAAGTTTGTTACAAGTGTGCAAAGGCCCAAGTACAAAAGTCTATGTAGTGAAGTTGGGTTCAAAACCATTTGTATTCCAGGCAGGAATGAAGTGTGCCCTGATTGCTGAGCAGTTGACACCTCGAAGGAGCTTAGGGAAGGGAGTCGACTGTTTCATTTTAGCATTAAGCTTGAGGAATGTGTTTTATCTGACATGGCTTAATGATTCTCACTGATTGTAAGCACATCAAAACCTCTCTTTTGGAAGGAGAAAAAAAGTTACCTGTATTGCTCAGTATGGGACAGGATGAAGGACAGAAACTTTGAAATCAAACAGCTCTATGTTCAAGTCTCAGGGCCCATCACTCACTTTATAACCAGCCCTAAGATGCTTAACCTCTCTGAGTCACACATGCACACTGCCATGTCTGTGTAATAATAATTTATTTATGGTGTTTTCATAAGAATTTTATGAGCTTATACCTCTACCATGCCTGGGAAGACACATTTTTTTTGATAGATGCTAGAAATGATGTTTCTAATGATGATGGTGGCAGTGGTGGTAGTAGGGTACTGATGATGACTGGATGAAAATAAGGTCAGTAGGGATGATGGGAAAGGATGAAGGCCAGCTTTCTATATCTATCCATCACTTCGTTCTACCTATGAAAGCTGAAAACTCACCAGCTATTACTCATCTGTAGAGTCCCACTTTATAGACCTTCTTCAATTCAGGATTTGAAAATCATGCCTGAGAACCAAGCAGCAACCAATTCTGGATGAGAGAAAGTCAGGGGTCTTTTTCAGCAATGCATCCCCAGAATGATGCATTTGTGAACCCAAAGCATGTCTCCCAGGGTCACCACACAGTCCTATTGACGTACTGGGGCTCCTGTTTTGGTTCAGTCCAAATGTTTGCTGCGATCCAAACCAGTCAGCAATTTCTCATCTGGCTAAGACACAGAAATTTCCCTCAGTATGATACTGTTAAAAACATGTCCTCTGATGTACTAACAACTAGAAACAAGACTAGAGGTGTTTCTTAAACATAAGATCTCGTGGGGACAGAGGGATTGAAGAATTTGGGGTATGAAGCATGTGGTAATAAATGTCACCAAGTTGGAAACAGTCTAAGCTGGTTCCCAGAAACCAGGGGCCATAGCTCAAGGCAGAGATCGACAGTAATTAAATTGCTGAGAAGCAGACAATATGCATGAATCTGCTGTCAAGCCCAGCTTTTGAATTCGCTTTCCAAATCTCATCTCGACAACATCTTTTCTCATCTGAATCCCCTTCTTCTACCCAGAGATCTCAGGTCAGTTCAGTCTGAATAAGCATAATGATTGCCAGACTTTTATTTGTTTGGTTTTTTTTTCATGTTTGTTTGGGTTTTACTCTATGCCACAACCTTCTGTCTCTTCATTTCTGCCCGTTGCATTACCCGCCTCAGGAAGGAAGAAAGAAGATAGCTGTTTGGCTGGGGCTGTGGAACTCTCTGCTTTGAAGGGTCGTTGGGTGAGAGATTTCTCTCAGTTTCCTCTCTGTTAAGACGGATTTGAAGCAGAGCTTCTGTGACAAGCCTCTGGAAGCCAGTGCTCAAGCACATTTTAGTCACTAAGCCAGCCTTTTCATTCGCCCTGCCTGAGGACCTCACTGGAGATCACGCAGTCACAGAGTGTGTCCAGAAAAGTACATTTCAAATTTGTCACCCTGAAGGAAGGAATAGGAAGTGTCAGAAGAAAGCCCAGTTTATGGTGCAAATGCCAAAGGAAAAGGAAGAATTTTAAAGCCACATGCTTTCAAAATCCATAGACAAATTACCCAACGTGCCTTTTAGTAGCAAGATTAGCTATACATTTAAGGGAATTTTCAACTCGTGGATCTGATATCAATCAAAGCACTAACATAGGAGATCCTATGTTTGGAGAGCTTTAATCCCCCCAAGCCTTAAATCTTAGCAGTGAAGAAATAAAAACAGAGCTGTTCCCCTACTTACAATGTGGTTATGTCCCAGTGACCCCATCATAAGCTGAAAATACAAATCAAAAAGCACTTAATACTGCCAAATACCACAGTGCCTGGCCTGCCTTGCATATGACCAGAGAACTTAGATTGTCTTATATAGTTGGACAAAGTCATCTAATGTAATTTCATCTTATATGAAGGTGTGAGATACCGTGTAACTTGTTCAAGATTGTATCACCAAAACACTGTTGGCTGCTGTTTGTTTCCCTTGGTGATCACAAACATGAGGGAAGCTGTCACTGGTGCTGCCTAATACCATGAGTGCCATACCACAAGCAACCTGGGAAAAGGCTCAAACTCCAGAGTGGAAGCATGATTTATACTGAATATGTACTATTTGTACACCATCATTAAGCCAAAATCTCATAAAGTAAGCGAAGTTTGGAATTATCTCTGTTAAGGAAAGCCTTTGCTTTGAGACGTTCTGTAGTACTGACATTCTTCAGCCTTCTGAGTCTAGAACTATAGCAATCCAAGAACTCGGGAAGCTGTGGCAGGAGGTTTGCCACAAGTTTAGAGTTAGCTTGGGCTACATAATGAGATACTATCTCAAAAACAAAATCCAAGTCAAGAGAGTCAGGAACCCAGAGAGGAAAGACAATGAGGGAGCATGGGAGAAAAGAAGCCTGGTAGATAGACTTTCCTCTACACCTTAGCGTCTGTTCCTCTTGATGTATTCACTGACATTACACATGCATGTGACAAGAGACCATGGACCAGCATAAGTGAATCAACAGTGAACTGTGAAACAGATGCAAGCTCTATTTATTCAGAGGTGGTATCTGTATCACAGTATCACAATTTATTCAAAATTAAGATTAAAGGGGAGGTTAGGATGTAATTGAATTGGTAGACTGCTTGTCTCACATCTACAAGGCTCTGGATTCAACCCAAGTACCACATAAACCATACATGATCATGTATACCTATAATACCAGCACATGGAAGCAGGTAGAAGGAAGAGGATCAGAAGTTCAAGGTCTTCCTCAGCTATATAGCAAGTTCAAGGCCAACTTAGGCTACATAAGATCTTGTCTCCAAAAGAATACCAAAAGTAAACAGAAATCCAGAGTATCATCTCATAGAGAGACTTACCTCTGTTAGAGGTTATATATTTGAGTTGTCTGTGATATTTTTCTTTTTTTTTTCAAAGAATATCTCAAAATTACTATTGCTGAAATAATCAAATTCTACATTAAAATATTACCAAACACCATTACATGCCAGAAAAGAATAAATAGAAACCATGGCAGATCAATAGCAGCATCACAAAGCATCTTTACAGTTCTGCACTGCGGCTGGGAGAGCCCGCAGCCTAGGAATATACTGTGAGGTTCTGTGTCTCACACTTGCTTTTGACTCCATATTCTACAACAAGGGAAGGGCAGTGTGAGGACAGCTCCATTCTCTGCATAGCTTTAAATGCCCTCAGCACATCTGAGGAATGGAACCAGAATGGCTTTGTCAGATTGGTCCACTGGTCCTTTTGCCAAAGTGTTAAGGAAAACAATCAACAATAACTTGAACTGTGTTTAGACAGAAAAGGAAAATAAGGCTGCGCTTCACACAGAAACTTGACACTTGAACTGCCGAGTTCACTAAAGCGGAGCCTTCTGGTAGGATCTGGATCTGTGCGGCCCGGCCTCTGCATCGGCGTGAAGTCTCTTCCACCAGGGCCCAGCGGGCCCTACCCAAAGAGCAGTGCTTCACTGGAGTTTGCACAGGGCAGGACCAGGGACACTTACCGGAACACAAAGACATCCCAGAAGTCTTAAGGCCCAAGCGGGGTGCTCATAGAAAATATACTTCACTTGAACAATACCTTCCAAAGAGTCAACTTAAATTCTGATCCTTACAACCTGAAGCTACTCTGTGAGCTGACATTAAGTTCAGAGCTTCTAGGGGTAGAGGAGGGAGGATGAGGGCTCCACTGAGCTCTGCTGCAAGGCTGGTGGCTCCTCCCCAGGCCTGGAAAGCAAGCTGACAATCAGGCAACTCATTCCACACACTGGCTTATAGCTGATGAAAACTCCCACATAACTCAACACAATGGTCTCTTGTTGTTTTGTCAAACAAAGGTCTGCTGGTGATGCTTCACAGTGAAACCTCCATCATCACTGAGAACGTCTCTACAAAACAGCCTCAATGACAAGGCTCTCGCAGGCTCCTCAGAGATCCATGTTCTACCTAGATGTCCCGTGAGGAAGCCTGCTTGTTTTGAGGTGGACCCTCTCCCTTCACACTGCCTTCACTGCAGTCATAGGTTGTGGTTGTCTTTGTTCTTGGTCAGAACCTGCAGGTAAACTTCATGAAGTGTACTGAGGAAGCCGGAGTCATTCTTTATTAGATGTATCAGTGTGTCCTGGAGCTGAGACTTGCTGAGAATAATGGAAGGCTTTCTCTGATTTTCTGGTGTTCCAACAGTGAGGGGAGAGGAGGAGCTGGCTTTCCTCTCTAGGTCTGTGGACCTGGGAACTGTTTGCTGGAACACACTGGGGGACAGCAGGACCGAGGATACTGCTGTGGTTGTTGCAGTAACCAATGGAGGGCCTGCAATCGGGATGGCACTGGGTAACACCTTAGGCTGGGCAGATACTTCAGGATCCTGGTTTTGCTGCATAGACTGGAGGGTTGGAGCAAGCACCATGTTGCTCAGGGAGGCTGAGACTGCTGCTCTTACTGCTGCTGTCTTACAGGAAGGCTCTATGAAGCTCTCAGGGGTGGCCAGTTGGCCAGCTGCTGAAGAAAAGTTGGGTGCCATCACACCTTTTCCAAGCGGCTGTGCCTGTATTTGGTCATGCTGTGGGGTCAACCTGAGTTTCTGGAGCAGATCAACGCTTGGGAGGGCTGTGCCAGCTGGATTTGCCAGGCTCACCGGGGTCCTGAAGGGGCTCTGACTAGCAACCAGACTGCTGTGGCTTAGCTCAGGGACTGGCTGGTTCAGGAGTGGAGATTTCTGCCTAGGTGCGGTCTTTACTGCTTGCATCATGGTGCTATTCCGAGGTAAGTGGGGAACTTGTGTGATAGTAGCTTCGGCTGGCAGAGTGGGGCTGAGGACAGGGCTCAGTGGGAGCGTATAGCCTGGGGGATGCTTGTCACCCGACTGTGCAATGGAGGCGGGAGTAATCAGCACCGGAGCACTGACTTCAGGCTGGACTGTGTGGTGAGCGGCAGAATGGACACCCAGGTTTTCAGACTGAGGGGCATCCCCTGACTGCTCAAAGGGGAATGGGAGGAATGAGCTGGGCTCTTTCTGTGGTGCATCTCCCAGCAGCTTGTCTGTGTCTTCTGGCTCTAGACCTAGAGCTGTTGGTTGCTCCTTTGGCAAGGAGGTTCCAAATAACTCTTCTACTGTCAGATGTTTGTGACCAGATGGAGCAGACTTATCTTGTGACCCAGAGGGTGTCTCTTCTAGAGTCTCGGTGCTTCCCAGATTGGAGAGCTGAGTGCTTGGCTGTAGCCCAGGACTGGAGATATTTGAGCCGCCCATCTGATTCCTCTCATACTCATCCTTGGCTCTGCTCAGCATCTCCAGGATATCTATGGGCCGCTGGTCGCTGCAGCCATTGGCCTGGCTGGGACTTTGTTTATCTCGAGCAGCCTGCTGGGAGAGCCGTGTCTCCTCTTCTACCACATCAGCCATGAGTTTTGCTATGCGGTGACAGTCATTCTTGTCATAAAACCAGATACTGTATATTGACAAACTTGCATTTCTATACAGAAGAAATGGTTCATGGAGCTGAAATTCCAAATCTTTATTCACTGGTTCAACCAGATTATGCATGTTCAGTCGGTTGACGATGGTAAAGCCATGGTAAGGTGAAGCTGACCTTCGGTATACAAATAATGTGCCTTCTATATCTGTCTTCTCCCACTGGTTGGCTTTGGGGCAGAAAGTGTACAGGGCGACCTGGCCCGTGAGGTCTGCGATGCTGGTGATATAGGGGTCGTGTTGTTTCAAGGCCGCCAGACTCATCTCTTGCTCAGCTCGACTCAACAACTCCATCTTGGATCTCAGAGCCGAGCCCCTCCAGCAGGGACAGACTGTAGAACAGGAAAGTGCCATCCAGGCAAAGTTCCCCCAGCTCAGTCAGCCCTCCCGATATTTTTCTAAAGTAGCAGTTATCAACCTTTCTACTGCTATAACCTTTTAATACAGTTCCTCCAGCTTTGGTGACTACCAACCATAAAATTATTTTTGTTGACACTTCATAATTGTGATTTTGCTACTGTTATGAGTCATAATGTAAATGTCTATATTTTCCTATGGTCTTAGGCAATACCTGTGTAAAGATCATTTGACTCCCAAAAGGGGGGAGGTCATGACCCAAAGGTTGAGAGCCATTGTCCTACAGGATCTCTTTGCAGAGACCAAGCTCACAGTTTAAGAGATAGAAAAGGTGGGCAGCTGTGTTCTCCACTCCTCCCGTCTCTATGGCAGGGATTGAGTTTCCACTGCATCTGCACAATATGGACATCACAGGAGGTATCGGTCTACTTCTGTCCACTTCCCTCACTGCCTAGTCCAGGAGAGAGAGCAGACAGTCCATCTGATTGGACACTTTGATAAGGGAGTAGTGTGCACATCCAGCCACACCTCTGTACAGGGGTTATACTTTCTGTTCATCCACCAGGGTGAGCTTCAGAGATTCACCCTTATTCTGTATGCAGGAAGCAAGAGATTAAAGAAAAGGTCCTTGGTGGCCTGACATCTGCATCTCATTATCAACTCTAAAAGAAAAAGAACTGTGACCACCATTTTGCTTTTTAGTATTTAACTTGGTAAAAAATATGCTTAAGACAAAAATATGCTATTTTAACCATTTTAAAATGAAGAGTCTGCCAGTGCTAAACATACTCAGTGCACACTGATGGTGCCAAACACACTCAGTTCACATTGGTGTGCAACTATCACTACCATCTATCTCAACATCCTTTCATGTTCCAAACTGAAACTCATTGCCCATTGCATATAACTTCCCATTCTTCCCTCCCCCTCCTCCCTTTCTGTCAACTAATATTCTAGTTTGTGTCTGAGTTTTGCCTACTCTAGGTACTTTCTATAAGTAAAACAAGGGCTGGGTCAATTGTAACTGACTTATTTCATTTAGCATATTCTTGATTCTAGATCCTCCCAAGGGTTCCTGTGTGATTTTTACACAGACAAATAAAGGATTACCTCCTCTGATGTAGAAGGCCCATGTATCCAGGCATTTGGGATGTGGGGGAAATACTGAGCCACTCTAGCCATGTGACAACCTCATGCTAACTGCACAGATTGTAAGAACTCCACAGTAATTATTGTCACTTAAAATTTTTACCACAAATGTAACTCCTGTAGGTGGCTAAAGCCCTTCATAAATGGCACCATACTTAGGAAGCAACACTTGTTAATTGGTATGCTCTATTAAGAAGCCAAGGGGAGCTTATGCGACTTAGCCAGGCTTATTACTGCCACTGTAAAAAGTTACCATCAAGTTATAAATAATTCAATTGCATTATCTTCTAGCCCTGTAGATTACTACAGATAGGTCTCATTGAGCAGAAATCAAAGTATAACCAGGAATGCTTGTCTTTCCCACATACTCTTTGACACATGGCTCCTTTCTTCATCTTCAAAGCCTCACTCAAGTAATTTCTTTTAAACCATTATTTCCCTTATTTTTCTCCCTCCTCTACTTGTGAGAACCTTAGGAGAAATTATATAGGACACACTTGGATAACCCAGAGTCATCTCCTTATTTATAGCTTATTTATAGCTATCCCACGAACAACTGATAGCTGTCTGCTTTGTTACCAAGTATATTCATAGGTCCTAGGAATCATGATATGGATACCATTGGGGGAACATCATAGGTAGACATATAAAACAGTAAAGCAGGCCAGATATAAGTCCAGGAGGAGACATTCATTTTTATGTGAAAATCTCTTGGTTCTTAAACGTTAACAGCTAAATCAAACCTGTCTGCAGCAAAAAACAAAAGCTCCCCTCTGGAGGCCATGCTCAGAGATTGTGATCTATGTTCTCTGCACAGGAAGCCATTCTTAACCTGTACTTCACTACCACAAAGCAATCATGACATCTATTTGCCTCCATGTTTTGATAAATCCAAATGAACAAATATTGTTTATGAAACAAAAATTTATTTTCAACAGTTTTTTTAGAGCCTCAGATGGACACCAGACATCCTGGACATCCCTATGTGCAGTGTAGAGATCATTAATGGTAAAGCCAGTGGGCACTGGGCACTTAGTAAACACCAGACTCCATGCTAAGTACTTCCTACCCACTGACACGCTCTATCCCAGCAAGTCCATGAGATCAAATTGGCATTTCCTCCATTTGTACATGAGAAAAATCATGGCTCAATGAGCCATTTTCCTGGAGCAGTAGGTATTAGAAAAAGCAGCAGCTGGGCTAGTTCCTGGCCGCCTTGTTCCCGCTCTAATGACAATTCCGGCTGGCCAAGAGTGCTGCTGGGATCCACGAGATGTCAGTGCGCCTGTTGCTTCTGCTGATCAGCTCTGTGACGACCAGTCCCAAAGCCCAGGAAATATCTGTCACCCCCATGTGGTAGGTACAATTCCAGTACCCGGTAGAAATAAGACTCTTAATTCGTAAGATTATCCAATGGATTTATATATTATCAAATGCTCAATACACAAGATGCCCACACAATTAGAATTGTTAACCCAATATCTAACCTTTTGACATGAATAACTACCTGAGATTCCTAGAGACAGTACGTCTGCCTCCATCTTGCTTCTCCTCTCTCTTTTCTTCCCCTTCTTCCTTTCTCCTTACTTCCTCCTCCCAACTCCTAGCTCCCCCTATTTCTTCTACTGCCCAATCACAAAGCTCCACTGCAAAAACAATAGGCAGGAAAGATCCCGCAACAAGCATAGGTAGTGAATAGCCGGGTCCTGATTTAATCTAGGTCTGAGTGCATAAGCCAGATTTTTCATTCTACCATCATTCTATCAACAGAGTCCTAGCAAAAGAAAACAAAATCAAATCACATGGTTTCAAGTATCTAGGCCACCTCCTAGTGGATGAACACAGATGCAAAGTTCTTTGACGTGCTTAGAACAGTCTTGTGTCTCTCTTACTTATTTTGGTGACTCCAGAGGACTGTGCACAAATCAAATTTGAAACAAGTTGAGCAAAGGCAGGGAGACAAATCCACTCTCTTTTATCAATGAAGACATCATCAAAATGCCCAAGAAGTTATCACTTCAAAGCCACAAAAATGTAGGACTGAATAGGAATCATCATAGATAGAAGACTATGGCCATCCAAGAAAGCCTTGAAAAGAAATTCTACTTCCTGGCAAACTTCCTATATGATTCAATTTCTAGACTGGAAAAAAAAAAGCTATGTAACCTTTGTACCTCCTGAGAGGAGAGCTTCTCTTGTTACCTGTCATGCTGTATGGGATCCAGAAATTCTGTTATTGATATTTCTCAGGATGACTCAGCTTGGGAATGGAGAGACCATTCAGAAGTTAAGTGTACTTGCTGCTCTTCAGAAGAACCTGGGTTCCACAGGTTGGGTATGAGGTACCCTGATATTCATTGTCTGACTCTTGGCTTGCTCTGCCATCCAGAGGAGCCTTGTGTGATCTCCTTCTTTCCAATGGAGACCTTCAGAGGCCTCAAGAACAACTAGCTTGAAACCCTTCCCCACAAATCCCTTCCCAGTCTGGTATTCCTGGGACATAACCAGCAGACAGCTCTCCCTGCCTTCTTGAGGAGTCCTGCTGACATCAGAATCATCCAGACAACACTAGAAAAAAACAGACAGCTAAAGGACAACTTAAGAACACAAATCAACAAGGGCCAGGGCAATGTGGCACCACCAGAGCCCAGCTATCCTGTATCAGCAAGCCCTGGATATCCTAACACGGCCAAAGCACAAGAAGATGTTCTAAAATCCATTCTTATAAAGATGATAGAGATCTTTAAAGAGGAAATCAACACATTTCTTTAAAAATACAGGAAAATACAATCAAACAGGTGAAGGAAATGAACAAAACTCTCCAAGAACTGAAAATAGAAATAGAAGCAATAAAGAAAACACAAACTGAGGCAATCCTGGAGATGGAGAACCTAGAGAAGAGAACAGGAACAACAGAAACAAGCACCACCAACAGAATACAAGAACCTGGATCCCATTTCCAGCACCCTACATGGTGGTTCACAACCATTGGTAAATAACTTTAGGTACAGACCTTCTAGAAGCAACAGGGATATGTATGCTATACATACATATACTTGGGCAGAACAAATTTTATAAAAGCTTTAAGATAGCTCTGCTCTGCCATTCTCAATCTCCTCCATCAGACTATTATCCCTCTTCACTTCACTTCTTGTGTATGAGTAAGTAGTCTTAGGCTTCTGGTTACTGTCTTTTCATAGAACCTTTGGTTTTCCCTGTCTCCTTGTCCTATGAGGAAACAGGTTACCTGTGAACATTGGGCAGGTTCCTGGAATATCAGAACCTCCTGCAAAAGAGAAACAGTAGCACAGCTTTTCAGTAAAGGTTTTTCTCTCCCATATATCTTTAAGGTCCTAGAACCCAGCACAGTGCCTACAAATTTGTGCTCAGAAGGACAGAGAACCAAGGAGTGAAGAGGAAACAGAGAGACACTGTATTAATTAATGTTCATATAGTAAACTCAGAAAATCAGGACAAGTTGTACTGGCTGGTTTTGTGTCAACTTGACACAACCTGGAGTTATCACAGAGAAAGGAGCTTCAGTTAAGAAAATGCTTCCATGAGATCCAGCTGTAAGGCATTTTCTCAATTAGTGATCAAGGGGGGAGGGCCCCTTGTGTGTGGTACTATCCCTAGGCTGGTATTCCTGGGCTCTATAAGAGAGCAAGCTGAGCAAGCCAGGGAAAGCAAGCCAGTAAATAACATCTCTCCATGGCTTCTGCATCAGCTCCTGCTTCCTGACCTGCTTGAGTTTCAGTCCTGAATTCCTTTGGTGATGAACAGCAAGGAGAACATGTAACTGAACAAACCCTTTCCTCCATAACTTCCTTCTCGGTCATGATGTTTGTGCAGGAATAGAACCCTGATTAAGACACAAGTATAACGATACTACTTAGATATATAAACAAAATCTTATTTAAATAAAACAGAAGACCAGCATCGCCAGGACTCACTAAAGGGAGATTAGCGACACCTCTGAGGAAGCAACCCACTTCCCAGCACCTTGGCCTTACCAGCCAGTTCAGAGTTGCTGAGTGATCTGTTGCAGAAGACTGACCTTCTGGCAGCTCTGCTGCCCAGCTTAAGCCTAGAGCAGTTCTGGATGTCTCCTAGAGAGCAATACACCAAGATCTGGAGTACCCCATCAATCTTAAAGTTTCACAGTACACAGTATGATTGAAAACAGGGGCAACACTGTGTAGTTAAACATAGGCAAAGTCATTCATCACCCTCAGCACCACTTAGCTAATTCAGCCTGGTTTGGTTGTTAGACTCACTGAGTTTAAAACTGTAGAATTAAAACAAAGATCAGCTACCCAGGGATCTCTGGAAGTCAGGCTCAAGGCTTAAAGCCTAAGTGTTGGAGCAAATTCTGAAGACAAATCACAATATGGGTGGGAAAAGGGAAAGGAATAGGGAAGAATAGGGAAGAGGGGAAGATGAATAAGTAACTACATCTTAAGTACCTTACTCTAAAGCCAACTGGGAGAGTGCATTAAGTACTCACAAAAGGTTTCCCATCTTTCTGTCATATGGAAGCAGCACACTTCCTTTGAGAAAGCTAGGCTGATTCCATGACAGACTTCAAATTGGCAGTTAAGGAGACTAGGCCTACATCTCTGTTTCCAAGAACTGGGCAATTCCAGGCAACTACAGGCCTCAGAACTGCCCTGCCACCTGGCCTGAGGCAAGGACAATGGGTCAGCAGCAATTTCCAGACCTCCTCTGCAAGTTTCCAGCCCCCACACCCTGGTAATGGAATGTCTGTAGAGATGGACTCAACAGATTAACATAGAGGTTACCTACCCCAGAATTCCCTAATGTGCTTTAAATCAGGCCTGCAAGCTCACTTGGATGTCTCTCTGTTCCAGTAATGCATGTTGAACTTCTGCAGAATAAAACACTCTTTGCGTTGACATTCTATTGGTGAATTATGGACCTTTACACCTTAATATCTTAGTTAGGGAAAGCCATGAGACAAGTTTGTTCTAAGTCCTGAATGTTCCCTTTCCATGCTGGTTAATCACACAGGAATAAAAGGCAACCTCTGAAGAGATGGAAATGGCACAACACTGATGTATAGAAAGATATCTAGAACTCAACTTGAGAGAAAAAGAAAGAAAAAAAACTAGTTAACTGAGCCACTGAGATTTGGAGTGGAGGGGGTGGTGTTTTGTTAATGCAACATAAGTTATCTTAACCTGACTAATATAGGAAATTAGAGGCAAACATTGTCAGAGCCAACTTACAACAGCCTTCTGAATTTTTTATAAAGCAGAGTTACACGCTGCCTGGGGCCTAATCAGAGCTCAATAAATACCTGTTGAATATTGTATGAATGGATTTCTCAACTACTTATTAGTGATATATCTCATCTCATATGAAAAATACATTTCCCACTGCTCCCTAGCTTGCATCTTCCTGTGCCCTAATGACTATCTCCTAGAGTCATGTGATTCAGTGACATCTATGTAAAGTGCTTCAATAGAATCGGTACACAGTAAGGACTCAGTAAGTTTTAGCTGTTGATAACATTATGTTATTGTTTGTTGTTATTGTTAATATCTCATTATTCTTTCAAATGCCATGTGAACTCTGCTTTTAAATTTATCTGTTTCTTTTTTCTAACTCACTACTCTTTTCTCCTCTAATTCCAAACTTTGCTTCCTTTAAGCAGCCAACTCAGGTCTTGATTTAGCCAAAATCTAACATTTCCATCTACTTTAATGGGTCCAATATAAATTACTAGGGCACTAAGACTCAAAAGCACCCAAGGTGATGGGCTTGGGTTCTGTCGATATTTATTTACTTCATGGGAAATAATTATTTTTCTTTTAGTGAAAAGGTTTTTTTTTTTTTTTGATTTTTCGAGACAGGGTTTCTCTTTATAGCCTGGGCTGTCCTGGAACTCACTCTGTAGACCAGGCTGGCCTCGAACTCAGAAATCTGCCTGCCTCTGCCTCCCAAGTGCTGGGATTAAAGGCGTGCACTACCACTGCCTGGCTCTAGTGAAGAGTTCTTATTCCCAAATTCCAACCCTTTGGACCAGTAGATCCTTGGACATAGAGGTTGATGTTGGAGCCTAGTGTTTAA
Source organism: Grammomys surdaster (assembly GCF_004785775.1). Taxonomy (NCBI): domain Eukaryota; kingdom Metazoa; phylum Chordata; class Mammalia; order Rodentia; family Muridae; genus Grammomys; species Grammomys surdaster. The sequence continues at coordinate 1,410,164 of NW_021604608.1, forward strand.
ACCTGATTAAAGGGCTGCAGAGGTGGCTTAGCAGTTAAGACCAGTGACTACTCTTAGATTTCTATCACCACATGGTGACTAACAACTGTCTGTTACTCCAGTCCCAAAGGGAATCCAACACCCTTGTCTGGCCTTCATGGACACCGTATGCATGTGATGCACAGAACAAGTGGGCAAAACACTCATACACATAAAATAAAAACAAATGAATTCAAAAAACAAAATTAGCTGATGGAGGACAGTAACTTGTCTAAGAAATGCCTGAACCAAAATTCTTACCAAGTTTTCTCAAATGAAGTTGTAGTAAGAATCTTATTGTCTTGCATGTTTTCTTTACATTTCTATTCCTGTGATAAAACACCATGAACAAGACTACTTTCGGATGAAAATGTTTACTTCACCGTATGGATCTAGAGGATTAGAGTCCATGATGTCAGAGTGACTGCACAGCAGCAGACTCAGGAAGCCGGCAGTTAACATCTTGAACTACACGCTCCAAAGAGAGGGTACACTGGGCATGGCCTGAGACTTTGAAATCTCAAGTCCTGCCCCCCACCACCATGTGACATTTCCTCCAAAGGCCACACTTGCTTAACTTCCCAAACAGCACCACTAACTGGGGACCAATTATTCAGAGGCCTGAGACTATGACAATCTCATGAAGATAATCTCATCCAGACCACAACATTAGGCTACAATGTGAAATTTTGAACCTGGAAGCTACAAATGGTTGCTCCTTTCACTCCTCAGAAGACTAGATGACATGGAAAACCAAAGTGACATTCAGAAAGGAGTCAATTCCAAAGGAAGAAAATTCTGAACCTCAGTTACCCTAACTTGTACTTCTCCACTTTTCCTTCTGACTAAAAGTGGCCCTAGTATTCTTCATTTGCTGTAAAGAATCCTAACTATTTGAAAGGTAAGCACCTTGAGGGTGGACTCTAGGAAAACTCAACTCTTAAAAATTCCTTTCTCCATCTTTAAATGATTTCCAAATTCTCTCTGTTACTATTGACCCCAAGGGGCTCATCTTCCTTTCCCTAGATTCCCAATCTAATGTAGATTCAAGCAGCTTTTCATCTGTCCTATCTTGTCACTAGTCCATGGTTTCCAGTGCCACTGCACTCCCAGCAAGCAACAATCTCAACAAGCTTTCCACCAGGAGAACCGGTGGCATGTGATGACCAGCTCAGTCTCACTGCTCATGGACAAAAGCTTGAGAAGTCTGTCTTGTGCAAAGGACATGCTAAAGTGGACACAAGGCTGCATGTGTGTGTCCTGAGCCCAGGCAAATCTGTGTTGTGTTTTTAGTGTCTTTCATTGCCAGGTCTTGAAGATGTTCCATGTTTGACCTCTGGGCACACCTTTAAAATAGCACTAGGCAGAATGACCTCCTGTCACAAAGCTAACTGGGACCTGTTGCATGGGCATGGCTAAGTAATTCTTCCAGCATGGTAGAAAGGAAACCCTCAATATACAGATGAATTTGTTGCCACTGTCTCCCTTTTTCTCTTTTTTCTTCAACTGAACCCTAGAAGAAAAAAAATCATCCCATATAGCATACCGTGTTCAAAGATCCCTGATTTAATAATTGAGAACCATGGGTTCTGGTCCCATTTGTTCTAGTCATGTGCTGAGTGATATGAGTTCCTTTCTCTGGGCATCCATGTGAGGTTATTGGTCCTCCCATCTCTGAAAAGAAGCATTAGAGAGGCTTATGCAGATGGATTCTTTTAAGATTTATTTTAGTGAGTTTGGTCATATGACTGGACTTGAATTTTTAAAAATTCAGTGGCTAATTTTTTTTTAGAAAGCATCAACCTAGCTAGATCCTTCCAGTTCTAACAGCCCAGTGGCCTCTGGTTGTATCTCCTAATGTTTTTTTGGTAAAGGACATCTACCTTGAGTAACTTTCTTCATGTTTGAAATCCATCAGAGAGGGTAAGCAGTCACAAATGAGCATTACTATAACTGTGATTGGGAGACTTGTTTGGGGGAAAAAAATCACTGCTCAACATGAAGCACTGCACAATGAACACCATTTCCTCCCTGCTCGAGAGAGGTCTAACTTTTTGTGACCTTGACCTCTGGGAGCCAACACAACCAATGGCACAAATCCAGCACACTGACACCCTGCACCATGGACACAAAATAATAACAGAGGGGAAAAAATCATAGGCTGCCTATAAACTAGGAATAGGTTCACCTCAAGGAGAAAACCTCTCAAGAGAAAACCATGTTCTCACTAACTGATGCTACAAGAGACAGACGTGAGGCCTGCAGCCAAACTACAACAGCCCCTCCCCCCCATGGTGACAATCTTCTGGATCTCTACTCTTGCCTTCTCTGAGCCTACTGAGCCACACTCTCTCCCTCTGTTGATTTAAACCCTAGGAAAAGTCAAAATCCCAGGGATTCTTGGGATTCTTTGGTAATAAAATTACAAAAGCAAAAATAGGCAAGCAGGTCCAAAAGTAAGGTAATTTTTAAAATAACTTTGGCACAGCTTTTAAAGCATGAAGAGTTTCAGAACCATCCAGAGTTTAAAATAACATACACTGTTTGAAAAAGTTGACACAAAGTGGATAGAAGATCTAAAATGTAAAAATTAAAACTACAAAACTCTCAGAAGAAAACATAAGGGGGGAAATGTCACATTGGATTTGGCAAAGTGTTCTTGGCTATGACATCAGAAACATAGGCAACCCAAGTAAAAGTAGAAAAACTGGACTCCACCCAAAGCCAAAACTTTTATGCATACACTAACATACACTATCTATGGAACAAACAGACATGATACACTGAAAGAAAATAGTCATAAATCATAAATCTGATATGAGGTGAATGTCTAGAATATAAACACTGAAAGCAACAAGACAATTATAAACTAGACAAAGCTAGATGGACACTCCTCCAGAAATACATACATGGATGATGGACACATAAGAGATTCAGAATCACTAATTATTAGAGAAATACCAAGAATAACAAAAATAAGATCCTGCTTCATCTTTGCTAAGATGGGTAGTTCGCAAAATATACTGTTGGCAACAATCTAGAGAAAGGGAAACCCTTATTAAGTTAAAATGGCACATCCACTCTGTGAATGGCATGGTAATTAAAGGAAATACTTCAGATAGAATCTCCTTGTGATCTCTCAATTCAACCCCCATTATAGTTCTGAAAGTAGGGTTTCCAACATGTACACATCAGTGTTCACAGCAGCATTCCTCAAAATAAAAACAAAGTGAACTGCTAAGGGTGTGGTTCTTGTGGTAGAGTACTTGCCTAGCATGTGGGAGACCCTGCAACCCCAGACCCACAAAAAAAAAGTCAAAGCAGAAGAAAATTCAAGCCAAACAAGTATCATGTATATAGACAACAGAATACTGTCCAAACTTGAAAAGGAATGGCATTCCACATGTGGTAGCAAATGCCTCTAAGCTCAACACTTGTACTCAGAGGTGGTAAGATGACAGCAAGTGCAAGGTCAACCTAGAGAGACTCTACCAACAGTGGGGGACACGCTGACCAGCAGCATGCAACATCATGCAACATAGATGAATCTTGAAATAATGACACTAAGTGAAATAAACCAGGAATAAAAGAAAAAATGTTGTATGTGGTGCCTAGAATAGTCAAACTCTCAGCAGAAGAAGAGAATGGTAGTTGTCCTGGACAGGGAGAAGGAGTGAAGTTATATTAGGCAATGAGTTTCAATTGAGGATGATGAAAAGTTGTAAAGATAATGGTGGTGATGAGTGCACAAGACAAACATACTTGGTGTCACTGACTTGTCATGTAAGATGTTTATAATGGTATATTTCATGTTACTTATATTTTACTGCAATAAAAATATAATAATATAGAGAAAGAATACACACAGTGATGATGGTGCAGCATGGAGTGTCTGGTACCCATCTAAGAGTTTCCATGAAGATGAGATAGGTGATGGATGCAGGGAAGCTCTCCACAAGGAGAAGAAGCCACAAGGGATGCTGTTGGTGTACTGGATGGTTGATCAAATAAGAAAACATCAACAAGGGAACAATGAAAGTTAGGTTTCTCACTGAGACAGGAGGAATGTATAAACACTAAAGATGGAAAACTAGAAATGAACTCTGTGTTGTAAGGTTTTAACTGGAGACATCGGTGCAAACTCATGGTTAATGCCTGGTACATAGGCAGATAATGTAAATGCTACTGAACACTTAGATGGCATATAAGTGGAACTATATGTGTTTCTGAGAATAGACACATAGGTATGATGTGTCCTATGTATTCTGTCCACCGAGAGTGCCTAGGAACAATAATGCCATACTATCGGAACCAACAACTCATTTTTAATCTCTTGTCCCTTTTCGTCCCTTTTTTGTTAAAAAGAACCAGAGTATCTTACAAAAATAGTTGATTCCACTGTTGGAACAAGAAAAATACAAGATGAGTCTGGAAAATATTTGTTATTCCAAAAAGGTAAGGAACTAATCAAACGGTCAAAGACCTGTTGGAGGGTGCACATGCCAACGTGGGAGAATCTGAACATTAAAAATACTGCTAGTGACAGACCATACTCATGAATTGAAAAGGGAGACTATAAATTTACCTGATATAAGCAGAGCTGGCTATCAGAAGAGGGATACAGAAACAGGAGAAAGAATGAGATCTATGTACAGCTCCAAAGTACCACTCCATCAGGTGTTTATTAATTCCAAAGACAGTGAGAAATTTTACTATAAAGAAGTCCAGTGAATACCACAGTGACTAAGTGATCAAAGGGAGAAGCACCCTTAGCTATAGGACATATTGAAACTACGCATCACTTGCACCAGCATGCACTGGCCACACAGCACCATTTTTGTGACATTTATGCTAGGAAATTATAACTATGAAAGAAGGCTACTCACTGCCTTACTCTCTACCTCGTGATCAGCCCACTTCCTTATACAGCCTGACCCACCTGCCTAGGAATGACACCGCCCAGAGTAGGCTGAGCATTTCTACTCAATCACCAATCAAGACAGTTTCTAACAGACACAGTCGCAAGCCAATCTGATCCAGGCAATTCTTCAATTGAAGTTTCCTCTTCCCAGATGATGCTAGGCTGTGACAAGTTGACAACAGAAACTAACCAGGACAGTAATACTGAAATCACATGTGACAGTTTCCTTTATGAAGCATATCTCAGACATTCTCAAAGGGGCATGCATTTTTGACTTATTTTCATGTCCTTTTTTTTTTCTTTGTTCTGAGTTTCTGTTATTTTCTTGCATTTTGGTAGTCTGCCATTTCACAATTTGATAGTCTGCTCTATTTCTCAGACATAGTCGTTTGGCATGTTTCTCATTTTTTTAATCCATATGCCACTTCTGATCATTTCTTTCTCAGCAGCATGCTCCATTTCATCTCATTACGTAGCTCCATTGCCACTTGACTAATTCTGCCTTCGACAACTTCTATGTCACAATTTCATGAGCTCTTTTGTTTATTCATTTAGTTAGTTCAATGATACATCTTTTTAGTAAAATTTCTTGAATTTTGGATTGTTTCTTCCTCAAGTCTACCTGTTCTTTTTTCATAACTTCTTGTTCTTAACTATTGGTTTCTCTGCTTTCTCATTCTGAATACTGAAATGAAATTATTTGAAAGTCTTTTTTAGATTATTTCTTTATTTTATTTTTTGGTTACTTTATTTATTTACATTTCAAATATTATTCCCCTTCCTGGTTTCACTTCTAAACCACCCCTAACCTTCCCTACCCCTGATTCTATGAGGGCATTCCCCCACCCACCATCCACTCCTGCCTCACCACCCTAGCATTCCGCTACGCTGGAGCATCAAGCCTTCACAGGACCAAGGGCCTCCCCTCCCATTGATGCCAGATAATGCCATCCTCTGCTACATATGTAGCTGGAGCCATGGGTCCCTCCATGTGTATTCTTTGGTTGGTAGTTTAGTCCCTGGGAGCTCTGGGGGTGGGGGGTGGGGGCTGGTTGGTTGATAGTGTTGTTCTTCCTATGGGATTGCAAACCCCTTCATCTTCTTCAGTCCTTCCCCTAACTTCTCCATTGGAGTCCCCATGCTCTGTCCAATGGTTATCTGCAAGCAGTAAGGATCTGGGATAGCCTCTCAGGAGACATCCATATCAGGCTCCTGTCAGCAAGCACTTCTTGGCATCCATAATAGTGTCTAGGTTCGGTGGCTGCATATGGGATGGATCTCCAGGCAGGGCAGTCTCTGGATGGCCTTTCCTTCAGTCTCTGCTCCACTCTTTGTCCCTGTATTTCCTTTAAACTGGAGAAATTTGGGGTTAAAATTTTGAGAAGAATGGGTGTCCCCATCCCTCAACCAAGGGGCATGCCTAACCTCTGGATATGGTCTCTACAGCTTTTCTCTCCCCTTTGTTGGGTATTTCAGCTAATATCATCCCCATGGGGTCCTGGGAGCCTCTTGATTTCCTGGCATCTAGGACTTTCTGGTTGCTACTCCCAGTTCCCCATCCTTCACTGCTGCACACATCTGTTCAATTTCCTGACCCTCTGTACGTCTCCCCCATCTCCTCCCACATCTGATCCTGGCCCACCTTTTTTCCTCTCCCCCTCCTGCCTTCCTCCCAAGTCCCTTCCATACTCTATCCTCTGTGATTATTTTGTTCCCGTTTCTAAGTAGGACTGAAGGATCCACACTTTGGTCTTCTTTCTTCTTGAGCTAGGTCTGGTTCATAAATCATGGGTATTCTGAGCTTTCTTCCTAATATCTACTTATCAGTGCGTACATACCATGTGTGTTGTTTTGTGACTGTGTTACCTCACTCAGGATAATACTTTCTAGTTCCATCCATTTGCCTGTGAACTTTGTGATATCATTGTTTTTATGACTGAGTAGTATTCCATTGTGTAAATGTACCACATTTTCTATATCCATTCCTCTGCTGAGGGACATCTGGGTTGTTTCCAGCTTCAGGCTATTATAAATAGAGCTGCTATGAACATAGTGGAGCATGTGTCCTTGTTATATGTTAGAGTATCTTCTGAGTATATGCCCAGGAGAAGTATAGCTGGATCCTCAGGTAGTACTATGTCTAATTTTCTGCGGAATTGCCAGACTGATTTCCAAAGTGGTTGTACCAGCTTCCAATCCCAACAGCAATGGAAGAGTGTTCCTCTTTCTCCACATCCTCACCAGCATCTGCTGTCATCAGAGGTGGAGTCTCAGGATCATTTTGATTTGCATTTCCCTGATGACTAAGGATGCTGAACATTTCTTTAGGTGCTTCTTGGCCATTTGAGATTCTTCAGTTGAGAATTCTTTGATTAGCTCTGTGCCCCATTTTTTTAAATAGGGTTTTTTGATTCTCAGGAGTAAAACTTCTTGAGTTCTTTGTATATTTTGGATATTCATCATGGTTATTTGGTTATAAATTTCACTATTTCATGCATCTCTTGACCAGATTTTCCCCCTAACTTTTGTGTAATTCTATTTTCAGTATAAGTTGGCTTCTATGCTTCCCAGACTCTAGCTCCTCCCCATATGCACCTGATTCCAGAGATTTATCTAATGCATGCAGGTCCATCTCCAACTCAGATCTCTTTCAGGCTTTTGTGAGGACCCAACACTGAACAATGACAGCTCATACATGAGAATTATCACACTCACTGGCTATAAAATTCTCAACCACCCCTGCAGTATAGACAGTCTTATGGTGTGGTGTTTTGAATGAAAATAATTCCCATGGCCTCATAGGGGGTGGAACTATTAGGAGTTGTGGCCTTGTTGGAGTAGATGTAGCTGTTCAAGCAGACTCAGTGTCCTCCCTCTCTCTCTCTCTCCCTCTCTCTCTCCCTCTCGCTCTCTCTCCCATTCTCTCTCTCCCATTCTCTCTCTCTCTCTCTCTCTCTCTCTCTCTCTCTCTCTCTCTCTCTCCTTCTCTCCCTCCCTCCCTCCCCCACCCTGCTGCCTGCTGATCCAGATGTAGAATTCTTGGCTCTTTCTCCAGTAACCATGTCTGTCTATACAACGCCATGCTTCTTACCATGATGAGAATGGACTATAGTTCTTTACTTATAAGCCAGCTCCAGTTAAATTCTTTCCTTTATAAGAGTTACCACCGTCATGGTGTCTCTTCATAGCAATAGAAACCCTAAGACACACAGTAAAGTTCTCTGTCCATTTTTCTCCTGGCCAAGGAAAGGCATTAAGGGCCTTTTCTTACCTCTCTTTCTGAATGATGATTTTCATAAAGTATGCCTCCTAGGCCTTCCCTTATTGCTTGAAACTGTGCTTTGAAAAATGGAAAAGCCAGAATTGGAGAAGATGGCCCCCACTCCGCTCAAGCCACCACAGCATGTGTGTGTGTGTGTGTGTGTGTGTGTGTGTGTGTGTGTGTGCTCGTGTACACACACACTACACAGCAGACATGGGCACAAGTGCAATTGTTGACCTGAGCTCCATCCTGACCACTGCCTGGGCTCTGGAACACAGTCTTCTTCATGTCCTAGTTTCCACCCACTTGAAATTGGAAACTGTGTAATAGGCCCTGGATTCACAGTTTAGGTTCTACATCTTATCACTGTTCACAGTTCTAGAAGGTAGATGGTTTTTATAGCCATTCTTTATACCAAGAAGATGAAACAGAGAAGCAGAGTCATTAAAGAGGGCCACACAGCGTAAGCCGAGACTCAGTCCAAGCCCAGTGTCATTCAAGAAGGTCACATAGCTCAACCCAGGCCAGTGATTTCTTTTCTTCATTGTTTCCTTCACCCACGTGGCTGTTTCCTTTGGAACTCCGCCCTTTCTACAAGCACATCTTTAAGTTTCTTTGGAGCTACTATGATGAGCCCTTCAGGAAATGACTCCTCAAATTTCTGAGTATCAGCCACCGGGAATATGCAACATTTATTAAATTAGCAAATGGCCAACTGAATAAAAGCTACATTAAAGTGGATTGTAATCAGCCTTCAGCTCTTCCTAATGAAGTTTCATGTCCTTTCTTAAAGAAGCTGTGTCGGGGTGAGAGGTGACTAGCCTCCTTTGCATCATTCCCAGGAAGAGCCACTTAATGCAATGAAGTCTCAGACCTGTCAGAGGACTTCTATGAGCTGGGCTTCCTGGAAAGAGTTCTTAAAGTTCCATTTGCATTAAAATGACCTCTATTCTAACTCTCAAGGCCACTTGCATAGTGTAGAACAGGGAGACAATGATCCATTCCAACAGGAAGAAATCAGAATGAATTTGACTGCTGTTATATCTTCCTCCTGCATCCCTTTTGAGGGAGAGGATGAAGCTGCTTCATAAATGAGACTGTTGCCAAGTTTAAGTCTGCACACTGTCATCTCAACCCAGCGCACGTTAACTAAGAATCCTGGAAGACACAGCTCAGAGCCTCTGCGCCTCTGCCTTCCCAGCATTAAGTTGAATCCCCTTGAACTGAGTCTGAATTGTAGGCTAGAATCATCTCACATGTTTTCTTTTCTTATGTAAAATTACAATAACCAAATAATCTCAAACATTTCTTACTTTTTATCCAATTATCTAACTTTATTGCTGTTCTTCCTCTTTATATATGAATCAGGGTATATGTTATATTTCAACTCTGCCGCTCTCTTTGTGTCGTTAGTAAGTTGAGGACTGGTCCATATGTGATCAGAAGTCACCCTGTTCCTGAGTTGGCTCTTTAGAGCCAGGCAAAGTATCCACAGATCCTTAGAACGTTCAAGTCCCTCTTTAGCCAGCCTTTGCCTGTATTATTGATACTTTGTATGAAATGAAGTTCCCAAAGGAGGATAAACATTATCTGTATGAAAAAAAAAATCTGCAAGACATATAACCAATAGAACCCTTGTGGTTATGGAGAGTTGAAATGTGAAGGTTCAGAAATGATTTATCTTGGTTATCCTTAGCCCTTAATAGACAATTACCTACACACTTCTGTGTCTAACTTGACATGTTTGTAACAATACTGTAAATCCTTTTGAAATATAGAAGCAAGACCACTAGCTGCTACCACCACAAAAGTTAATAATGTCACCAAATAGCACCTGTGGCCTGTAACAGAGTTTCTCACTTCGTATATCTACTTGATGAACCCACCAACATAGCTTAAAAGGGTCTTGACTCAAGACTTTCTTTGTTCTGTTATTATAAAAAAAAACTTCATGAAATTATCACACGTTCAATGTGTTTGGGGAAACCTACATCTATGTTCCTGGAATTGGATACTCATATTTGGCTGCAGAGCAGACTATCTCCTATTCTCTATGAGGTGGGATCTTCATTTTGCATAAACAAGCCCAAATCAGAGCTTCTAGCCTTCCTCAACCAATGTTAAATAAACTAATTAGCTAAGTCTTATTTGCCCTACCAACTCCAACTGAAGGTTGTCCCAAGTAGACTTTCCAGGGCCTCCATCTGCTACATCCCCAGCACTTGAGCTCCTCTCCTACTGGCATCAAAAGGGCACAGAGGGGAAGCACTGAGCCTATAGAATGTCTGCTCTGAGCTCACGTGAACATTCCCTTCCACTAGATCCTCCACTTACAAATGTATCCTTGAATAATTGAAGCTTCTCTTCTGGGAGAATATGAATGGGGTTTACAAAGGACTGGAAGAAAATGAAAATCCACACAGATCTAGAGCTACACTTACCAGCAAGAGTGTATTCTCATGCTTGAGGCAGTACCATATGAAATCATCAAAGAATTACGGGTGGAAGACATGTCTGTGTCCTTCTTACTTAGTGGATAAGGAGCAAGCAGTCAAGGTGGAACTGGGTTCGATCAAGACCATTCCATACTCTCACAGACATCCTTGCATTCTGACAACCCCCCACCTTGTATCTGTTAGTACAAAAGGGTCCCACATCTCGCTACTTACCCACAAAGAATCAGCAAAAGTCTGCTCAACAGTTCCTCTTTACAAAAGTGTCAGTTACATTATTTAAGATACTCAATTCTGCTCAAGAAAACCTAGAAACATAAACAAGAAGTAAAACTAAGTACAAATGCAAATAGCTCATGAGACAGGAGCAGAATTCATTAGCTGTGTTACATGTATAATTAAAGTAGCAACTTCTGGAGAGCTGTTAACACAGCTCAAATAGATGAGCATGTGTGTGCTGAACATGCAAAGCAATGGGAAAATCAACAGGTACCAAATATTCACAATTCACAAAATATACATGAGGCACCTGAGTCTCCAAATAGTCATAGTCCATACACATGAGACATGCGGTATTTATAAGACCGTAAGGCAGTTACCCATTGCCAACACCCAGTCTGACTCAATGAGTTCTCTGCCAAATAAAATCCACAGTCCCTCCTCAGGATAACGATGAGTTACAACCGTGGACCAGCTGTGATTCCTGCTGTATCTCTCAGATTGTACTGGTCCCAAGCAACTTTCTTGGCCAGCTCCTTTTCTAACCTCAACACTAATCTTTGTAAGTGCTACATCATCAGGAAAGGTCTGATATCACAGAGATGGAAAGGCAAAGAAGGCTGAACTCAAACAGGGATCAGAGTTTGTGGTCTTTCTTCCATAAGTGCATTCTCTACAGCTCCCTTCCACTTGCATCAACCAGTGTGTTTGTATACTAAACCATGCTTTGCAAGCTTCGTAACAAGGTCTTTGAGCCCTTATGTTAAGTGGGCTTTACGTTAGTTGGTCTTGGAGTTAGTATCGTCTCCAGATAATTTCCTCTGGGGGACCTTTGAATACACGTTTCCCCTTACAGGATGCCCTTGACATTCTGATACAGAAAAACAAGCAATATGTTTGGAGTTAGGCCTTCTGGATTTCAAAACTGCCTCCACATTTGCCCTCTTAAAACTTTCATCCTCTCTAGATCTGTCAAACTACAGTAGTAATCCCCCTCTCACGGGGTTGTTGTTAAGATTAAATGATGACATTTGTAAAATCATTTTGTAAAGCCACTAAAGCTGAACGGCTTTTACTATGACATGCTGGTAAAATGTTTCTTGATTTATATTTCAGCATTGGTGAAGATGTTAATCCAGGGTAGGCTTATCCTGATATGGAGATTTGAGAGTCCCAGGACATGAGCAGAAGTGGAGGAAGTATCGCCAGTCCTCGGAGATGCCCCCTGAGGGGCTGCTCAGATGAGTGGATCAAGGGTACATGCTGGGTATTCTCAAGCCACCAATCTGTAGTTTCCTTATTGGAAGCCCTTCCATTTGAGGATACTTAAGAATGAGGAACACAAAGGCTGTTCCACTGCTCATGGGGCTGGGCTCAAATCATCTCTCCATCACCATGTCCATCCTCTGAGCCCCAGTTCTACTCCAGTCTCTCAAGCCCAAGTGCTGCTGGCATTAGCCTGGGAACAGAGGTTAACAGTACAGAGCTCTGGACTAGAAAGGACTTGGCATGGAATAAAGGTCAGCAGGAGCTTCCTGTCTTGCTCTGTTACTGTGCTCCCTTGGGCAAGTTATCAGTAACTGTCTGTAAAATGGGTTTAATGAGGATATGCAGCACTATGCAGAGCTGTCCAGATTAGGCAGATTAAGAGATGCTTGGAATGGTGGCCATTGCTTTTAATCCCAGCATAAAGGTGGCAGAGATTGGCAGATCTCTGTGAGTTCAAGACCAGCCCAGTCTACTCAACAAGTCCCAAGCCACCCAGAGTTACATGCGGAGACCATGCCTCAAAAAGAAAAAAATGCCTACAGCAATGTCTAGCATTAAGAATGCACTCAGAGATCCTTGCCACCATTTTTATTGATAAGTGCATGTGTGTGTGTGTTCTTTCTCTGTCTCTCTGTCTCTGTCTCTGTCTCTCTCTCTCTCTCTCTCTGTGTGTGTGTGTGTGTGTGTGTGTGTGTGTGTGTGTGTAGTAACAGTAGTAGTAGTAGTAGCAGCAGCAGCAGTAGTAGTAGATCAGAGGATGGGTGTCATCATTTTTGAGGTGTCATCTACCTAGTTTCTTAAGACAGGCTTACTCTCTAGAACCTGAGACACAGCAATTAGGCTAGCCTGTCTGGCCAGTGAGCCCTAGAGATCTGCCTATCTCCACCTCCCCAGCACTAGTACTCAAATGTAGACCAACACCCCTTTTTTTATATATTTATTTTTTTCTCAAATCATAATTCATTCACACAGGGGTTATAAACACAAAAAGGCAGGATGTGGGAAAGGGAAGGACACTGGAGTGTGGGTCTTCAGGGGGAATACAGATATCTTTCAGAACAGGGTATCAGCTGGGTGAGGGTTCAGAGGACAGGTCACTATGACTCTGCCTATGACTCACTTGTCCTTATCTAAGTTAGTATTGTCTGCCAAGGCTACCTATTTACAAGGTCTACGACTACTCGGGCTGGTAAATTTCCACAAAAGTTGCCTGTTTACAATAGCTTATAGCCATCTGTTTCAATGTTTTTCCACAGAGACCAAAGACTTGGTGTTAGTATACATGTATGACAAGTCTATTGCTGATTTTAGGCCTATGGCTGATTATAGACCTTCAGTGTTTAATCAGGGCTGCCCCTGACATCTCCTCCCTTCTCTAAGTATAGAAGGGCTGTGGCGATTCTAATCTTGCGAAGGTGGGGATAGAGGCCTGACCTCCAGTAATTGAAGGGGACCTTGTAATGGCTCCGGTCCTCCTGTCGTTGTCCAGTGAGACATGAAGGCCATACCCATCCTGATGTCTTTTTCCTGGAGAGGGGATACTTTTGACATCAACCCCTGTGCAGTCAGGCTTGCTCCTCAGGGAATCCAGAGAGATATTTTTATCTTTTATTCATATTCCCTTGCAGTGCTTTGCCACGCAGCCTAAGCAAGAATTCAGATCGCCAGTCAGAGGGGGTTCTGGGTGGCTCCTCTCTGCTTGGTCTAGGGGCGGAAGTCCCCTCTTTTAGGTTGCCACCACCCCTTTTTAAACATGGGCTCAAAGTCAAACTTTGGTCTCCTGCTTGTGGTAAGCACTTCCCAGACAGTCATCACTACAGCCCTGCTATTAACCTTTCTACAGTGACAAGAAAGGTAGGTGACAAGAGTTGTTTATTCCTAACATCATAAGGGATGTACAATAAGATGTGCACACCTTCACAGTCTTAAGAGCACCCCCCAGAGACCATCTTCCAGCCATCATCCCCACAAATGCACCATTCTGATTCATGTGCTGGTTTTTATGACATCTTGTTCTAAAACTCAGTATATCATTTCTAAAACAGTTACTCTGTATGACACAGGCTAGATCACAGGTGTTTCCACTGGATAGACTTAGAAGCAGGGTAAGAGAATGAAGTCAGAGTGGCTCTCAGTGGGGTCAGGGCATCTAATTCCTCTCTCCAGGCCCCTAGAAGCTAGCTGAGTCAGGCAACAGAGCAAGCATGGCAGCCACAGCAGGGTTGGGAGAGGCTTGATCTAAGCAGGTGTGATCAATAATTGGTTTGATGACTAGGACTTTGAGCATCGCAGACTTAGCATGTGGACCCAAATCCCAACACCCTTCATCACGCCAGGCAGCCTCAGGCAACTGACCCAGGGCAGCCTAATAATTTTCACACATTTCACGTGCACAGTTTGATTCACCTCCCAAATAAATTAATTATGGAGACTTTAAAGGATTTTCAGAGGGAATCTCATTACTAACTTCGAATTCTGCAGTACCAATCAATATTTCTTTCATTTTTACATAGCAACCAGAAGAGAAAAGGAGGTTTAACAACTAAAAAAAAAAATCTTTCTATTTCTTGTTTCATCTATAACAAATACTCAAGCATATTCAAACTCTCACTCCTCCTTGAATATAACTAACCTTTGTGAATCACCTTTTAAAAACCTGCTTTCCTTCCACCCTGAATGCCCATCGGCTCTGTCTCCATGAGAAACTCGCAGTCATTCTATAAAATCCAACCATAATCATAATGAGTGGAGGTCAGCTGGGGTGGTGAGATGACAAAGATGTCAGACATCCTTGAATTGAAAAGATGCTCTGGTACTTCCTAGCCAGGGTACTGGAGGGAAATGGTTTGTGCCTCAGAGTTTCTCTCTGTGAGATGTTACCAGCAGGTCCAGGTAGCCATGAGAAGCATGGTAGAGTGAGTGAGGCATAGATAGAGAAACAGAACGAAGCTATGATCCACGTTGCACTGTGTGTTTCCTTTCTCCACATCTGTAGAATCTCTACTCTGTGAGACATTCTGCTTCCATGGAAGCTGCCATGACGACTTATACAATATAACCCTCTCCAGATGTCCTACCTCTCTGTTTCTTGCTCCATCAGCACAAGTCTCACTCTTATGTTTGGTAACTTGACCTCTCCCCATCCATCAATGTTAAACACTGAGCTTATAAAGAGTGAGGACCAGTCTTATTAGGCTTTGCATATGCAGGCAGTCACAGGATGTGTGGTACTCAATAGGTGCTCAGTTTGTTAGAGGTAAGATCTTTCCTTTCTATTTAGACGAAAAGAGGGAAATGTTACAGAACATCTGATCACACTGTGAACCCTGAGATTGTGTTTTTGCTGGAAAAACCTGTTTCTAATTCTGGCATGGCTCAGCCCTAGCGTATACCTTTAATCCAAGAGCTTTCTGTTTATTTTAAACACGGTTAAATAAAGTCAAGCAACCAGTTGACAGGAAGTGAACTTAGGAAGAAAACAGAAAGTAAGAGGAAGTCAGGGGACAGATAGAAAGCCACACAGGAAGTAGAAGAGAAGGATGTTCCATTTGGAGGGTTTTTGAGGTGGTATGAAGAAGGAGAACTGCCTTTTGGGACATTGACTGAGGAGAAAGGTCAGCTGGGTGCTTTCCCCACCTCTCTGTGATAGCAGGCTTTCACCCCAGTGTCTGGCTCCCAAGTCTTTATTGGCAAAATCAAATGTTTGAGATTGTGTTTAAAAACAAAACTCAAATATTTGCTGAGCTGTTGCCATTTAAGGACCCATAGTACAAGCCAAAAGAAGGGAACACAAGATCGCTGAACACAAATTGCCTTCAGAAGGTAGGGGACTATGGTAGATGGCAGACGGGAGCAATTCTTGGAGGAGGGGAGTTGTAGGTAAAGTGCAGAGGGGAACTGCAAATGGAGAAGTCCCAGAAGTTGCTGCCACCACATAGCATGAGGCAGCTCCTTCTCCTAGATCAAAGGGAACAGAGCTCTGGAACTCTGGGCCCAGAAACGACACCACCCAGAAGCAGCTGTGAAGTAAACAGTACATGAGCTGGTGACTGAGGCTGGAGCCTGACCTCAGAGGAGCTTGCACATGCTGTGGATGATGAACCATTCTATGAGAGACAGCACTGCTGGCGGGCTACAGAGGAGAAACTATTTAGACTTGTACTCTGTAATACGTTCCCTTGCAGATCCAGTAGAACATAGTCTGGTGAGCAGTTGAGGCTTAGAGAAGACTGCAAGAATTGTCTGGGTGACTCCAGGCTGGTTGTGTCCCATTGTTATAGCCAGTGAGGACCAGTACATGGAAATGCCAACCAAGCAGTGATAGAATATTCAGGACAGCATCCTGAAGAACCAGGAGAAATTTTAGAAGACAGCCATGTTGAGGTGAAGCAATGAGAACCAGGCCTGTCAATGAGAGCTTTTAGTGAGGGTAAAAACCTTCTGTCTGAGCTGTCCTGTGTCATAACTGCTAACCACAGGAGGCCACTGTGCTCTGAGAATGTGACTGGTGCCACCAAGGAACTGAATTTCATTTTAATTAGTTTGAACACACATGGATCGATCATAATGCACACCCACACTGAAATTAAGACCACATAAATGGAGAGAAGTTCCCCCTGAGGAGCTCTCATTGTGAAACAGTTAAATCCCTGGGGTACACTGAAGTCATAGTTTTTAATACATTTTTATGCATCACCATGCCAATTCATATTTCTGATCAGCACTGATGCAACTCAAATTAAAGTTGGATATCCAAGACAGTTAATAACAGTAATATATCCAGCTTCCTACACAGTCCCTGCATCTACGGATTCAACAAATTGCAAGTTGTAACTAGTCAAAAAACAGATAGTATATTCTGAACATATACAGACTTTTCTATCTCTTTTTGCATGTACAAGTGCATGTGGTCTATACCTATGTACATTTACATGTGTGTTTATGTGCATATGTGCATAGAGGTCAGAGATCAATGTTGAGTGACTTCATTTACCACTCTCCCCCTCATTTGGGGGAAATAAGGTTGTTCATTGCACATGGAGCTCACTGATTCAGCAAGACTTTGCTGGCCCAGGAGCTTCGGAGACCCTCCTGCCCCTACTTATCTAACAGTAGGATTACAGGGATTCATCACCAGCACCTGATTTATTTTTAACATGAGTGCTAAGGATCCAGACTTCATGTCCTTACGCTTGTATGCCGAGCACTTTACCTATTAATGAATCTCCCCAACTCCTGAGCACATACACACTTTTGTATTATTATTCTTATTATTATTCTGTAAACAGTACAGTGTAACACGTACCCATATAGCAGTCATATTATTTTAGGCATCACAGGTTATCTAGAGGTAACTTAAAGGATAAGGAAAGATCTGCATAAGTTGCCTGAGTATATGACTCCACGTTATATATTATTATACTGCATGTCAGCATGGTGTCCACAGGAAGTCCCTGAGCCAGTACCCCCATGTGGTCATGGGTCAGGACAACTGTAATGACCACTTTCTGTGTATTCCCACAGTGGGAGTTACAGATTACTAGATCTGGAGCCAAAGTCCTGAATCTGAAAGTTGTTCCCACTTACACAGACTGTATCTCCTGCCTTGGATAAAAACTAGTACCTATAGCATACTGTTACAATATATACATACATACATATATATATATATGTATGTATATGATATGATACACACACACACACACACACACACACACACACACACACACAAAGACCAGACTAGTTAATTCCCTCAGAAAAACTTGGCAAGTGCTTAACGCAGGTTAATTATTTATTTAATTTCCCATCAACTCTCCAAGGCAGGTATTATCATTCCCATGTCACAATGAAGAAATACAGCCAGTGGAGATAATTGCTGATCAGTAATCTACTGCACTGGAGCCTATAACTAAACCTAGCTTTAGTTACAGCCAAAGGTCTGCATTGAGACAAACTAATACGTTAGAAGATTGCTTGCCCTGGATCATGCAAAAGAGGGATCCATAAAAGAGGGGCAGCAGCCACAGTGACTACAAATGTTCCATCTGACACCTCAGGGAGGCTTTTCAGTCAGAGTACAGGAAGATGCCGTATAGTAGCTTCCCCCTGTCATGAGAAGAGCCTGAGAGCCCAGAAAAGACCAAGGAGCTACACTTTGCAGAACAGAGTCCCAGAGAGGAGAAAACCACACAGCAACACTGAGGCAGAGAAATATGCTCTGAAGATCTGCACAGACGCTCTGAGGATTCATCAGGTGAACATTGACATGTGAGGAATCTACCAGAAGCCATGAAAAGGACCACAGGAATGGAACAGAAGGAGCAGTGTTAGAGTTTAGTGAGACCAGAGGTAGTTTGAGTCCCCATGTCCTACTTCACAGACAGGCATGAGCTAGTGTCGTCAGGAATGAAGTATTGCCAATAGTAACGTAGATCCTTTCTAACAAAACTTAAAGTTTGTTCTCAGGGATCAAATGTATGCATTCCATGGGGGGGGGGTGGATAATACATATATAAGAGTAGAGAATTATACAGAGCCCACAGAGGTGAAACTTAGCCTATCCTATAATTAAAAAAAAAATTACCAGGCATTAAAAGAAACAGGAATACTCTCCTTGTTTGCTCGCTGTTGTTGTGATTAAATACCACAACCAAAAACAACTAAAAGAGGAAAGGGACAAATTTGGGGTCAAAGGTTTTGTGGGTATGTTGAACTGCATATTCTTGAACCCTAACAACTCTTCAGAGGTCCTCCACTTTCTAATGAGAAAATTAAAGATGGAACATGGAAGACAAGCCAGGTCTTCCTCATCCCTAAATACATATTCCACTAAAAACATAAAATAATAATCCAGAACTGACCGGAAGAGACACTTAGCCATTTCTGCATAATTTTTTCACCAATTCTTTTTTAAAGAAGATTTGACTAAATGATCCTATATTAACACATGGCTTAAAAGCATACTTGTTCCTTTGTATTCAGTCCTTACTTCAGCATATGGACATAGGGTTGGAGAAATGGACTTATGGGTAGTTCTTGCATTACAAGCATGTGGACTTCATTTCAATTGCCCAGCACCTACATTTTAAAAGCAAACATGGATGTATGTGCTTTTAACCTCTGCATTGAAAAGCAGATAGATGGACCCAGAGCTCGAGGACCAGGCAGCTTAGCCAAAAGTGAGAGCTTCTGGTTCAGAGAGACTTTGACTCAAGACAATAAGACAGAGAAGAATAACAAAGGACCCCCCACCTCCTGCTCTGGCCTTCATGGGTATCACACTTGGGCACAGACAACCACACTTTCACAGGTATGTACCCCCCACACACACACACATCACTTGCATATCCACAAAGACATACTACTGGTATACATGGTCTCAATGAAAATATTTTATTATCACTAAAGGCTTTGCAAAATGTAAGGTGATTGATTAATTGGTTCATTGGTTGGCTTGTGGTTGGTTGGTTGGTTGGTTGGTTGGTTGGTTGAGCTTTGAAACAGGATCTCACTATGTGCTGGCTGACCTAAAATAGGTATGTAGACCAAGCTGACCTCAGAGTCAAAGATGCACCTATCTTGACCTTGACAAGGTTTTTCTCTTGTCTCTACCTCGGTTTCTTCTTCTATAAGTGGCAATAGTGGTGTGTGTGCCCTCCTGTGCACCATTGTAAGTATGAACAAGTTGGCATACAATGCTACAGAAGCATTAGCCAGTCAGTCTTAGAGTGGAGTTGGTCTTCTACCAGGATTAGAGTCACATTCATATACTTGAAAGGCATGATTGATTAAGTCAACAAATCAAAAAAACGGATGTTGCTTGCACAGGGAGCCTTTCTGGGTTAGGGTCCACACACGCTGTCTATGCCCCTGGATCAGCACTCTGACCCCTCCCAGCCAATCAGAAGTGAGTTTGTCCACCATGAGATGGAACAGGAACTTGAGAGCCACTTTGTCATTCATCCATAGTCCAGTTCCAATTTTCCAATACCACGTTTATGGAAGTGCCAGCCTGAGTCCACTTAACCCCGAATGGATATTTCAAGCATTATTTTCTATACTGCCTCAAATTTCTTTTAAGTAACATCAGACGAATAACTTTCAATTAATACCAAGCAAGTGGA
The DNA here is from genome assembly GCF_004785775.1 of Grammomys surdaster. Lineage (NCBI taxonomy): Eukaryota > Metazoa > Chordata > Mammalia > Rodentia > Muridae > Grammomys > Grammomys surdaster. The sequence goes on from NW_021604608.1 coordinate 1,430,429, forward strand.
ATGGAACTCCTTGAGATCAATACTCATTTTTTCCTTTGCTTTATAATTAATGGAGTGACTGCTATGCTTTGGCAGCTACAGCTTACTATTGGGGGAAAAAAACCCACAGGATTGGGGGAGTAGAAAAGGCTGGTGAATTCACACTGCGTACATATTAAATATTTCAGTTTCTTCTCCCTTTTTACTCTGGGCTTTCTTTGAAAGCTTCTGCCCCGGTTCCATTTTCCCTCATTTTGCTGAGAATGACGACTTAAGCTCCATGAATTTGCTTAGCAATGAATCGAGACTTAGGCTGGTTGTAGCTTTTAGACACGTTTAAAGAAAACTGTCTGGGCTGCTATCAAGGCATTAAGGGGAGCTTATGCACAGCAGTGTGATGAAGCTGCCAAGCAGAGGTGCAGAGAAGAAATTACAACCTGGAAGGCTGGGGAATGGCAGCTCAGCCCTGACCTGCTGCTGCAAAGCGGTAAAAACAGGTTTGCCCTCCTGAACACACACTCCTCTTCTCTAACCCTCACTCTCAGCTCATGAATTTCCAGTGGGACCACACAACCAGAGCATCTTAAGAATTAACGTATTTTTTTATTTAATTGTGTATATGAAAATTTTGGAATATGTAGTTTCTAATGAATAAACTTGCCTTATTAAATTGGTAGGCCCACAAAATAGTTCTATTCTAAAATCATTTTTTAAATACTATTTTTTTTTACAGTCCAGTAATTTCCCCCCCTCCTGGTCTGTTCTCCCACAGTTCCTCATCCCATTCTTCCTCCCCTCTGTCTTCAAAAAGATGCTGCCCCCACCCCCCACCAGACCTCCCTACTCCCTGGGGCCTCAAGTCTCTCGTGGGTTAGATGCTTCTTCTCCCACTGAGGCCAGACCAGGCAGTCCTCTGCTCCAAATGTGTTGGGGGCCTCAGACCAGCTGGTGTATGCAGTCTGGTTGGTGGCTCAGTGTCTGAGAGATCTCATTCAAATCCTATTTCAAAACTAGGACATTTTTCTCCAGAAGAAAATGTGCACAGCCATTTAGCCTAATTGATAGGGGAAGGTATTCTCTTTGTACTGATTTCTGGACATTTAAAATAATAAACATGGGTTGGGAGAGAGCTCAATGGCCAGAGCATGCATGTGGATCTGAGTTCTAATATCAGCACCCACACAAGAAGCCAAGCATTGCTGTGTATGCCTATAACCATAGTTCTGGAGGTATGGAAGCAGAAAGATCACAAGTGTTCACAGCAGTGCTAACCTGGCCAATAGGGCAATCCTCCAATCCAGTGAGAGACCCTTTCTCAAGACAACAAGACATAGAATGATAGAGGAGGCACCCAAACTCCTAATCTGGTTACCAGGTGCACGCATATGGACACACATAGTTGCACGCACACACACACATGCATGCACCATTACACACACACACACACAAATTATGATAACAATCATAATAATATAATATATCATAACAATATAACAAACATAATAATAACCATACATTGCTAATAATCCAATCAACTTCTTTTTTAAATTTTTATTTTATGTATATGGGTATTTTGTGTGCATGTATGTAATAAGCACCATGTGCACATCTGGTACACATAGAGGCAAGATGAGGGTTCAGATACCCTAGAACTAGAGTTACAAACATGCTGTAAGCCACCATGTGGGTGCTGGGAATATAACCCAGGTCCTTTGGAAGAACAACTAGTATTCCTGACCACTGAGCAATCTATCGCTCCATTCAGGTTTTTAACTGTCTATTGCTTGTGTTAGTCAATTCTCTCCTTCTATCACGTGGGTTTTGTGAATGAAGCTCAGGTTGTCAAATAGTAGGTTTTTTTTACCCTCTGAGCCATCTCCCTGGGCCTCTATTCTCATTAATAGCATGTCACAATTTACCTGGGTACCATAGTAAGTTACATGTATGGTAAAGACTGAAGCACAATTTTTCCTTGTAAGTTTTATCGTTTGACTAAAAGACACTTTAATTGTATTGCTCCAACATTAACTCTATATTACTGCTTTTACACAAACTGAGCAGGGAACATAGCTCAGAAGTTGCCTATATGGGCAAGTCCCTAGGTTCAATCTCAAGCACCACAGTAAATAACTAAAAGTAAGTAAAGTAATTTAATCCGAATTGTATTGGACTTCTTGAAGACTGCAACATTCGGTACTGGAGAGATGGCTCAGGGGTTAAGAGCACTTGCTGCTCTTCTAGAAGGTTGAAGTTCAGTTCCCAACATCCACATCAGGGATCATCACACTGCCTGTGACTCCAGCTCCAGGACAATGTTACTTCTGTCCTCTGTAGACACCTCTACTCACATGCACAAACCCACACATGTCCACATAATTAAAAATAAACGTTTTTTTTAAAACTACAACATTCATGAATTGTGAGATGTTGTTCCTTCATTAGAATAAATTTCCAAATTTTGTTTCCAATCATTGAGTGAAAAAAAATGTTAGCCATTATAAAAATTAGTTGTAGAAACAAGCTAAAGGATAATTAATAAATGAAAAATTAACATGGATCATGTAATACTTAGCCCATCCAAGTAAGTGATCATACATGAGACGTTTTCCTTCCCACTCATTCTATCTTAATGATAGCTCAGCCAGCACCATTCCAATCAGGCCTTTTAAAATGCCCTGGCATTGCACTTTCAATAGACACAGTTTTTAGACAGGGCCTTACTATGTAGCCCTGGCTAGCCTGGAACTTGCTTTAAAGACCATTCAGGCCTGAAACTCAGAGATCTGCCTGCCTGTGCCTCCCTAGTGCTGGAATTAAGGGTGTTCATCATCACATCCAGCTCAACAGATACATTTTTTAACAAAAATAAAGAGAACAGATACTTCATGATTGTGTAACGTTTCTTGGGGAGGCATGATCAAATGTTCATTTGCCACAGATTTAGCAACAACAGACAACAGAAATGATTTCACCAAAATAGATAGATATGTAATATATTATGTATAATTATATATGTATATATACATATATGTGTATGTAATGCATAAATATGTATATATAATGCATAAATATGTGTACATAATATATATGTAATATACTACATACATATATATACAGCTACATAATATATGTAATATGTACGTATACATGTATTACTGAGTGTGTGTGTGATTGAGATACAAAGATTTAACTGTAGAATGATTCTGACCTTAACTACAATTGTCTTCAAGAGAAACATTAAATCCTTAGGGAAAGAAATTACCTCATCCTGATGCAATTGTTTTTCATTACCCGAGAACCTTCCTTTAACTTTACGTTTACTGATATGCCTAGCTCCCGTGGCTCGCTTGCTAATTGAGGGCAGCTCGGTGTTCTCAGTCTTTGCTCGGGTTTGTTTCCTCACCTACAGGTCAAACTACAGCTATTATTTAGCCTTAACTTGATACTATACAATCAAGAACCTTAAGGAGACACATACTTCTTGAATTATGCTTTGTGAAATGTCCTAGTGCAGCAAGCACTTCATGAGTGAGGTCAAGGATTATATTGATAATGAGTTTGGATAAAATAAGATGACGATGATAATAGTGATGATGATGCTGACAATAACAGTAAAGAGTAAGGAAAATCTATTACTGTTAATATGTTCATGCTGTCAAATACTCTGTCACTATCTGTATTAGGGCTTCATTTTCTAACAAAATTTCCTACTTACTATGATAATGGTGATCAGTAATAAGGGCCACTTAAATAGCACAAATAAGTGTCATGAAAATGGGTGAGGGAACTTTCAGGCTTCCACTTGTGTTTCTTCATCCATTCAATGAAACTTTACTGATAATTTTCCAAGCCCCAGGCCGTAAGTGAGGCGGTGACGGGCAAGCTAGATGTGGTTTTTCTATCATCATAAGCACTTCAGTTATACAGGAAATTGTTACACAGAATAACCACACATTACAAAAAGACCTATGTCAGAAGCATGTAGGAATAATGGTCAACATGGCGTGGGATGTGAGGTACATTTGGTGGAAAAAGATGATTTATTTGGACTATAGTCAATAACTACAATTATCATTGTCAGGAACTAACCATGTGAGTGTGTGTGTGTGTGCATGTGCGTGTATGCATGTGTGTGGTAGGATGACTTCTGGGCACATTCAAAGAGTAAACACTAGTGCTGATGAAGCAATTCAGCATAAATGGTATATAACACTTTCTGTAGTTACATATGGACTGAAATCTTAAGTCCCACCGCATGGTCCCTGTCCTCTTCCCTCTGACATTCAGGTACTCCAGAAACAAGCTGCTCCACATCCTGAGTCCTGGAGTGAGGATGACACAGACACCCCATAATGGACAGGCAATATGAGCAAGAAGTAAACCCTGGTGAATTAAGCCCTTGAAATTCCATAGTCGATCATTACCATGGCATAGTGATAGCAGCAGTTCTCAAGTGTGGTCCTCAAACCCAATAAACCCATGTGCATCCTTGGACCTTGTGTGAGGACCCATGGAGTCAAAACTATTCTCATGATGATACTGAGACAAGTCTGACATTTCCATTAGAGGCAGAGAATTAACTGTGGGTAAAACTTTTGGCCCCTACATGTGTCAACACAGCAACAACAAACTATATTTAGCACTATTGGCTTCTTCATCCTACTCAGTCACTCTTCTAACAAAAGCATCTTTAGTCCGTCAGTTGAAGAAACACAAGAAATGACTAGTGTTGATTCTTAATATAAAGCTTTCTCACCACGTATCAAAGCACTTGTTTGTCTTTTTTTTTTTATTTAAAAACCAATCTTTCAATATCTTTATTTATTTTATTTATTTTTTTATTGGATGTTTTATTTACATTTCCTATGTTGTCCCCTTACCCCATCCCCCACCCACCCAGAAACCCCCAATCCCCTCACCCCTCCTCCTTCTTCTCTGTGGATGTAACCTCTATCTACCCCCCCCACTCCCACCTTCCCACCCTCAAAATTCCCACCCCCTGGGGCATCCAGCCTTCATGAGGTCAAGGTTCTCTTCTTCCACCTATGCCCAGCAGGGCCCTCCACTCTTACATATTCAATTGAAGCGCTGGATCCCTCCCTAAGTGCTCCCAGGCTGGTGGTTTAGACCCTGGGAGCTGTGGTTGGTTGGTATTGTTGCTCTCCTCATGGTGCCACAAATCCTTTCAGCTCTCCTTCAGTCTTCACTCTAACTCCTCTATTGAGAACCCCATGATCAGTTCAATGGCTAGTTGTGAGCATCTGCCTCTGAGTATGTCAGACTCTTGAAGACCTCTGAGGAGATATCCATATCAGGCTCTTATCAGCATGCACTTCCTGACTTCCACATCAGCCTCTACCTTTGGTGATTGCACATGGGATAGATACTCAGGTGGAGTGGTCTTGAGACGGCCCCTCCTTCAGTTTCTGTCCCTCACTTTGTCTCCATATTTGCTCCCTTGAGTATTTTGTTGCTCCTTCTAAGAAGGACCGAATCACCCCCACTTGGTCTTCCTTCTTTATGGGCTTCATGTGGCCTGTGAGTTGCATCTTGGGCATTTCAAGGTTCTGGGCTAATATCCAATAATCAGTGAGTGAATACCACGTGTGTTCTTTTGTGATTGGCTTACCTCACTCAGGATGATAATTTCTAGTTCCATCCATTTACCTAGGAACCTCTCGAATTCATTGTTTTAATAGCTGAGTAATACTCCATTGTGTAAATATACCACATTTTTTTAATCCATTCCTCAGTTGAAGGACATCTGGGTTCTTTCCAGCTCCTGGCTATTATAAATAAGGCTGCTATCAACATAGTTGAGCATATGTCCTTGTTATATGTTCGAGCATCTTCTGGGTATATGCCTAGGAGTGGTATAGCTGGATCCTCAGGTAATGCTATGTCCAATTTTCTGAGGAACCGCCAGACTGATTTCCAAAGTGGTTGCACCATCTTGCAGTCCCACCAACAATGGAGGAGTGTTCCTCTTTCTCCACACCCTCGCCAGCATCTACTATCACCTGAGTTTTTAATCTTAGCTATTCTGACTGGTGTGAGATGGAATCTCAGGGTTGTTTTGATTTGCATTTCCCTGACGACTAAGGATGCTGAACATTTCTTTAGGTGCTTCTCGGCCATTCGAGTTTCTTCCCTTGAAAATTCTTTGTTAAGCTCTATACCCCATTTTTTAATAGGGTAATTTGGTTGTCTGGAGCACTGGTTTGTCTTGAGGAACTATCTACACAGAGATCATTTGATGACAAGTCAAATTAGCTACTGTTTCCTTTAAAAATTATCTTCCTATTTGAGACCACAACTGACAAATTGTGATTAGTTGAAATTAATTGTTTGGGAAACGTTTTCTTACCAATGATAAACTATATACTCTTAGATGATTTGGAAAAAAAAACAAATATGCCTGTCACTCTAAGCCTAATAACTCCTAACACTTAGTTTTTAAAATAATATCAGTGGTAACATGAATGGATGTGGTTTGTTGTATAAAGAAACATAGCAGCATTTCAATCTCTGTACAACTCAATGAACCAGTATTTTTCAAATGACATCACAGTCATTCATGGGCAAAACAGAGTTAAAGTACCAAACAGATTTATGGGATTTTAGTTTCAGAGTGTTCACTGGATTAGTCCACTTTCTATTTAATGAAATACCTTGAACAAGCTAATTTCATTGTTTATTAAAGTACATTTTATTTTATTTATTTTTAAATTTCTTTATGTATTTTATGTATATGGGTACTTTGCATGTACATCTGCATGTCAGAAGACAGCATCAGACAGTTCTGAGCCTCCATCTGGGTGCTGGGAATTGAACTCAGGACCTTCAGAAGAGCAGTGGGTACTCTTAAGCACTAGATCAGCACAAGCTAATTTTATAAAGAGAAGAGATTGGTTTCACTTACAGCTCTGGGAGATCTCAGGGGCACGGCTCCTACATCTTCTCAATTCTGCTCTGACAAATTCCTCAAGGTGGGTGGCAGAGCAGAGGAAAGATGAAGATAAAATCCAAAATAGGAATCCCAAGGGATTCCTGGTCATCTTCAGTTTTCATTTTAAGCAGTCCCTCCAGGACAGCAGCATGTCCTAGTGACCAGCTCTCCACCTCCCCCGTCCCCACGCTGGAAACCGAGCTTCCAGCACAAGAATCTGTTGTTGATAGCCTCTCAGCTATAAAGCCTCACTACCAACCTGGTAGATACTACCACTGTGGCCCTGTGCTTGACTCGACGCGTGATGGGGGTTGAGGGAGGTAGGGGCCACAATCAAAACAAAACTATCAATAGTTGAGTTTTGATGTAGCATCCAAGAAGCAGCCCACACTTAACCTAAAAGGGCTATGAACATCCTCCTCCATTTATAGCTACAAATCTGTGAGGAGCTAGAGATTTCTTACATAAAATCCAAGCTACAGGACCTATCCCAGCGGAGGCAAAAGAGGATGCAAGAGCCATGTTGTCTTCTATTATCAGGCATGAATGACCTCTGCAAAAATGAATGTCTCTGCTCTTGTCACTAATGCCTTTTGTGTTGAAAGTGTGGATTTTTTTTTCAATGTTGTTTAGCATATAATAGGTTTAGCCCCTTTAAAGAAATAGCTTTAAAACATCTTTCAAATGTCTTAGTTCTACTTCCCTGTATAACAAATACCAATAAATACAACCTACCAGAAGCTCTTTGGGGTCTTTAAGGATATAAATGGACCCCAAGGTAAGTATTTGAGAGTCATTATCGTATTCTGACTGTGTGAGTCAAGATTCTAAGGAGATGAAATTTGTATAGAAACCTGAGCAGGGAAAGTTTGACACTAATGCTTATTAACCACAAGAGAGTAACTATAAAGATGTAAAATGAATGCTAAATATTACTCTAAGGCCAAGGAAAAGTACTCAAGGAAGGACAAATTTGGCAGTGGGGTTCTTCCTTGAAGCAAGGATTCGGATACAATTAGTACATGCAGGGTTGAGGTCCTTCAGATAGCAGAAGATCCTTGAAATGCCAGACAAGGTCTGATCCTCTGTGTCGAGGTAAATAGAAAATCTCTCTAGAGAACATAAGCCTGAGGGCTGAGCTGCTCTACCACTGAGAGCACTGTGGGATGTGTGTGTGTGGCAGCCAAGTAACAGCAGCGCGAGCCACTCCTATCTCCTGCAACGTTCCTCCTGCGCCCTCTACTGACGAAGTTGGAGTTTGCTGCAAAGGAGAAATGCTTTCTGTTTTCCTTTATGCTCCACGAAAGGGTGAGAATGTAGCTGAGAGATAATAAATAGGAACAGCACTCTGGGAGAAAAAAAACACGCATCTAAGTCTCTTATCATATAGCACACCTACTAATATTTCCAAAACTGTTCCAGGGAATCATAGTTTAAGAAACGGATCTTTGTAAGATGTAGAAGGTTGGTTTTCTGGCCTCCTGTCTCCCTTACATGCATCCGTTATTATGAGATTCCAAAGTCCACATGTTAAGAAGCACATCTGGAAAGGACCACCACATCAGGAAGGCTGCCAAGAGTGAAGTACATGGTGTTGTGGGGAGTTAAATTTGCAGTATTTCTTGTTACAGTGCAGAAAGCCAGAGGGATCGATGACTCAATAAGGGCAATTCAGCAAAATACATCAACAAAATGTTGCATTCGGTGACAATAGTAGGACTATTTCCCTGTTAGTCCAGATCTCCCGTTATGTGGGCTTTGCAATGCCCAGATTTCATTCATCTCCTGAGCTAGTGTATCCAGGGCATGGAGTGCAATATCCTAAAGTTTCAGAAACAAGCCCAGTTGCTTTTCAGCGCTCACAGAAAACTCTCAAGGTCTCTGTTGTCCTTCAAGTAATAGTAAATAGGCTCAAGTCCCTATTTACCCAAATCAAGATAGATCTCTGCTTCCTCTGGACTCTGCATCTTTCATCTTTTTTATATGTCTCCTGAAGCACTCCCCTGAGCTAACTTGTTTTGTCTATGTGGTCCCTTCCCTGTAGACAGTGTGCACCTCAAGGGCAGGAAGCAAGCCTCATTCATCTTTGTTCCAAGAGCCACACACAATGGATTGATGTGAACTAATCTCCTACCTGTATTTGTTGACCCAAATTTGTTAACATTAAGTGGAAGTGAATCTTGTACTTATTCCCGGCTTGCAGGAGGGTAGGCTAACATACTTAGCTGGGTTTTGCCGTGAGCAGTCTTCAAGGCATTTTGAAAACAGTGGTCTTCAGAGCAATCACTTTGAAAAAGGCAAAATGTTCAGACTTTGTGGGTCTGGAATGCAGGAATATTACTGGCTAATTCAAAATCCCGAAAAAAACATCACTTTATAAAGTACTTCTGATGTCACTTGCCTAAATGTGATGCTTCTCTTATCTCCATCCTCCTATCTTTTCTCTTATCTCTTATCTTAGTCTTGATCATCCATCATTTAAGACAGTGCTATTTGGTGGAATCTTAAGATTGTTGTAGCATGTAGGTTCTCTAAAAGGTTATACTGGTTAGGTTGAACGTGTGTGTGTGTGTGTGTGTGTGTGTGTGTGTGTGTGTGTGTCTGTGTGTGTGTCTGTGTATGCATGCACATGCACATATGTGTGTGTGCATCTGTGTGTCTGCTGCACAAACATGCATTTGAAGGTTCTCAAGTTTCAGTATGACTTTATTTCTCATAATTAAAAAGTCCACATAGTAGCATCTCTCCAGAGCAACTATGATCCCTGTGATTCCGGCGACCCTCACATTAACATTCAGATTTCTCAAGACAAAGTTGAATCCAGTGGGGATGTCAAGTCATTGTACTCTGTGCCTGGGCTCTGAACTGACATTGCATAAACCATAGCACTATGACAGAATCAGATACATACATATACCTCTTGCTTGCTCCAAGAAAGCTGAGAAACATATTCCTCACTAGGTTAGTGAGCTCTGATGTCCATTAGAAAGCCTCACAGAAAGCTTTATCAGTTAACCACATACAGCAATTTTCCCATCAACCCACTCCCCTGAAAAAGCTACCCAGGACATGCACCTAACAGAAGCAAACAGGTAGAAGAGGCTGCTTGCGGCTTCCCTAAAAGTGAACCTGAGCAGATGATCTAGTACAGGTTCCCTGTATGCCAGGAAGCAGAAACCCCTTGCACAGAGCAGAGAGGTGTAAACTCTTCACCTTTCTCGCTCACGACCTTATTATTTTTTTTAATTTCCATTTCTTTTTTTAAAAGATGTGTTTATTTTGTGTGTGGGCACACCTAAATATATGTTTCTGCACCACACATATGCAGGTGCTCATAATGGTCAGATTAGAGCATGTCACCTGTATCAGGATCGGATGTCAGCTGTAACTGGAGTTTCAGAAGGTGGCAAGGTGCCTGCAAGAACAGTGGTTGACCACTGAATTCTCTCTCCAGACCCTCATTTCTTTTTCTATTTTCTTTTCTTTTTTCTTTCTTTTCTTTTTTATTTCTTTAATTAGCTTACAAAGTAGCCATTTTCTTATGGCATTTTCATAAAAACTTAGTTTTGGTTGACTCTTCTCCCATCAACTCCCCAGCTTCTATACTCTGGTTCCTGCTTAAATTCTTCTCTTCCCAAGATTCCCCTTCTACACTCAAACTACAAGTGTTCTAGTACCCTTCTCCTCACAGACTCCTGTAAAAGCTCTCTTTTCTCTTCACATGCATCCCTTTCTAGTTACCTGGCCTCTCACTCACTTGCGCAAAGATACAAATATATACAGCTTGAGAAGCTGTGCGCACAAGAGAGAGCATACACTCACCTTATCCACATGAGTGCCTGTTTATTGAACACGTGTTCCAGTATGGCTGAAAATATTTAGGCAAATAATTCCAAGACATATGACCTGGAAGGATGTCTTAACCAGAAAACAAAGCATAAGTTAACTCTGAAAGCTTTCAGTATTCTCCCAACTTAAAAAAAAATTCAGAACATGATCCAGGATTGGAGTCATGTGTGAAGAATCCTGAGTGCTGGTGAGAACATTCCAAGAAAACAAGAATCTTGTGACCTGTGTTTCTTCAAAACATTGACTTCTTCTTGGAATGTGGATTCATGCCCCTCCCAGGTGAATTGGATAGGAGTGAACTTTATTTCCGATTCCTCATTACTGCTTGCTGTTGTTAATCAATTAAATTTTTAAAGTATCCTTTATGTTTCAGCTGCCTGTAGCTTGTCCTTGTGATTGTATCCAGCTTGAGCTAATGAGAACTGTACTCTGTGGTTTCTCTTATACCTCAGGGTATAAATTGTCAGACGCTCTAAGTCGGCTGGTGCATGAGCCTTTAGTCTGCCTCATTTATTGGCTCAATTCTCCCAGATCCCAACACCTCTAAAGCAATGGCAAAAAAATAATTTTATTTTTTAAGTTGGTTATTAATATAACCCAGTACCTACGACAATTCTTTTAACAATTCCACAAATTCTTTTTTTTTTTGTTTGTTTTTTTTGTTTTTTCGTGACAGGGTTTCTCTGTATAGCCTGGGCTGTCCTGGAACTCACTCTGTAGACCAGGCTGGCCTCAGAAATCCATCTGCCTCTGCCTCCCAAGTGCTGGGATTAAAGGCGTGCGCCACCACTGCCCGGCAATTCCACAAATTCTTAAAAGAAACAGGAATGCAAAAAAAAAAAAAAATGGTGACCCAAGTGCTGTAGATAACTATAGAGCTCTAAGCTTCACACCAAATCCTCCTTACAAAGAAGTAGCTTCATTCATTTTGTTTCTTTGCTTGCTTGCTTGCTTTTGTAGTCCTTTGAGGTTATTGTTACTCCCATTTCTCAGCCAAGTAAACTGAGACTCAAAGAGCTAAGTCAAACGAGGTAGCCAGCGGGTACCTTAACCCCCTTCTGTCCTGCTCACAAGAAACCTCACAAAGGCACTTCACATCAAATAGAACTTGAAGGCACAGCCAGGGTTAGACACTGTATTGTGTGTTAAATGTAATCAAGAGACCCGTCATCACAATAACCATGGTTCTGTTTGAAAAACAAGCTAATTATATCCTTCACACACTCATCCTTACACCATCTTCTTTTTCTAATAAGTCACTGAACAAAATGCACTCTTGGCGCACGGTCAGAACTGCACTCCCACCCACAACTAAATAAGCACTCAATAAAATTCCTATAACAAGTAAGTAAGCATGTGGATTTTTTTTAAAACCAGCTACTATTTTGTTTGGTAAATTTGCAGAACATTGGTTCTTCCTTTCTTATAATAATTGAAAATAAAATGAAGATGAAAAATGATAATAAATACCAGAAAGCTAAGAGAACTGAGGTAAACAAGAATTGTATTCATATGGCTGAAGTGGCAGATCTTTAGCTTCAGATGAACATTTATGGGATACATGATCAATTGTGATCATTTTTGGAAGAACAAAATTAAACTAAGACTACCAGGAGCCAGTGTGGTGGCAGCATACCTTTAATCTCAGGTAGAGGCAGCTGATTTTATCCACAAATGTCATTGCACACGTGCCTAGAAGAATGTTTGACCAAATACTTGTCTTCCTCTGGCTAGGTCAAGCTGACAGGTGAAATTCTGCCACCACATTGTATTCAGGGTAAGGAGGTCTCTCCTTCAAAAATGACTAGCTTTCATTTTGGAATTATTCCTTTCTTTGCTCAGTCATAAATTGTAAAGTGTTACCTGCTCAGTGATCTTCCTGTTTGACTGCCTCTGCAATAACAATCAGTGTCTGCCAGGCTATCACGCATTGCCATCATGGTCAACTTGTGTCTGAACTCGGCCCCGAGTTTAGTAGGCATTTTACTCCTTGCACTGAGGACTTTATAGCTCAAATCTGACTCTATTGGCACTTTTGAGACAGGCATGACAAGGAAAATTTCATCTAACCAATCAGCTTGATACAAACAATAGAGAAGAAATCACCACATCAATGACAATTCTGAAGAGGAATAACACTATTTTCAAGAAGCATCAGGAAACAGTAGAGATTTCAGTTCAACTAAGATGTTTTAAAATCTGTATTTGCATACCATGTGTGTTCTTTTGTAATTGGGTTTCCTCACTCAGGATGATATCTTCTAGTTCCATCCACTTACCTAAGAATTTCATGAATTCATTGTTTTTAATAGCTGAGTAGTACTCCATTATGTAAATGTGTCATATTTTCTGTATCCATTTCCTCTGTTGAAGAACATCTAGGTTCTTTCCAGTTTATGGCTATTATAAATAAGGCTGCTATGAACATAATGTCCTTGTTATATGTTGGAGAATCTTTTGGGTATATATGCTGAGGAGTGGTGTATCTAGGTCCTCAGGTAATACTATGTCCAATTTTCTGAGGAACCACCAGACTGATTTTCAGAGTGGTTGTACCAGCTTGCAATCCCACCAACAACGGAGATGTGTTCCTCTTTCTACACATCCTTTCCAGAATCTGCTGTAACCTGAGATTTTGATCTTAGCCATTCTGACTGGTATAAAGTGGAATCTCAGGGTTGTTTTGGTCTGCATTTCCCTGATGACTAAGGATGTCGAACATTTCTTTAGGTGCTTCTCTGCCATGATATTCCTCAGTTGAAAATTATTTGTTTAGCTCTGTACCCCATTTTTAATAGGGTTATTTGATTCTCTGGAGTCTAACTTCTTGAGTTCTTTGTATATACTGGATAAACTACCAACTAAGGAGTATACCTAGAGGGACCCACAGCTCCAGCTGCATATGTAGCAAAGGATGGCCTTGTCAGGCATCAATCAGAGGAGAGGCCCTTGATCCTGTGAAGGCTCAATGCCCCAGTGTAAGGGAATTCAAGGGTAGAGAGGTAGGATTGGGTGGGTGGGGATAACATTTGAAATATAAAGAAAATATCGAATAAAAAAAATGTGGCCCGCGTGTAATCGTCTTGCCAGCAAGAACGCACGTGGGCACCAGGATCCTTCTGCAGCAAACGTTTATTCCAAATGAAAAAGAGGAAAGACCCCGGGCCCGGAAAAGGCACTGTTTATATACCCTTGGAGCAGCGTGTTCACTTCTGATTGGCTGCTTACTCATTACCCGCCAAAACACCCCGGGATGGGCTGTGACTTGGCACTTTTTTACCATAGCACATGCGCGGTTTACTTGTTTACTTGGAGGAGCACCGGATGCCAGCACCATCTTGTAATGGCAAATGCTGTCAGCACAAGCCGCGGCTTTCCGCATCTCCCCCTTTTTGTTTTAATTAAGAATCACAGGCACTGGCCAATGTCCCGTGTCTTAGGCTAGTTGACATTCTTCCATAGCCAGCACCAAAGAATGGTGAGCTCCCTGTCTTAGGCTACGAGGGTCATGCACCCACACCTGGCATTCAGAATGTGCGCCCCAGGTTGTGGCCTTTCACAATGCCAGTCATGGGGTAAACTCACACCTCATGGTGTACCTCTGGCATATGGCATCAACCTATTCCCGTTGTTGGGACCAATGGCAGCTGGCCTGGAGACGAAAAGATGGAGCTGTCCATCTGGCTGTCCTTGGCCTGTCTAGCGTGGTAGCAATCATGACTCAAACTCAAGCCCGATCAAGCAAATTCCATCTTGGGGGAATAAGCGATCAAGGACTGATAGTTTAAGACAGTCTCCCTTACCCTACCAGGTGCAATGGAAACAAGTCCTCTGGGTGCAAGGGCTAGGGGAAACAGAGAGAGATGCAAACACCCGTCCTTGTGCAATGGAGCCATCTCCCAGGGGTGCAAGGGCTGTTTGCCTCAAATTCAGGTACCACAGCAACACAGACAAGGACCAGCCAGGCCAAGACTCCTCACCGACCCAGTGCAATGGGCAAATCCCTTGGGGTGCAACGGCTGAGGAATCTGTCTACTGGCTATTTCTTTAATCATGGATAACCAAATTTCAGGAGATGAGCCTTGTTCTAGGACTGTAAGTGCTTGGGTAATAATGACCTTGTCATGTTTTTGTTGGGCTCTGAGCTTGCAAACCAACCATAGCATGAACACTAATCCGCAACATAGGGCGTACCAAACAGGCCTACTCCCACCAACTTTTTAAAGAAAGAGAAAGCTGAAGAGATCCAGGAGGAGAGTCCCTCAGTCAGGGACAGATCCACGTGTGTCGAGTTGATGTCCACCACAGCCGCTCTCAATTTTTTGAGTGTCTCATCGAAGTTTTCTGACCGATTTCCTGCAATATATTGAGACAATTTCCTGGACAGATTAGCTACATTATGTCTGACTGGTATGGGTTTTGGAAAGGCAGATAATATGGCCCATCATTGTTCCCCGGATATACTAGGAACCTGTATCCCTTGGATCAGCACGAGGGCTGTCATCAGAGTTTGGAGGGTCCACCTGGGTGTCATCTTCTAATATCGCGAGTCGTCGCGTCAGTCACTCTGGTAGCCAAAACGGGTTGTCTTCTTCCTGCGGAAAAACACAAACCGCTCCCCTGGCTCTTATTAAAATAGGATCCGGGCCTTTCCATTGTCCGGTCAAGACATCCTTCCATTTGACCATCTCTTTTGGCCTGTCAGCCTCTAAACAGTGATGGTCAGCTGCCGTGTGGCCTTGACTGTCCAGATTTTAAAAATTGAGGGTAAAAAGTGCTATAGAAACGGTGACTCATGGCACTGAGGGTAGAGCCTCCTCGACTCCTCCTTTTTGTTTTATTAGATAAGACTTAAGAGTGCGATGAGCCCGTTCTATAATGCCTTGTCCTTGAGGGTTATAAGGGAGACCCGTCAGATGAGTCACCTCCATTTGGCGACAAAATTGTCCAAACTTTTGAGAAGTGTAAGCTGGCCCATTGTCCGTTTTAAGAATTGTAGGCTTCCCCCAGGCACTCCATGCCTCAAGGCAATGCTGAATAACATGTGCTGCCTTTTCTCCGGCCAATGGAGAAGCAAATATAATTCCGGAACAAGTATCAATGGAAACATGTAAATATTGCAATTTGCCAAAGGTTGGGATGCGAGTAACATCCATTTGCCAAATCTGTAGTGGCCAAATTCCTCGTGGATTAATTCCTACATGAGGTACTGGTAAAAATTGACAGCAATTCTGACATTGAGTAACTATATCTCTAGCTTCCTTTCTAGTTATATCAAACCGACAACGTAACGTCTCTGCTATCACATGAAACTTTTTATGAAAATCTTTGGCCAAATCCAATTTTGAGGATAGGGCGATAGCAACCAATTTTGTGGCTCAATCTGCTAGGTCATTCCCATGAGACATTGGACCTGGTAGACCTGAGTGAGCCCTAATATGTGTAATAAAAACCGGGAATCTCCTATTAACTAAGGCAAATTGAATCTTCTGAAAAACTTCCACAAGTCTATTAGATGGTCTAATTAGCCCAGCCACTTCTAAGGCTTTAACTGAATTTACTACATAAAAGGAATCTGAAACAATATTTAAAGGGCCTGGAAAGGTTTCAAGAACCTCTAATACTACCAAGCATTCCACAACTTGAGGTGAGGTCTCATGGTATTGTTTGGCAGTGACTTTATTATCAACTACATAGGCACCCACACCTGTTTTTGACCCATCTGTGTAAACAACCACTCCATCTGGGAGCAGTTTCCGAGACAAGATATGCAGAAATACAATAGCTTGAGTTAAGGCAAATTGTAGAATGGGATGTTTAGGATAGTGATTATCTATTTGACCATTAAAGGAGGTGACCATCACAGCCCAAACATCAGAGGTAGCAGTTAATATTTGAACCTGATGTGCAGTGTAAGGTACTATCAAAACCTTAGGCTCTCTTCCAAAATGAGTAATAGCTGCTTTTAATCCCCGAAGGGCAAGCTGAGCAACTGCATCTGGATACCATTCAATAATCTTTGCAGGAGATGCATTAGGATGAATCCATAATAAGGGTCCATCCTGCCATAACACAGCAGTTGGTAAATGTCTGGTTTTTAAGACACACAAATTAAAGGTTTTGGTGGCATCAATACGTTTTAGCTGGGCCTCTTGCAAAGCATCCTCTACCATTTGCAGGGCACGGCTTGCAGCCGGTGTTAGTGCTCTTGGCGAGGAAATATGAGAATCTCCTTCCAAAATGTCAAACAAAGGTTTTAATTCAGCAGAGGGAATTTTCAAAAATGGTCTTAACCAATTTATATCACCTAATAACTTTTGAAAATCATTTAAGGTATGTAAATGATCTCTGCGAATTTCTAATTTTTGAGGAACTATTTTCTCAGGGTAAATAACTGTCCCTAAAAAGGAACCAATTTCTGAAATTTGAACCTTCTCTGTGGCAATATGCAGCATTCTTAATGTAGCAATTAATAAAGGATATGAGTTCTGCAAAATGGTCAACTCTTTATGGCATATTAAAATATCATCCATAAAATGAATCAAGAGCAGAGAAGGAAATTGTTTCCTAACGGGTTCAAGGGCCATTTGTACATACAGCTGACACATGGTGGGACTATTGGCCATGCCTTGAGGCAAAACTTTCCAATGATATCTCTTATCAGGTTCAAGGTGGTTAACAGCAGGTAAGGTGAATGCAAATCTTTGCCTATCTTGCGGGTGTAGGGGAATGGAGAAAAAGCAATCCTTAATGTCTATAATTATTATCCTCCACTGCTTAGGTAAAGCAGAGAGCAGAGGTAGGCCTCGTTGCACTGAGCCAAATAGCCGCATCTGTCTATTAATGGCCCTTAGATCATGGAGAAGTCTCCATTTTCCTGATTTCTTTCTTATAACAAAAATAGGGGTATTCCAAGGAGAAGTAGAAGGTTCTAAATGACCAAGCTGTGCTTGTTCCTCAATCAGCCTTGTAGCAGCTTCCAATTTCTCAGAGGATAGGGGCCACTGAGGAACCCACACGGCTTCCTCTGTAAGCCAGGGTATGGGCATGGAGCCCTCAATGGCAACTAGGGAAAACCCAGACCTTGTCTTCCTGTATTACTTTCTTGTGAAATTGGGTTTAACCTTCCTTGTTCTTTTCTGCCAAGGCCTTTTCCTTCCTTATATCCCATCCTTTTCATAATATCAATAGCTTGTTGAGAGTACTCATTAGTTAGTGTCAGTCCCAGGTCTTGCAAAATGTCTCTTCCCCAGAGGTTAACAGGGAGAGGAAGCACATAAGGTATAAAGCTTCCTGTCTGACCCTCTGGCATCTTCCAAGTCAAGGAGCGTGAACTGACTGCAGGGTTGGCCTCATATCCCAACCCTTGTAAGGAGTGGGATGATTGTGTAACAGGCCATGCCTTAGGCCACCAGTTGGAGGAAATAATACTTTTATCAGCTCCTGTGTCTAAAATCCCTGTAAAACTCTTCCCTTCTATTGTTAATTGTAGAGTGGGTCTAGTTTTGAGATCCACTACCAAATGAGCAAAGTCAGTTCCTGAAGAACCAAACCCATTGGCGCCTCTAGGCACCCCAGTGGATGGGAAACAATTATGCAAACTTGGAAGAATAACCAACTGAGCAATCCTATCTCCAGGGGAGATAGAAAATATGCCTTGTGGACAAGAACAGAGAACTTGAAGTTCCCCTATATAATCTTGGTCTATCACACCAGGATGAACCACAAGTCCCTTCAAGGTAAGAGAGGAGCGGCCTAGAATAAGGCCGACACTTCCCTCAGGCAGGGGACCTTTAAAATCAACTGGGATAGGTTGCACGCCCTCATGTGGCATTAGTAAGAATTGGGAGGTAGAACAGAGGTCCAACTCTGCGGAACCTCTTGTAGCTCTGCAGCTAGAGGTGTCCCCTGGTTGCAGGCTTGTGTCCCATATTTTTGGGGGCCCTGAGACCTGGGGCCCTGATATCCGTTTTTTGGAGTGTCTTCATCTCCTCCTGCTGGGGAGGGATCATGCTGAATAATCTTTCCTTGAATGTCCCTAACCGAGCGACATTCATTGGCCCAATGATATCCCTTCCTGCATTTAGTACATAGCCCAGGGGTTCTCCTTTGCAAAGGAGTACGACATTCTCGTTTCAAATGACCTGGTTTGCCACAGTTATAGCATACTTTACGGCCGCCAGGACTTGAGCGGCTCTGGCCCTGCAGGATAGCTGCTGCCAGGCCAGCGTTAGTCAGTGGGCCTCCAAGTCCTCAGCAGACCTTTATCCAATCTGTCAGCCCTTTGCTTCTCCTAGGGGTAATAACTGCCTTACATTCTGGTGAGGCATTTTCATATACTAATTGCTCGATCAATGGCTTGACTTGCTCTGGGTTTCCAAAAATCCTGCCGGCTGCTTCTGTCATTCTAGCAACAAAGTCTGAGAAGGGCTCCTGGGGGGGTTGTAATATTTTTGTTAAATTTCCTCCAGCCTCGCCCTTCTTTGAGAGGGCCTTCCATGCCTTAATAGCGGCGGCAGAGATCTGATCATATGCTTCCCAATCATAGTTTGTCTAGTCGGCAACATACTGTCCTTGCCCTGTTAATAATTCGAAAGTCCACTGTCTCTGGTTGCCTTCCGCATTAGCCTTGGCCCTTGCCTGTGCTTGAGAAGCATCATGCCATAAAGCTTTCCATTCCATATACTGTCCCATATTAGGGAGAGCAGCTTTTACTGTGTTTTGCCAATCATTCGGAGTCACTGCCATAGTGGCAAATCTCTCAAGCTGCATAACTGTAAAATTAGCATCAACTCCATATTTGTTAACCAATTCAGCAAGTTCTTTGATAGAGGCATACTCTACAGGTGCGTGGACACGGCCTCCCCCCGCGTCCTCAAATACTGGAAAGGCTTGTAACATCCTTCTTTTGTCTTCCTCTGAAAGGAAGGAGTCTGAGCAGCGCTTGTCCGCATAAGGCGGAAGTGCGCCGGGAACATTAGGTTGGGAGGGTGCGACAGGCCGAGAGGCCATGCGGCTCCTATCTCCCGTTTTCCTTTGCTTTCGATTTCGCGGCGGCAACCGCTCATCTGGCTGGCATCTTTCCTCTTCATAGCGGACTGTCTCTTCGTCCAAATCCTCCCATTCAGAGGAAGTTAGCTCCTCTGTCTCAGAGCCACCAAGCCCCAAAACCTCCAGCTCCTTTACTGGATAAAGAGATTTTCTTTTGGAGGCTTCTCTTTCCATCGTGTTTAACTCACCCAAGGGCGTACTTTCACTTATCTCTTGCTTCTGCGCACAGAGCGTCTTGGGAAGGGTATGTTTCCTTAGGCATGCCTTCTGAGCTCCCTTTTTTTTCTGAACTCCTAAGCGCTTATGCTGCTCTGTTTCTGACCCGCTGGCCTGTAATCCGTCTAGCACTCCCTGGCCCACCGCTACAGTCGAGTGGCATTTCTCATCCCCCAAAACCAGAAGGAAGAGAACGAACGCCACTAGCACAATAGTGAGAGCTTCTAGCGTTCCTGCCAACTGGGGAGGGAGACGAAATAGATCAAGTCCAAACATGTCTCTCAGAGCTTACCTTTGTCTGCAGTTCTGAATCCACTCCGCGAGCAGAGGGTCTCCTCGGCACCGGAGACGTGAATTTCCCGGGTTTTCGGCACCAGCTGTGGCCCACGTGTAATCGTCTTGCCAGCAAGAACGCACGTGGGCACCAGGATCCTTCTGCAGCAAACGTTTATTCCAAATGCAAAAGAGGAAAGACCCCAGGCCCGGAAAAGGCACTGTTTATATACCCTTGGAGTGGCATGTTCACTTCTGATTGGCTGCTTACTCGTTACCCGCCAAAACGCCCCGGGATGGGCTGTGACTTGGCGCTTTTTTTACCATAGCACATGCACGGTTTACTTGTTTACTTGGAGGAGCACCGGATGCCAGCACCATCTTGTAATGGTGAATGCTGTCAGCACAAGCTGCGACTTTCCACAAAAAAAGTCTATATTTGCTGCAATCTGCCAGGTGTAGGGGGCAGGACTAGGCCAGACACACCTAAGAGACAGAAAGACAGTCAATAGCCATACATGTCTTCCTATACTTGATTCTCATACTTTAATCAGAAATTTTAACATCCAATCTCATTTTCTTGTAAATATTTATGTCTTGTTTTGTTTTGTTTTTGATGCTCACAGATTGGTAGATTTTTTTCTTTTCTTTTTTTCCCCAATCTTCTTTTATACCATTTTAACTATCATGCAAGTATTAATGTCAGTTCTAGGTTGAGGAACTAGCAATACAATAGATGCAAATAGTCAAGGAATAAGCAAGACAATAATCACAAATAATCAAAGAACAAGCAAGGCAATAAACAAAGTCTAATGATCACTCCTGTGAATACTGTCTCTAAGGGCTTATCAGGATGACCAAAATATCTGAGCCTACTTTCCTGTCCTAGCCCAAGGTCATTTTCATGCCTGAAGCCTACTTCTTTATTCTAGCTTAAGATTTAGATTCCTGCCTGAAGTTACTTCTTTGTCCTAGCCTAATGTCAGACTCCTGCCTGAAGCCCATTTCCTTGTCCTTGGCCAATGTCAGATTCCTGCCAAGCAGCCCCAAAAGCTCTCCATATTCTCCCCCCACCCCCCGCTTCTTTATTTCATAAACAAGACTGAGCCTGTCTTAGGTCATTCTAACAAGAATGCCTTCCTCATCCATTATGGAACACACATTATCAAAAGCAATGCATTTATGTCTTAGGTTGGTAAGGCTCTGTGCAGAATCTTACCTGTCCTTGGCTTGCCAGCCTGTTAAATTAATAACTCTGTCTGGGGGTCCATTTTCAGTTTCAAGCCATGTACTTTGGCCTAACATGTTGATGTTGTTAAAGACAAGCTTTAACATGATGGGCAGGAATAAAAGTATTCCCAGGACAAAAAGGGCTAGAATGATCAAGCTATATATGTCATTCTTGAAGCTTGACCAAAATGGAAATACTGACCTCAGGCCATGAACAATTTTATCAGCAGTATCTGCAACATCAAAGCTCAGCAGAGCAGCATTCTTTAAATTCATAATCTCACTATGCAAAGTTAAAACATCCAGAAAGGTGCAAGAATTATGTCAAATACTCTACAAGTGTCTTTAAACTTTTTCCTAATTATAATGACTATCATTATAAATTTTAGAAGTAGTAAATGTTCTTATTGAAGCATATCCTACACACAGACACCTTCATGAATGCACAACTCAAGCAATTTGGACTAAATTGACACAGCCTGGGTCAAGAAATATCTACTAATGCCTGACCTTGGTACTTTTAGATAGTTATTTTTTAAAATAGTTTTTTCAGCTTGTATACTTTTAACATTGGAAGAATGGCTATCACTTCTCCTTTAAGCAGAAGTTCATTGTTCCTGAATTTTAACAAATGCCTGTGAGACACTTTTCTTGTTATTGAGAGCAAACACTTGAAAAGAAACTTCTTGAGGGAGTAAACATTCTCATGGACTCACAGTTCTGGGGGCAGGGTCTACTGATCAGCTAAGAAAGGCATACCAGCAGTGGCTGGCTCACAGCTGTAGAGGCAGAACCCTTTCACATCTGGGAAGCATGATGCTTCTCACCTGCTTCTCTCCTTACTTCTTATGTATTCAGTTTGGAGTTCTAGCCTATGGCATGTGGGTGATGACATTAGGGGCATGTCTTTATAATCCTCCCTGGAAATGCCCTCATGTAGTAAGAAACCTTGAGCAAATTTTGCCAGACCTTAACCAAGACACTTTCCTCCCCTATGGTGTATTGAATAAACCCCACCACCTCCATGTTGAAACCCCAGCTTCTTCCAATCTCATTGCCGTTGCTATACTCAGTCACCCACTGTGACCAGCATCCTGATAGCTAAATCAAGGAAGTTTCTAAAGATAAAGCCAGCCTTGTCTGGACTCCAGAAACTGTTTCTTGCATAGAGCCTCAGAAGTTGCACCTAACTTTCATTCTCCAACCCCCCTATACCAAATCTAAGTATCCCTTCTTCCTTTTCAGCAGACACTCCTTTGCTGCTCACTGATGCCCAGTCTTTTCTGACTCTAGTCTGGTGGCCACTCAAAATGAACCATCCTAAGCCAACCTCTGGTCACCTTGAAATCCAAATGGCTCACTTAAAATCATAACATTCCACCCCAGGCTCTTGTAGTCCCATGACCTTGTCATAATTTGAAATGCATGTAGCCCATGTCTGAGACTCACAAATCTTAACAGGGCTCCACTGTAGGACTCAGCCTCAAACAAGCAAAAACTGAAAAATATATTGCTATGAATTAGACATATCTGACCTTGCCAAAATTTATGCTATGATTTATCCCAACATTACAACATTAAGAGGCAGTGCCTCCAGGAGGTACATTGTCCTCGTAAATAAAATGAATGGTATTACACAGGTTGGAGGAACTGCCTGAGCCCTTCCTGCCATGCTGTCTTTTACATGAAGACACACAGCAATGCCCAGGCTTGGAAGCAGAGAGCAGCCCTTCCCAGATACTGACGTTCTGGTATCATGATCATTGATTTATAAGCTTCCAGAACCATAAGAAATACATCTCTGTTATTTGTAAACTATCCAACCCTGATTGTTTTGTTATGACATCATTAACAGGTTAATATAAGTATATTATATATAGGTTGATATATGAGTATACTATATAAGATGAATTCTATTTTTAAGATATTATCTCATTTAATTACCACAAGACTCCTATGGAAAAGGAATTAGTCTCCAAACATGGAATACATAAAACCTGAGACTGAGAACATCTATAAACCTTTCCTAAGCATATGGCTAGTAAACACTGTGACTCCAAAGACTGGGCATCCCTACACCCATCAGAACCTGCTACCTCTGTAGCCCACAGATCTATGCAATCTGTATTAAAAAGAAAAAAATGATGTAACATTCATTTGTAACTATAATTTGATAGCTAGGACAGTTCCATAGCCCTGAGATCATTCCCAAACCCAGAATGGTGTCTACTGATTGGCTTAAAATCAAGCCCTGTGAGAAGGGATTCCTTTATCATGTGCCCTTAGATATACCAATATACCTCTCTCTCTCTCTCTCTCTCTCTCTCTCTCTCTCTCTCTCTCTCTCTTTCTCTCTCTTTCCCCTGGCCCTAAATTATTATTTACTCTGAAAACAAAGAAAGTGGGAGAAATGAAGCTGGCAGATCACTTGGGACTAGGTATACAAACAGAGCACTCTGCTGGAACTTTAATATGGTATCTTTATGTTTTGACAAGCCTAGGAGGGAGTGGCTAATGTTCCATTTACAGATAAGTAACCTGCCAGAGGCCACACAGGAACCTAAGGATTGGAGATGTGGACTCTGTCATCTATCTCAGAGTGCAACTATATGTCTTTTCTGGTCTAAAAGCTTTAAAGGTAGCAATTGGCCATAGGCACAATGCCAATCACACAGTGAATCTGTCCATAATCAGTTACTAAACCTCTGTAGTTCTCAATCTTCATCATGCTGCCTTCCTCAATGTTAGATTTATGGGAGATTTTGCCTTATGCTCACTTTCCTATATAACCAAGAGCATTCTCAGCAGTGTCCTCTCCAGACTCAAGGTTCTATTCTACTTAGGAAAGGCTATTTTCCTTCCTACATAGACAACCCATTCATATATGCTACACACAGGAAGATAAGACACGTTGACCATCAAACTGTCTTCTATGGACATGACTTCCAACTTGGAACCCACCCCTCAGGAAAGTGCCTAGCCATTCACAAAGCCTTGATAGAGGATCAAAGAAAACCAGAAACAACATAATCCCTTTTATATACTGACATCCTCATCATATTACTTTTGTTTCAACTTCATTGTAGAGTCAAGGAAGGCTTTTTGAGTAGTGTGAGATGTGCATTAGAAAGCCCATAATGTCTAAATGTTCTAATACCATCCACTGATAAAGTCAATATGACATCAACACTAAGCTGTTGTATTTTCAAATAATAGTAACATTTAATTAGAGTTTGACCTGGTTACCTGCTTTCACCTAATGATGTACAAGACACCACAGTTCCCTGAAACAGGAAAGATCTACATCAGAATAAATGCCACATGTCAAAGAGCTGAACACTACTGGTGACTAATTATGCATCTCACTGTCATTAATCACATACTTTTCAAGTAGCTTGGGAATCAGACGGATTTGGTTCTTTCATATGATACCAAGTTAGGTGACATCTGTCCTAGGTTATCACAACTGCTTTGCAATGATGACTTCTTTTTTTTTGGGGGGGGATGTTTTATTTACATTTCATATGTTGTCCCCTTACCCCATCCCCCACCCACCCAGGAACCCCCCAATCCCCTCACCCCTCCTCCTTCTTCTCTGTGGATGTACCCTCTATCTACCCCCCCACTCCCACCTCCCCACCCTCAAAATTCCCACCCCCTGGGGCATCCAGCCTTCATGAGGTCAAGGTTCTCTTCTTCCACCTATGCCCAGCAGGGCCCTCCACTCTTACATATTCAATTGAAGCGCTGGATCCCTCCCTAAGTGCTCCCAGGCTGGTGGTTTAGACCCTGGGAGCTGTGGTTGGTTGGTATTGTTGCTCTCCTCATGGTGCCACAAATCTTTTCAGGTCTCCTTCAGTCTTCACTCTAACTCCTCTATTGAGAACCCCATGATCAGTTCAATGGCTAGTTGTGAGCATCTGCCTCTGAGTATGTCAGACTCTTGAAGACCTCTGAGGAGATATCCATATCAGGCTCTTATCAGCATGCACTTCCTGACTTCCACATCAGCATCTACCTTTGGTGACTGCACATGGGATAGGTGCAATGATGACTTCTAAGTGAGATCCCAAACCAATCCCAGCAATCAATGAAATGGCTGATTATGTTTCTTGATGACATTTCAACTAAAAAATACAATAGAAGAAAGCCTAGCATCATCCCTGGCACACAATAGGTTCTTTATAGACTGTAGTTATAAGCATATTGAATGTTATGTAAAAAATAGTTACATTATTTATAATTATATGTCTAGCTGTGTGGTGGGGTGGAGGGTGATGACATGAGTATAGGTGCTCAGAGGTCAGAGGTCAGAGAGGTGAGAGAGGTCAGATCCCCCTGGAGCTGAGTTTTAGGCAGTTGTATAGCACTCAACATGAGTGATGGGAAACAAACTTTGGTCCTTTGAAAGAGCATATGCACTCTTAATTGCTGAGCCATCTCTTTAACCCCAAATGTTATAGTTTTTTTTTTACTTTTTATTGATTCTTTATGAGTTTCACATCATGTACCCCAGTATCATTCATCTCCCCAGCCCCCCATATCTGTCCTCTCTCTGCCCTTGCAACCTCCCTCACTAAAAGAAAATAAAAACCAAATAAAGAAACAAACAAACAAAAAAAAACCATAGACAACATCTTGCCATTGTAATGAGTCATCATTGGTCTGGTTTGAGGCCTCTGGCTTCTGTCTTACCAGAATTGGTACTCCTTCCAGTTTTCCTGTTGTTGCCCTGTATCATGGAGATCCTGCAGCTATGGATCAGCAGGACTGGCCCTTTCACACATCCCACCAGTTCACAAATGATATCTATTTTGGGCTGGGCTAACTCATAGCTCTGGATTTGGGCCTGGGTGGTAGTGGAGGTGGTCAGTTCACCAGCCTCTCCCTTACCTGCACCACCAGGGCAAGCTCTCCAGCACTGCCCCAGCTAGCTTACCCAATGCCACCTGCAGGCAAAGGGCAGAACCAGCTCTCCAGCTCACATGACCTTGGGGTCCAGTTCACCCGCACCCACATCAACCGAGGCAGCTCTACTGTGCTGCCCAGTTAAGGTGCTGGTCCCACTCTCCTGAGACCTGCAACCAGCAAGAGGCAGGGCCAGCTCTCCCTTTCTCACACCCTCGGGAATGGCTCACCCTTGCCTTCAGGGCCAGCTCCTCTGTGTTGCCCAGACAAGGTACAGGGTCTACTCTCCCAAGTGTTGCAGCCAGTGAGGAGCAGAGCCAGCTCTTCTGTTCTCATGACCACTGAGCCAGCTCTCCCAACTGCCACAGGTGGCAGTGAGCAAGGAGAGGGGGAAGGGGAGGGCACCATCCCTATGCCCATGCCATATCACAGCAGACAAATGGTGGAACAGCTCTCCCTCTTTCTTGAACCAGGAGCTGGCTCACATACTCCCAACCACACCTCCAACCTACACCACCCACCCACCCCCAACCTTCCTACTCTCCCAACCCCAATACCACACCACACCACCACCTGGGCCCACCTCCTAAGTGGGCAGAGCTCTACTGTGCTGCCCAGGCAAGGTACAAGGCTCAGTCTCCTAAGTGCTGTAGCCAGTGAGGGCCGGGGCCAGTTCTGCCCAGCCCTTGGACATCTATGTGGTTCCAGGCTGCTGCCCAGACCAGGGACTCCCCATGGTCTCTAGTGGCAATATGAGTTATGGACCAATCCCTGCCACTGCATGACCACAGACCCAAACATGGCTCTCAGCAGTAGCACGGGCTGGACATCATGATGGCTACAGCTGGCAGGTCTGGCTGTTCAAAACAGGCTATTCCTCCCTTCCTTCACATCTCCAGTTCTGTCTTTCTTCTTAATGCTCAAACTCTGCTTCCTTCTCTTCCATTTGTACATGCAGTGATCCCACTGCCAGTGGGCCACACAGTAGGCCTCTGGGTGACATCCTCTGCCCATACCATCTAGCATGAAGGCAAGCAGGCCTCTATGTCTACAATCTGTCCATGTGGCATGGCAGTGGGTGGGTCTCTGGGCAGTTTTTCCTGACCACACTGCCTGGCATGATGGCAGGTGGACC
This sequence comes from Grammomys surdaster, assembly GCF_004785775.1. Classification (NCBI taxonomy): domain Eukaryota; kingdom Metazoa; phylum Chordata; class Mammalia; order Rodentia; family Muridae; genus Grammomys; species Grammomys surdaster. The sequence goes on from NW_021604608.1 coordinate 1,458,019, forward strand.
TCTGTGTACCTATGGCCCCCTATGCCATGCAGCAGCAGGCAAGTCTGTAGGTGTCTTTTCTTGCTCACCCCAAATATTATAGTTATAAATGTAATCATTGGCATAGCTGAGGTGATACTGAACTATGGGGAAGATCATGTGTCTCACTTTAGCCTCCTGAAGGCAATCATCCATGACATCTACTAATTAACTCATGCCACACACATAACACAATACTTGCTCAGTGCTAGGCACAGTATCTCAGATAGTGACCTCAAAAAAAAAAATCTCCCTTTGGGAGATTTACAATGCACATATTAGAGGCTCAGAGAAGTTCTTCAAGGGACAGTTCAATACATACATGTATACAATCACACACACATACATTCATACATATATGCATACAATCATATATACATTCACAATTATATATATACAACCATATGTACATATGCACAGATTTATATACACATGCATACCTGATAGATAATGGTAAAAAGATTTTATATATATATATATATATATATATATATATATATATATATACACATACATACACATAGATGATAGAGATTAGATATTAGAGATAGATGATAGGTATATGATAAATATATTGATAGAAAAAGAGATGATTGGTAGATAGACAGACAGACAGATAGATAGGTAGGTAGATAGATGGATCGATAGATTTGAGTATTTTCTTGGCAGTGATTCCCTGTTGTCGTAGACTCCTGTTCTCACTATGACACAATGGTATACTAAGGAACACTCTTGGTCATGGCATAGAAGACACCCCTGACCAAGCGTCTCTCCCTAACTACATTTTAACCAAGCTCTGAACTCTTTCCACACTGTATATCAAGCTTGGCCCATAAAGTCTTGGGAAAAAAATCACTTCTGTAGTTTTTAACAGCTCAAGGCTATATCATCAGGATGACCCTTGGCCATCTTACAGTGTCTGCCAGAGGAAACTAGAGGCTTCCAAAAGAATGTGCTGCCTGTCTGAAGAGTCTCCAAAGGTAGAGATAATCTCCCAGCCTCTGTGGAAGGGAGGAGCCTGACCTCATTAAGTGTCAGTTAGCAAACCTAGATAGGTTGCACTGAGACCAAGTCCTCCATCCCACATTTCATAAACTGACACTGTCCGGACTCTCCTGTCCCTCTCCCACCCCTTTCCTCCCCCTTCATCCTTCCTTTAAAATATTGAGCCAGCTCTGCATGAAGTTCCGGTTTTTCACCCATTATGTTAGCCCATTGCTGATGGAATCCATTCTTAACACTTCAGTGTCTGGTTTTGTTGATCTTTGACACCCCATCAAGAGCCATTCTCCACACCAAACCACCATCAGGGAACCATTACCCAGCTTGACCCTGAAGGATCCACTTGATACAATGCTGAAGCCCTGGCAAGAGTTGAGATTAGCGAGTCTCTGATAAGTAGGCACTGGCATACCTATTGCAAATTCCAGAACTCCCTTGGAGTCATACAATGTTGGCTGGAACTCTAGCTGGTTCTTTCAAGGCCACTGTATAGTCTTTATGTATCCAAGGGGTCTTGTTAAGGATTCCTGGTTTAAACTGGGAGGAAAGACCCATGTTCCCCCCGATATTTGGCTAAGGTTGGCTCTCCAGCTTGCCTGTGTGTATATCACTTCTCAGTGTGGGTGCTGCTCCCTGCCACTCAGGGGAGAGAAGGGAAGTAGGAAGAAACACTTTAACCAGCAGTAGTCAGTCATTTCTCTGAAGCACATATGATGTGTGTGCAGTGTGCACACGTATGTACACAGACACACACACACACACACACACTTTTCCAAGCAAAGGAAACACTGCATGGCAAAAATGGAAAACCTCTGGATAAATTGTGAGCATCCTAAGTGTCCACAGCCTTGTTCCACCTCAGCAAAGCTGAGTGCTGCCTTTACTCTAATTCTTCTCAAATCTTTGTGTGAACAGGTCAACTCTTTACACCCTTAACTTCCAGGTTTAACTCCAGGTCACCAGTTCCCCCAAAGAGGATCTCATGACATGGCCTACACTTACTAGTAAATGATTTCACTTTTCAGATACTCAAGCCTTCCTCTGCCTAAACCATATCTACGGGATCCCCCAAAGATGGTGATGAGTCCCAAAATGGCCTTTAAGGAGGCAGCTGTGACATAAGGCACTATCTGCTAACCTTCACCTGGAGAAGTCCCACATATATTCATCTACCTCTACTGTAGGATAAAATAATGCCCTCAATATGTAAGGAGCCTGATTCCTGGAATCTAAGTGTATGATATTACTTCACAAAACATCCTTACACATATGATGGGGAGATGGGGAGGAGAGGAGGAAGAGAGGGAAGAGGAGAAAGGAGAGATTTCTGCTAGATTTCCCAGTACCATGTATAAGAGCCAGAGTTTGTTCACCTGTAGGTTCCACTTGCACAAGGACAAGATAACTTCCTGGAATGCTGGGAACTGTATTTCTTGGGAAATAAAAAGCCACATGTTTTGACTCCTGTAAACAAGTTTCTTTTTGTATACCAGATGTGTTTGATTGGATGTAGGCAGGAGACACAGGCAGAAAAATATGTCAGGATGTATGCTAGCCCCTGGTTTGGAACTGATGGGAAATGCAACGAATTGAGAGTTTTACCTTTTTAAGTCCCTGAAAAACATAACTTGTGGCCATTCCCTGATAACCCAGGGGTGGACCTGGCCAGAGTCCTCTAACTATCCAGTATTTAATTAAAGCTTGCTTTAAATTCAGATGAAAATTGTGAAACTGTCTTTCCTTGAGAATCTCAGGGTGGACACATGCCTGACATGCAGTAAGTACTCAACAAATGTTAACTGGGCCTTAGCTAGGTTCACTTACCATTTTCTAAGTATAGAGAGTGGCAGGGCCGATACCAGAGATCCTCATACAAACAGCAAGGGACCGGGTCTTCTCTGGGGCTGGGTGTACTCTAGAGAGATGTGCTAACGTGGAGGCTATGTTGTGTTTCTTTCTCAGAGATTTGACTTTAAGGACCTGCAAGGGTGATGGTTTAGAGCAGTGGTTCTCAACCCTCCTGATGCTGTGACCCTTTAATACAGTTTCTCCAGTTGTGGTGACCCCAGCCATAACATTATTCCCATTGCTACTTCATAACTGTAATTTTTCTATTGTTATGAATCATAATGTAAACACATGTTATGCAAGATTTCTAATATGCATCCCACAGTTGTGAACAACTCATTTAGAAGCACCTACCTTGAGATGTTTTGAAAGCATTTGTTGTCAACCAATTTTCATTTCGGAGAAAGAAGTAAACATGAGGAATGGGGGGGGGGCAGGGAAGGAACATGAACAAGAAAAAGACAGCATGCACAGCAGTGAGTCTCCAGCAATGACAGGTAACTTGTCTACATAGAGTCTGAGTATTAAGGAGTTCCTTATGGAGCTGTTCCTTACAGATGCACCCGTGTACATCTGTTGCCGACGCCTGCCCCCTTGTGGAAACGTTTCAAACTGCATGCAGCCTTCAAAATGTTCTTGGTACTTGGTTTCAGTAGTTCGATGTGCCCCGTAAACTACAAGATAAAAATTACTAGCTAACCACATTTTATGATGTGGTCCTTGCCTTTTGAGTCTTCCTCCTCTTTCTGTACTCCCATAAGCTCCCAGATGCTCCCAAGGTCCCATATTCTCCCAGAAGACTCATCCACTGTTCCTTGGTAATTAACAAAGTAAACTTGGGAATCAGTCTGGAACTCAAAATTGATGTTCTTCCTTCCCAAAGCCACTTGAACTCTTGTGTAAGTAACCTAACCTATCTTCCCTTGTTTCTCATGTGTGAAATAAGAGTAATAACATTATTTGCTACCTAGTGTTACTGTAGATTCAAGGGGATTGAACAGAAAGCCCATTAGGGAAGTCATGACTCTGCAGTGCCTACCCTGTGGGCCATTTACAGCCCCATGATCTTTCTGTTCTAAACAGTTAGGAACCACCACATGACTGATGAAGCCCTCTCTGCTGACAAGTCTGACGAGACAGGAATTCAACATTAGTAAGCTTGACAAAGACAGTTGAAGAGGTTTAAGATAGTTTACAGTGCTGCCGCCCTCCAAAAAGGAACAGTAAAGATAAAGGTTGCAGGCGAACTGAACTGAGATAGAAGGTCTGAGGGCAGGAGACCCAGGAAAAGAAACATAGGGAGGCAGAGAAGGCAGGGGACCAAGACATCTCAGACAGTAGTGGAGATTCCTGTCAGTTGTTTAAACTTATGTATGGATTTAGAGCAGTTCAATGTCCCACAGTCCAAAGGATTCCTCAAAGAGCAAAATCCAAAAGGCTAAGGAGAAAAGGTGAAACAGTCCTAATAGCAGTAGGTTTTACCAGTCATAGATATATATGGCTGTACCTCATTGCAGCTGTTTTCCCATCTGTAAAATGGGAGTTAATAATGCCTATCCATAGGGTCATTGTGAGGATGGAGTAAATGGTGAGAAGTTAGGATAGTACATGGCCCACAGTAGTCACCATGTATTGTCACTCCTGAGACTCACAAGTAAAAGAAAGAAAGTGTCAATCAATGAACCTGCTCTGTTAGCTGTTTGGCTAGGTCATCCATAACCTAACACCAGGGTCGAGAATTTCATAAGATAAACAAGCAAGAAAAGATGAACAATACATAACTGAAGACAAATAATCAAATGAGGAGAAACTAAATGGCTCAGATTTCTCCAGCAGAAGGCAGTACTGAGGATGAACTTGTGTATAAACTTAAAGAACCTCCACAGGTGCGGGAGAGATGGCCCAGCAGGTAAGAGCACTTGCGATCCTTCCAGAGAACTCAAGTTCAATTCCCAGAATCCATATCAGGCTGCTCATACTCTTCTGTACCTCCAGCTCCTGGGGGGATCTGGTGCCCTCTTCTGGCCTCTGCTGGCACTACACTCACTTAATACACACAAGACACACACAATAAATCTATAGCTGACTCTGCCTCCTACTGATGACAACATTGGGTGGCCTAGCTGGAGCGGTGCTGGAGAACTTGCCCTGGTTATGGATAAGGGAGAGCCCAAAAGTTTAGGTACAACCCAGGCCCAGATCCAAGGCCTCATGAGTTGGCCCACCCTGAATCTATATCACCTGAGAAGAGTTGGGATGCATGAAAGGGCTAGTCTTCGCTGATTCAAAGGTTTTTGGATCTCCATAACACAGGGCAACAACAGGATAACCAGGAGTCCCAGTGAGAACCCAATATTGATGATGTCACAGAAGCCAGAAACCTTGACTCATTGCCATGAACATTTGCAAGCCAAGATGTGTGGACAGAGGAATATACTGTGGGACACACTGTGACCTGCTACAGCTTCCAAGATGAGATATTTTCATATGCTGTGTGTGTGTGTGTATTTGTGTCTGCGTGTGCTGGGGAAGGTTGGAAGGTTGCACGAGCAAAGGGTGGATATGAGGGCATGGGGAGATGAGTGGGACCGGAATGCATGATGTGAATGAAACTCACAAAGAATCAATAAAAAGCTAAAAAAATAATAGTAATAAGACTTTGTATGACCAGGACCCCTAGCTCATGTTCGTATTTACACTTCCGTCTAGCTTTTTCTATCTATGCTATGCAGTATTTCACTGAGTCTGCAACAGCTATGGTATAGACCCACCGTTACTCAGAACACTGCCAGTCACCCTGACCCACTAGCCATGACAGGACAGCAATGACTCCAGTGATGGTGAAATCTTCAGGATGACAAAATGTTTCGGTGTGATTGGGATGACATCACCTACATGTGTGCCATACAACATTCTGCCATGAGAATCTTTCTTATATCACTAAGAATTATCTCAAACAGATTTTAATAGCACCATCATGTTTATTACTAGCACATCTGTGCTAATTAAGTGCACTACTTATTTGCAGTCTGATAGAGTGCAGCACCCTGAAAGCCCAGCAGGCTTTTGCTATGTGATGTAGCTATGTGATGTGGGCCAGTAATTCTCCCTTTTTCTTTGTGGTGGAGATCAGGAGTGAGACAGTAACTCTCTATTCCTTACTCTCCTCAGCAAAATAGACAGAGGAACAGAAGGTCCCTTCCTGGATCTGTGAAGATTAGTGAATGCTCACTAAGTAGATCCTACAACAGGTAAATGTTAGGGAAATGCTGTGGTTATTTAACAGCATCTGACTGTGGGCCATTGGGGTTGTTCCCAAGATTTCAGTAATTTATAACATAGGATATATCTATTACCCGTCTTTGTCCTAGTGTCTGCTTCTTACCTAGCATTTAATGGAATTATTAAATGTCAGATGATGCAAGAGAAATGGAAATATACAAATAAATGTGTACATTAATATTGATAGCAGCACACTTCATAATGGCCACAAGGCCAAAGGGACTCAAATGTCAACCAACTGATAAGTAGATGTGATACATTCATATGAGATGTTATTTGGAAAAAAAATGAGTCACTGACAGCAAGGTAGTTCTATAAAGTTTATAGCTGTGGTTACATTAAAAATAAAAATAAATAACACAATGGTATACCTCATGGTTTTAGATAAACAAGACCAAGCAAAACTCAAAGCAGTATATGAAAAGAAATAATAAAAGGTTGGGGAAGGAATTAATAAAACAGACTAAAAGAACAAATGTTTTCTTTCATATGGGGAAATAAATATAGGCATAAATATATATGCCGTATCAAAGTAAAGGGGTAATATAAAGGAGGAAGGTATCTAAGAAGAGGGGAGAAGAGGTTAAGACAAACTTTCTCTCATATGCATCAGATGGATTTATGTGTATATCATATATATCACATGTCTGTGGGTCTCCTTCCTCTTCAGGAGTCAGGCCACTGGCTCACAAGGGCAGAGGGAGCAGAAGCGGTAAGCAGCACTCAGACAGCTGTGAGCATGATGTAAGGACCTCTGGAGAGACAGCTTCAGTGAGACAGCTCTACTTTATTGCTCCAGAATTTATAAGGGTTTGGGTGCTTATGGGTGGGACGGGTTGATTGGTCATAACACAGTACCTAATTATCATTATCAAGAAGGGCTAAGTGGAACTTACATGCTGAATCATGCACCATTTACAGGCAGCTCTGTGTGGGGTCAACCTCCAGATAAGGTCAGTGGAGAAGGGGAAGCCCCTCTCAGAAAGGAAGTCCTCCATTTTTTGATGAGCTCAGAGAGCTATCTAGACATGGTGAACTACTACCTTATTAATAGGGCCTCCCAACACGTGTGTATATATAATATATATGTATGTGTGGCACGAAAATAGAAGGGTACTATTTGAGTGGGAAAGTCCCCATTGAGGGGAATCAGGGAGAGTGGTGGGAGATATGAGCAAGGTACAATGACATACATGTACGAAAGTGTCATGAAATGCATTGCTTTGTATGCTAACTAAAAAGGTAATAAAAATGCAAAGACTGGTGAGATAGCTCAGTCAGTAAAGTACTTGCCACACAAGCAAGAGGAACTGGGTTCAATCCCAGCACCATGTGAAAAGCTGGACACAATGGTACACACGTGTGACCCAGTGCTGGAAAAGTGAAGATAGGTGAATCCCAGGGCTCACTTGCCAGCTAGTCTATCCCTATGAGTGAACCCTAGGTCCTAGATGTTAGAATAACATGTGAGGTTGATCTCTGGCTTCCATATGTGCACACACATGCTCACATACATGTACTAACACATATACATGTATATGTGCATGCATGTACACACCACACACATACACATGTGTACACACACACATGCACACACACAATGAGCTGTTGACACACACTATCACATGGATGGCTTTAACACTACTTTTTGAGCACATGAGTATGCATTTGGTTCATCCTTGGAGATCACTATGATCTCATCTTATGATTGAAACATGAGAGACAAGTGCAGAGTCTCAGGCTTATACAGAAATCAGTGGAATAGCTGAGTCCCAGTGTAGTTCACCTTCCTCAGACTCCCTAGTTCTCTACCCCACTGCTGTGGGTGACGTAGGCTCAATCTCAACCGCTTACTTAACAGACCACAAGAGGCACTTCCTTAGCACTCTGCAGCCATACCATGCAGCTCTGACCATTCCCAGACGCTCTGAAGAAGCTGGGCTTCCGGGAACTCACAGGCTGACCTCCCAGCCAGCCAAACCCATTTTGAGAACAATCTGACTGAAAATGAGCACCTAGGGGGATACATTCCAGACAGGCTGAAGGAACCTGAAAGTCCAGTAAGTCAGAATTCAAAGTCCATGTATCAGACTGACTCCTCAATAAACTTGAACAGTAGAGCCGACCTATAGGAACAGAGACAAAGCCTGGTAGAGTCTTCTAGAGTATATGCAAGGACTAAGTTTCACAGACCGCACTCAGTATGAGTTAAAGGTGTCTGTACACCAATTCCTCCCCATTCATATAAGACTCACTCATCTTCCCATATCGATACTGTCCTGAAGCCTTCCCTCCAGATCCCAATTGAAGTTGTCAATAGCTAATTTCCTGCTTTCAATACTCTTCTCAGCAGCATTTAACACCACCATCCACCTCTCCTTGACACGTTTGTAATGAAGAGTTCTGGTTGCTTTAAAAACTGAGTTCTGTTACGTGAACACGTTTTTGTTTTAATCCCAGGTGTGGGTAAGAGGCTGCTTCCCAGCAGGTGATTATGATTTGCCTCGTGCACTAACAGTGGCGTGATCTTTGCCAGCTGTACGTAGTTTAATTCTGGGAACTCTGGAGAGGATATAAATGAGAGCCCAAGGAAGTGGTCCAAGGAAGCTGCTGCTCCTAGGTTGCTGTTGTTGCCATTTGAAGAGAAGTTGGAGATATTCTGACTGTGAGGATTATATTTACCTCAAGGAACACAATGCATCAAATCAGAAAGAAAGTCTATTTGGTTGGCTTAAAGAAGCCTACACCCCTTTCCCCCTGGAACCTTCTTTTTCTCCTACCTAATGCTGGTGGAGTTGGAAGGGATGAGGGTGGAACAAGGGTTGGAAGGAAGTAGAGGTATAAGAACCCAATAAAATAGCTCAAACAAGAAAAACAAAAACAGCACACTGCATCCTGAGTTCTTCTCTTGCCTTCCTGCCTGTTCCCATCAGTGTCTACTATAATTTGGATATGATTTGTGTCTCCTAACTGTTGGGACGCTGAAGCTTAAGCCCTCATCTCACAGGAGCCTGTCTTAGGAATACCCCGTTATGCTAGTACCAATTTGTCTTAGTTAGGGTTTCTATTCCTGCACAAAACACCATAAGAAGTAAGTTCAGAAGGAAAGGGTTTATTTTACCTTACACTTCCACTTCTACATTGCTGTTGATCACCAAAGGAATTCAGGACTGGAACTCAAGCAGGTCAGGAAGCAGGAGCTGATGCAGAGGCCACTGAGAGATGTTACTTACTGGCTTGCTTCCCCTGGCTTGCTCAGCTTGCTTTCTTATAGAACCCAAGACTACCAGCCCAGAGATGGTACCACCCACCGTGGGCTCTCTCACATTTGATCACTAATTGAGAAAATGCCTTACAGCTGGATCTCATAGAGGCATTTCCTCAAGGGAGGCTCCTTTCTCTGTAATAACTCCAGCTTCTGTCAAGTTGACACACAAAACCAGCCAGTACAGGGCCCTTGAACCTCTTGAAATGAGAGCAGCATGAACCTCTTCTCTTTATAATTACCCAGCCTCCAGGATTTTCATTGCAGTAGCACAAGATTAATTTATGTAGTTTTTTCTTTTTAAGTTCAATTTTATGTGAATGGGTGTTTTGCCAGCATATATGTCTGTGTACTACATGTGTACCTGGTACCCACAGAAGGCATCAGATCCCCTGGAACTAGAGTTACAGATGGTTGCTGGGAATTGAACTCAGGTCCTCTGAAAGAACAGCCAGTGCTCTTAACCACTGAACCATCTCTCCAGCCCCTCCCGATATTTTAGCGAACTCAGTTCCTGGTCTTCTCTGCATACCTTTATTGGCAGTTACCAGCTTATTTCCTCTCTGCTCTAGTCACCTGCCTTGACAATGTGTGATTACATGTATATGAATGTTTACAGCATTAGACACAGCAGCAGGAAGAAGGAAAGAGCCCAAGTATCAACTGGATGATAAAATGTCTGTTGATACAAGGGAGTATATTATTCACCCATCACCAACAGAAATGTACTCAGGCATGGTCTAGAGAGAGAGAGAATAGAGATCATGCCATGTGTGAGCCAGACACAAAATGTCAGATGTTATGACTGTCCCCTTATGAAATACTCAGAACAGAAAAACCCACTGGAACAGAATGAAGATGGGTGGTGGCCAGGAGCCAGAGGGAGTCGGGCACTGAGAACTGTTTAAGGGCCATGGATTTGATTTTTCCAATGAAAATACTTTGGAACTAGAGGTGATGGCTATATATAAGAGATGTATCCTAAATGCTGAAGCCCTTGCCTTATAATGACAGTGATGTTTCATTCCATGAAAAGAGAAAGCAAACTAAAGATCTTTATAACTTGCAACCATCTGGTAATGGGATTCTATGCTCACGCAAGTCCTATGGGCAATGATGATGCTAATTATCTTTCTGAGCAGCAGTTTCCTCATCTGTAAACTGACCAGACTGAATTACATCCCAAGTCCTTCACCAGAAGGGTCTGAATCAGTCACATGGAGAGCTGCTTCTGATCTCACGGAGCCATCACACCCTCTAGTCACATGCACATGACAGGCTGGAGCCTGTGTTGCCATGTGAAATATACTCATCTCAGATGGACGTTACCCTCTTCTATGACAGCAGGAGAAAAGACCCCATACCTCATGCTTTCACAGTTCCAGGACCACTGTGTGTAACTCAGGACTTGAGTGACATAGACAACACAAGACACGAAGTGTGTTTATTAGGAAGAACACTCCAAACACTCACAAATGATTCTCACAGACACTTAGCCTAGGCTGGAACACAAAAGGATATCACAACAGAGTCCGTTGGGTTTTGCTTGCTTACATCACCAAAGAATTTTCATCGCAGTTAATTTTCAGGCTGTAAAAGCTATATCTATGCCACCAATATGGAATTTAAAAACAAGTTGGATTTCAATGCCAAAAAATGAAAGGACTATCAAACAGGTCTCCAAAGAAGTCTAGGATGCTGTGAGGCAGGCCTGCCCACATACCTCTCTGGGCCCTCAGCACTGATGGTGCTATCTAAAGGCCTCTGCTCATTTCCCGTAAACATACCTCACCATCCCAGGACAACAAACGAATGCTATATAAGAGACAAACAAGACTGGTTACCACAAACAGGAATACAGAAAACACGGGGCCAGATGCGGCGACACAGACAGGTTAGTGATGTTTCAAGAGGGCTCTCCCAGGCACTGAGATGCAGCTTAGAAATATGCTGGAGTAAGCTCTGTCTTCCCATCTGTGGTTACCACCTGGATTAGGCTTCCTGAGTTTGGCCGTTTGTTCCCAGTGATCCAGTCATGGAAGGTTCTAGAATAACAAGAGATATTTTACATTCTTAAAGGATTCTCTAGGCACATGGTAATATTCATACTGGTAGACTCGGGTGTGAAGGGACTGTGATAAAGCCACTAGGCATCAGAGACATATATAAACAGGTCCCCAAAGAGCTCAGTACCAGACTCAGAATTAATGTAATCTTTGCTTTTACTTCTGCCCTTTTCTATATGGTCAAAATGCTTCACAACAGAGTAGTATGATTTTAATTAACAAGACAATTTTAGATGATTAACTTCAAGAGACAGATATATGCACCAGACGGGGTTGGTTTCCAGACTGCTGAGGATTCTGTCATCCCAGGAGGTCAGTCCGACCCTTTAAATAAGAGGACATGCTATCTGCATATAACCCACACATTCTCCCAGATGCTCCGCAATCACCTCCAGACTATGGACAGTAACCCACATGACACACATGCTATGTAATAAAACCGTACTGTCTTTAGGGAATGGCGACGGGGGGGGGGGGGGGGAGTCTCCACCTACTGAGCACTGAGCACGCCCTTCAGCATTTGATGTGAAGTTGGTTGACGTGTCCATGAGAACACACAGAGAAGAAAACCAGCTTATGCTCAGCTCCTTCTCAAGTTTAAAAAGAAACAAACTCATCCTTCAATTTTAGCAAACATGTCTTGGGTGCCCAAAACAAGATGTAAACAGCAGGCTGTTATAGTGGAGTGTGTTGGGACTTAAAACAATTGGCTGTTTGTGGAGGGGGTAACTAAGCATACCTGGACCACAAGGGAGGCTCTGTTTATGATGTTTAAAAAAACAGGGAGAAAAAAGTTCAAAATTTTTCATGAAAAAGCAACGAGCAGATGACAGTTTCTGACAGTGAGGCATTTCCTTTGGAAGGCCATCCACCTGAGGATCCACTGTCGGGATTCCAGGTCTCTTACTGGGACACTGTTGTTCTGGTATGTAACCCTGAGCACTAGATTTGACAGTCAGCTGTCAGGCACTTGGGCGTCTTCTCTGGATACTGTACGAGCCAAGAAAGTGTATGGACTCGAAACCAAAGCACTGATAAAACACTCTGAAATACTGTCACAGATCATGGTCCCATCTCTGGGCCTAGAGTTGAGCTGTGTGTCTCTGGGAGAAACAAGAGTGACATTTAGGGATTTAAGGTTTTCTATTTTCATCACACATGTCTGTCTCGTCTTTGCCTTCCCAGCAGTGTGGAGTAGGTGGGAGCGAAGGCATGCTTACCACATATAGAAGGCATTGTACTCACAAGCATTTCAGACAAAGTTCACGCTAACTTGGCAAGCAAGTTTCAAGTGGGTGAACTGATTGCTAGAGCAAAGGGTGCCTGATTCCCCTGCCTGTGACTGGGTATTCAGGCCCAGGAGCCTCAGTGTTGGGTCCAGAGTCTAGATTCTAGGTTAATATGTCACTCAAGCACTGTGGGAATGCTGGCCTCTAAAGAGAAATAGAAAAGCAACCACAAACCAAAATATGGTGTCTTCTCAGCTTCTCTTTTCAGTCACGTGTTAAAGCATAAAGCATGACTCCCAGCTCATGTGGTTATCAGGCCCACAGTCCTGTAGCCATACTGTCTAAGTAGGAACCTGGGTTTGCTGTTCTTTGAGCAGGTTACTTAGTCTTAAATAAAAAGAATTTTCTATGAACATTATATAAAGTAATAGAAAGTGTGGGCTGAGTGTGTGTGGGAGGGGTCAGTTCAGTCAGTATAGTGCTTGCCACGAAAGCACACGGATCTAATTTAGATCTCCTGAAAGAGCATTGGGGGAAAACGTCAGGCACAGCTGCACACGCCTATCTTCTTAGAGCTGAGGAGGTGGAGACAGAAAGCTCTCCGGTGTTTGTATTCCAGCCAGGATAGCCAACAGTGAGCCTCCAGTTCAGTGAGGGACTCTCAAAAACTGAGGTGGAAGGCTGCAGAGGTGGCTCAGTGGACAGGAGCACACACTGCTCTTGCAGAGGAGCTAAGTTCAGCTCTCAGCATGCACATCAGGCAGCTCATAACTCCCTGTAATGGGAGCTCCAGGGACCGTCTCACTGCTAACACCAGCTCCGGGGACCTCTTCCAACACCTGCGTTCATGGGCACATATCCACAATCAGACACAGGCACATATATTAACTAAAATAAAATACATTTTAAAAAATAGAAAATGGCTGAAGATACCCAATGTCGATCACCTCTGACTCCCAATGCATGCACACATACATACATACATACATACACACACATAAACCCATAATAGGAAAGGTTTAGAATAGTGCTTACTTAATATGTAACTAGCACTATGTGGGTGCTTGTTTCAAACATAAATAGAAGTTCTCTCCACTTAATTTAAATGACTTCTAACAGTAGGTCAGAACTGCAAACATCCAATACAGACATCAAAGCAGCTATGACATTGGCACCATGGAGAAGGCCATCTCCTGTAGGGACTGTGACCTAGCCATCTCATGTCCAGGCAGCACCTGGCTGTGGTAGGAGCCCAGTGAACCCAGACTTATTAAAGCAGGCTTTAAGGAACTGAGATCAAAGGAACACCAGAAAGTAAGACCAGGTCCTTCCCCAGTGAGCTTTCAAACTGTCTCCAGGTTCACTAACAGTTGACTAGGCCTTTGGAAATACATCTGTGGCTCAGCATTGGTTGAGACATATGACTGTGACTTCCTCCTGTCTTCCTACCTCCAGTTGCTCCTGGGTACATTATCAATTCATAAGGAGGAGATGGGGCTGACTGAACACTTGGGTCAGACACACTGCCAAGTGCATAACACACACAATCCTGTTTCCTTCTCATCATCATTACACAGGCGAGCAATCTGTGTGCTAGGACAGTTTACAGGTATGCATGCTTTGGTCAAACAGGGATAAGAAAAGGAGTCAGGATTCATATCAGGGCTATTAACCCCTTCATATAACTGCTCTTCTCCTAGACCAGCTGCCTCAGGCCCTCAGAACCCCAGAACCTCGCCCAGGATCACTGAGAGTCCCCAAAGGGCAGCGAACAGAACCTGGAGGCTGCTTAGTCACTGCCTTTCCTGTGATACTCACTCCACCAGGAACTCTAAGGGTGTCCAGGAGCTGAAGTCTGCCTCAGGCATTGATTTCCTGTTCATCGGAGTATCCAGGGTAACACTGCAATGTAGAGATAAGTGTGTCATTTGTGCATCGCCTTCGTAATAACAGGAGCCTGGTGCTTGACCATGAAAAGACAAACACAGCACTGCCACAGGGAGCCTCTGGCACTGAGAGTGACATTTACATGAAGAGATCAGACAAGATAATCAGAGACCAGCAAGCTGCCCACATTAACAAAAATCACATCTGAGAGGAATCCAATAAGGCTCGTTGTGACTCACACTTGGAGCAGACAGAAACAAAACAGGGAGAGTTACATTTTACCTTTATGCCAAACACAGCCTTATCAAAGGCAAGTGCCTCATTAAGTCCTCGTATACTCTCTGAAATGTGGCAGACTCTTTTCTAAGGATTTATGGGAAGTAATATTCCTCAAAACATCAAAATTGTAAAATGTTATTTTTTTAAGCATATGGCTGTCTTCCAGGAAGTTTATGATATTCAGGAAGAGAATACAGAACTGGCACAAAACATTCAGACATCAGTCAGAACAAACCATAGGGCAGCTCACAAGTGAAGGACTGGAAAGCTAGCCAGTCCCAGAGCTTCCCCAGGAGCCCTTTATAGGACAGAAAGCAAGAGGCAAGCCAGTTGGCACTAGAACTCTTCCACTGAGAAAGCACATGCCATGTCCAAGGCAGCAGCCTCTGCCTGAGACAGCTGACTAGGGATTTGCTTCCAGGTCAGTTAGAAATGTCCCCGTACATTCCCACAATCTCCTACATAATTTCCCCACACTGCTGCCCTGGCTGTACTCGGAAACTGACTTTATAGTAATGTGAAAAGAGAACTATATAAACTAAAATAAAGTGTGTAATGACTTTAAGGGTAAGGGTGAGATTGAAAAGGAAGCACAAAAGATGGAAAAAGAAAGACCCACCCTCAAGACAGTCGAAATTCTGAGATACTGCCAGGGGCTGAATATGCCTCCCAGGCCAGACTCTTAGGTTGAAACCTAGCCCTCGGGGTAATAAGAGTAGGGCCTTTAAGAGATAATTAGGCCAGGGTGTGGCCCCATCGATGGATGGGGTACCTACAGAAGGGCCTGAGAGAGCCCCTTTGATCTCCTACCCTATGACAGCAGAGAAGGTATCATCTAGGAACAGGCTTTCACCAGACATCAACCCACTGGCATCCTCTGCTTGGACTCTCCAGCCTACACAATTGGAGTGAGTACAGTGCTGTGGCTTATAAAGCACCCAGCCTAGGGTACTTTGTACAGTGGCGGGAATATACTCAGATGGGAGCTTAAGGGTCTTTGGTGACACACACTCAAAGCCCTGATAGAAAGAGCCTCTCAAGCCATCAGCACACAGCAGTGGGCAAGGTGTGAGCAATGGGACTCCCACCCCACGAACTCACGGAAGCACAGCAATGGCGGCAGCCCCGGGCGGCATGCCACTGTTCTTCCCTGCAAGGCTCTGGCAGAGCTGATGGACAGCTCCCTTGGCCATGCCATAGCCGATCATCCCTGGGAAAGTGGAGAAAACAGCTGGTTACCTCAGTGTTGGATGCTGTACCTCCTCAATCTCTCTGCTCCCTGAAAACTTTAGCCACAGCTGTGCCCTTTAGCATGGTACCCACACTAGCCCTACCAGAATAACAGCAAACAGAGGAAGGTGACGGGACAGGTAGGCATGGGTGTGACCTCGGGCCAGTTTCCAAAAATGCAGCTTTTTAAAGGGCACAGTGCCACTAGCCATTCCCCTTCTTCAGGTGGCACGGAGGAGTACAAAGGGTCCTAGGCTGAGCACTTCACAAGTGGGGCTCTCAAGTCTGCTTTCCTGATGACTGTAGGTCACGGATTCTCTAGCCTTGGTTGTCTATGTGCACATGAAAGTTGAAACTCACACCTTAACCATCAACAAGTCTGCACTGAAGACCCAAGAAGATATCAGCCAAGAAAAATCCAGGAAGGCCCTGGGGGGAACAAGTGGTTCGAGGGACTGCTGAGCTGTTGTAGAGGGCTCGGCTTTGCACTGGGCAGCTCCACTGAGCTGCCTGCCCAGAAGCATAGAGGAAGGTGTTTTCCCACTCTCCCTCCTATTCATCACTACTCATGGCGTCCTCACTAGCAGTTATTCCCACTGTGGAGCAGGCATCTACTGTCCACAGGGGCATTTCCTTCCTTACCCCACATGCAGAGCAGCAGACTGTGTATTACACAGCTACCTATTATAGCTCAGACCGTGGTATTATGACTCTGGTCTTCATGTTCATCACTGTCATTCTGCCGTCTCTCAAGTCTACTGCTCCAAGGGATTGCTTGCCTCCAGGCACCAAACCCCCATCATATGCCATTGAGCCTCCTCTGACCATGAACCCCCAGACTCAGTGCCAGGCCCAGGAAGAAATGCTAGGCAGCTCTCTGACTTCAAGGGTAAAAACCTAGGGCCCAAGTTGAAGGTGATGGCTAAGGGCCCACACTGATTCCTCAGCACTGTGACTCAAGGAGAATCAACAGCCCTCCCAGCCAACGGCCACCTCTACACAAGTGCAAAGAGTTCTGGAAACCCCAGGCATCAGTTCCCCTAGAGCTGGAGTTACAGGGAGCCGTGAGCTGCCTGGTGTGAGTGTCTGGAACCCAATCAGGTCTCTGCAAGACTTTCCTGTGCTCTTAACCACTGACCCATCTCTCCAGCCTGTCTCTTTTTTGAGACAGGTTCTCATTATGTAGTCCTGGCTAGACAAGAACCAGCTATGGAGAATACACTTGGCCTCAAACTTGCAGCAATCCTACCTCTGTCTATGAATTACTGGTATGAGCCACCATGTCCAACCTCAGAAAGAGGCATTCAAGATATTTTTTAAATTACTTTATTTATTTAGTGTGTGTGTGTGTGTGTGTGTGTGTGTGTGTGTGTGTGAGAGAGAGAGAGAGAGAGAGAGAGAGAGAGAGAGAGAGAGTGTCAGAGAGACAGAGAGAGGGACAGACTATGCACATGTGCACACATCATAGCACACACATGGAAAATTAGAGGACAGCTTGTGGAAGATTTTTTTTCCTTCTACACGACAGTCCTAAGGATCAAATTCAGGTCATCGGGCTTGGTGGCAAATGTCTTTTCCCACAGAGCCCATCTCCCCAGCCCTCAATAAATTTTTATTTATATGAACATGATGGTCATGATGGCACATACCTGCCATCCCAGCCACTGGAGTGTGAGTTCAAGTCCATTCCAACATACACAGGATGAACTCTGCTCCAAAAAATAAAAACTGCTTCTAATGTAAAAGTGTGTGAATGGAAAGAGAGTGAGGCTGGATGTACACAAGAACACATATAGAATGCTTCCGGATGCCTGAAGTCTGTGACTAATGGACCTGGGGAGTGCTGTAGGGATCAGGTGCTTGAGTAGGCACCAGCCTCCTATTAAGTACATGTCTTTCATCATCATGTGAAATTTCCTGTATGTGCTGGTTAAAACAGGCTCATAAAATTACACTAATGAAAACAATACATTGCCTATAAAATACATTCCACTTTCTCCCTAAGATCTACTCGCCCCTTGGTCACAGCAACTCCTCTGTGGAACATTTCCAGGGACAGAACCTTCTCTACTCCCTCTTTTTCCCCTATTTCTCCCCTTGCCTCATCCAGGGTATTTGCCTACAAAGTAATTAAGCAGCACAGGCTCCCTGCTCCCTGCTGCTGTGGCAGACCCTCAACACACTGTCAACAGTCAATCTGTCATCTGCCAGCTCACACCTCACTTCCTAGCCAGGTGGTCTCAGACAGGCCACCTAGAACCGCTAAGGTTTTTCTCAACTGTAATCAAGAGACAGTCATCTTCATATTTTCCAGGTACCTTTCTCTGGTAAGTAAAAAACAAAACCCACATTGCACAGAAGATGCCTAAAATCTTATACTTTAAAAATAAATGTACCAAGGTATAACAAGCACAAAAAGCTGCACGTGCCCAGGGTATCCCATTTGAGCACATCCTGACACAAGTACACAGGCCCTCTTCAGCTTCCTCTCCTCCCACAACTCACGGAGGCTCTGCTAACTGAAGTCAGGGATGCTCTTGTCACAGATGGTCTGCAAGTGTAACAGCTCATGGGGCATTCTAAGTCCAGGGAGGTGGGATTCACAGCCCAATGCAGGAGCCAATCACTGACCAGCTTCAGTAACAACAGATTGCTAACATGGGTCAAGGTCTCAAGAAGTTACTTAGAAGTATTTCACCATCCTCCTTTCTCTGTCTAATCAGAGGGCAGGGAGCCAATGGTTTAAAAATACAACAAACTCAGCAGTGTACAGGGAGATCTCTACCTCTCCACTCCAACACTGTAAAAGCTGGGAAGCTTGGAGAGGAAAGAAATGAGCAACCAGCAACCCAAGACATAATTCAACAGGACAACACAGATACGAGGCCCTTTTTAAAAGTACATACAACTACTATGAACACTTTCTTCCAAATTATAACATGATCATACATTTCCTGAAGAGTGGCTTCTGACCACAGCACAGAATGGTGCAGAGCAGAAGGATCAGTAAGATGAACCATCACGTCAAACTAGCTACACTTATAAACCAAAGGAAATGGGAGCCTGCTTTATCCTTTAGAAAAATTAGTCTTTCAGTCCTGGGGTTTTGTTTCTGAAATGTCAACCTATTACTCATTTCTCTGTTTACTTTCTAGCACCTCTGCCCCATGTCCCCTTTAATAAAAAGCAGCTCTCGAGCAGACAGACACCTAACATTTACACAGCCTTAATTACTCCAACAGCCACGGACCTGTAAGCTCTTGCGCTATGCGAAATGCAATGAGCAGCAAGAAATTACTAATTAGCAAGAGACTCGTGGTTCAGACAGTTACACTTAAAACTGAGAAAGTGCCCCAAGATCTCTACCACTTAGATTTAAAAAGGAATACATTTTAAACCCAAGTAGTACAGATGAAACTTGCTTCCCACCCCTCTGTGTCACCTAATACCTCAGCCTTGGCCCTAAATGAATGTATAAAATGTACTCATCCCGCAAACTTGCCTGTTGTTAATTCCCCTAAATTCAGAGTTACTGTATTTATAGACAAGGTCTTTAAAATGGTAATTAATTAAAGTGAGATCATTAGGGTGCGACCTTCATTTAGAATGACCACAGTGTTTCTACAGGGTAGAACTTAGGACCCAGACACACAGGGCAATGACCATCTAGGATTCAAGAAGGCAGCCATCTACAAGCCAATGAGTAAGGAGTCAGAACCAACCTACCAACACCTCCAAGTCCTCAGAACCAACCTACCAACACCTTGGTCTTGGATATCTCACCTCTAGAAATGTTAGGAAACATGTCTGTTGTTTGATCAAGCCAAGGCATGGCAGCCCCAACAAACAAATACAGGGAGTATGAAATACAAAAGAAAAGGTCTCTGTGGTGGCACATACCAGAAATGATCAGGGGTTTGTTTCAATTTATACTCACTACACATTATTAAATAATCATGGACAATTCACTTAGCTCTCTAGATTTCCTAACCAAGGAACTGAAAAGGTAATAATGATGCCTATACCAGGATTCCGTAAATACATGTGTAAAGTGGAAGTATGTAAAATGATACTTGATACTTGGTGTGAATATAGTAAGCCCTGCCATATGGTAGGCACTATCTATGTGTCAACAACTCTGTGACGATCTTAAGTCAGGTAACATGGTCACTGTTTTACAGTTAAAGAAACTGGAAAAAATTTGACCAGAGAATCGGGGTCAAGAATTCACTTGCCAAGATTATTTCCCTAGAACAAGATTAAGAGTATTCCTCATAAGAAGATTCTGGGATAAGAGGCAGTAAATCCACCCAATGAGAAAGTTCTGGGAGCACAAATGGATTTGTACCTCCTCAACCCAGGAAGTATCCAGCAGCTGCAGCAGGAGAATCATTCACACTGCACACATGGACAAATGAAGGCTTACCAGGAGTCCCATCCAAGGCAGCTTTGGCCCCAGCCAGGGTCAGGAGGCCTCCTTCCTTCAGGTGCTTTGTGGCCAAGTGGCTGGAGATAGTGGATGTCCACATACTCTGCTTCCACATGAGGTCACAGTTTTTAAAGAGTGCTGGGGAACAGGACAAAAAAATGTGAGCCCATCATTTCCAGAGAAGAACCCAGAAGGCCAGCTCAACTCACACTGCCTGCACTACAGGGAGTCCTCCAGACTCTGAAGATCTAATACAAACACAGGGTCTAGTAAAAACAGCACAGGGCTCAGTGGTCAGAGATGCAGACGCAAACACAGGCCATGCCATCTCCCAAGGCTCAGCTTCCTCACCCGCTAACTGCCAAATTTTTAGCCAATAGACTTTAGCGAATAACTCTGCGGTCAACAGACTCCTCAAACTGTCATGACTTCAAAAAGGGTTTTACTTTATAAAGATGCTTAGATTAATAATAAGAACGTCTATCCCTATCCTGGCTTTTACCAATGATAAAAATCCATGAAACAACTACCCTATAGTAGTAAAAACAGTCTTTACAGAGTTACATTTTCATGGATGAAGTTAGTGAGCGCCTGTGAGAGTCTGTCTGTAAAAGGGCACTGAAACAGTGACCACTTCACAGCTGGGTTGGCCTTCTGGCCCTGCTAGAGACTGGGAAGGAACAAGTAGTGACACTGTCACACTGTCAGGCTTCCCCCTACCCTACTTTCATGCTCTCTAGACCGCCCACTTTACATCACAGGATAATGCTGAAAGGAAACACCCACTAGCCTTTGGCTCTGGACTTCCCAGCCTGTAGAACCATGAGCAGTCAGTCTCTACAAATCACCCACTGCTATCGCCACAAATCAAAGAAAGAGATGGCACTGTGGCAAGGATCCCAAGAGACAAACAGAAAAGCAGCTGGCCTGCCGCCTCATCTATACCAGAGCCATGTCAGCTAGACAAAGAGCAGAGCAGAAGCAATAATTAACTCGGAGAAGGACTCACACTTGGATTTGGCATTGCCCCCGGCCCATCCTCCAGCCACACAGAGAATTGCATCCACCTTCTGGTCACCTAGGAGCTTGCCAACCTCAGCAGTGACCTTAAACAAAAGAGGTAAGAAGATGTACACACTGGAAGGTGAGTTTGCTTTATCTTTCCCTTCTTTTTAAGCCAGTTTACAAGCCCATCAAATGGCCTGGAAAATCAGATGGGAGAATTTCCATGCATTTTGGATAGTAAAGCCAACCACCTTTCAATATGGCTTCCATAGAGTAGTGCCTCTACATGAGCATTCTAGAAGGCAGAGACATAAGCACTTCCTGAAGTCAAATAACAAAAGGAGGGAAAGGGATTTTAAGAACATCACCAGGGCCTTATGAAGTTCTGGTTTGTGCCTTTACGGATTTTCTTCAGCAATCACAAACTCATGACCTAGAAGGTTCATTTCATTCACCCTACCCCATCTCAAACAAAAACCACTTTAACAAAGAAATATCACTCACTAAGCAACAAAAGAGGAAAAAAGAAAACAGACAACTTCAAAATGTTAGTACGTGCTGAGTACAGAGTTCATTTCAACGGTCTCTATGTTTGAAATCTCAAAGCCCTGAGAATAAATCCACACACTCTCATTATCATTTATTTAAAGGGCAGTCTGGCAGACAGGCCATGTTGGCTGGCCACTGTGGCTCTTATTTGCTGCAATGTCCGAGGTAATGCCTCTGAGGTGTTCAGAATGCTCCATCTTTTGAAAACTCATACCAAGACCCAACGTCTCTCCAGGGGCATCTCCATGGAACCATTACTTCTTTTCTGAAGACTCAAACTGTTCCTTCAACAGGAATGCTCAGCCAATAAAAACCAAACTTTTCCTCCACACCACACCTAATGCTTTCCTTTTTGACAGACTCTAGAATCATGTGCCTTTTACCTAATCTGGTTAATTATTTGTTGACCTTCCTCCTATGGCCCTGAACAATCCTAGAGGCTCCTCCCTTCTTCCAGAAGTCAAGTCTCTCTGGCCAGAACCTGGAGCCTGACTGCCAGAGGTTGCAACTACTCTCCACATATGGATGGGTCCAGTATCCATGCCATCCTACTCTTCAAGGAAGCACATCAACTATGAACTCTGACTTTTTCACACCTTTCTTCATTCTTACAATAAGGTAAGCAATTCCAAATCCCAGCCTCTTCAATTTTGCTCTCTTCCCAAGAGTCTTCTAGAGATTCAAATCTCTTGTCCCTAGCTGAATTTCTTGACCAGGAGACCAATTTCACACATGCTAGGATTAAATTACCTCTCTGGTACCTCAAAATTCAAAACCAAGTGTCATATAGTTGACAAAGAAATTCAAAATGGAATGGAAGAAAATTGAGATTTGAAAAGCTATAGATTATAATAAGGCATTTTGCCCTACTGATATATTCTATATAGTCAAGTCTTGGGTGGGGAACAACTTTGACATTAAAAACCCTATATGGTGGCTAGCAAGATGGCTCAGCAAATAAAAATGCTTCCCGCATGACCTGTTAGCTGAGTTAGACCCCTGGACCCAGTAGTGGAAGGCAAGAACTGACTCCCAGAAGTTGCCCTCGGGTCTCTACCGCATGTGCACCCACAATAACATTCTCATTCATTCACGCACCTCCCCTTCTCCTCCCTCTGATAATAACAATAACAATAATGATAATAAATAGATAAGCCCACACTGATATCAGAACTTACACTTAAGAACTGAGGAGACTCTGAGAGCAGAACCCTCACCTGGAAGAACTCTGGCTTTCCAAGACCAGGCATTGTTCTTCCCATGAGTTTTACCTTTTATTACTTTATCCACATGGTGTTATGCTGTTTTAAGGCAGCTCACTACGGAAGGACACAACCATAAAGTCCACTGTCCAGGTTCAAACATTAGGTGTGCCACTCTCCTGCCTGTGTGACCTTAGGCAAAGATCTTTCCCACATTTGGGATTTAAAACAGTCAAGGAATATAAAACATCAGCCAGTGCTGAGACTACCAGAGAAAGCACAACAAAGCAGACCCTCTTATAGACTAAGTTTGTGTCATTTATTTACATGTTCCTAGAGTTTTCATCGTTTTTCCTGTTTTACAATTTGCCCATAATTTCATAACTGAAAATAATGCTGTTATGCTTTGAACTAGCTTAACTTCACTTTTCAAAATATATCAGATATACAAAGATATTTAACCACACTATTCTCATTAAATAATAAAAGCAAATTAATTTAAATAAGAAAACCTGAAGCATACAATAAGGAAAAACTAAGTAAGCCACAGCCAACCAACAAAATAAAATATTATACATCAGCAAAGTGTTTACGTGAGTTAAAGTATTTAAACTAAAGGGTAGACTTTAAAAAACCTATCAAATATAAAACATAAGACACGCAAAACCAGTAACACAGGACAGGCATAGTAAAGGCAAGGAAACCTGCCAAAATAAGCCAGTCAGAAATAGATCCTAGAATTTACCTTTTGTTTTTCACGTTTTCTAAGTTTTCCTCTAGAGGATTTTAGAATTGGCAGACAAAGAACACAGCCAGGGGAACTCTCCCTGGGCCTCTCCTGTCACCGTGAGAGATCTTTTAGAATTACCTGGTCGGCCTGCTCCGTGAATGAATCTGTCATCTTAACAACCACGCTGGCACTGGCCTCCTCGTTCTCCACCACATCGATGCTGGCAACCCACTAGAGCAAGAACAACAGCTCTGGTCAAGAGTTGGTGGGTTGTGACTTCTCTAAGGAGCAACCCCCAGAAATGGGAGCAAAGAAAAAGTGAAGAGACTTAAACTGACACACATGGAACCAGAAATGTTTCCAGTTTGCAACATGGGATTCTAAACTATTTGAATATACTTATCTTGGGGATGGGACTGAAGTTTAAACACAAAACTCACGTTTAGTATACTTTGTATACTCAGTCTAAAAGTAATTTTACAAAGCACTTTTAAATTAAATCTTGAACCGGGTTCATGGCATGAAACTTCCCATGTAGGGCATCATATAGCTCTTTAAAAGCTCAGGATTTAGAAGCATTTCAGATCTTTGGATATTTACCATGTAAACAAAACCCACTAGAGAAAGGTAGCAACAACTGACCTCCCAGACATCCTTGAGGGACCACTGACTGCAGTTGGTCCACTGTCTTCCACACTGCACCCCAACTCTGAACACCATCCTTCCCCCTCCCTGCTGGATTCGGAAGGCCAAACCTTCCATGTATCTAAAGACACCTGAGGTCACTCTGTGATCTCTGCCACCAATACGTAAACTTGCTAGCCCAGGAGACAGCTACAAATAATATGGAGTTAGAGGGGCAGGGATGGACCATCCTGAAAATGACAGATGCTGAAATATAAACTATATGTGCCACTCGTTGTTACTCTATTCGTGTTATAAAACCATTTCAAAATGTAAAACCCTTCACAATTCGAACTCTTGGGTTCGTAGAGATGACAGTTGTCTGGCTGTCCTATGGAAGACCCCTGCCCTTCAGCAAAGGCAGATGAATGAGCCTTCAGTGCTGATATCCAACTCAGGTATTAATGCTGGCTCTGCCATAAAGAGGCGATCTTCTCCACCATAGAAAGCGGGTGACTGATTAAAAGGGTCAGTAAAAACAAAGTGACATGGAGGATGGTCACCCCTCCGTCGAGAAGTTTTACTTCAGAAACCTCCAGGTCCTTCAGACTGAAGACCCAGATGTCAGTATCTACCTTTAGGAGCAATTACAGCCTCACTCAGCCCTCATTACTAGTATACCACAAACCATGGGGAATAATAAAGTCGACTCCACCCAGCCTTCCCTAAGGTGACAGGAAGGAGAGGGAACAGAATCCCAGGAAAATCAGCATATCCAACTCAATACAGAGGCCAAGGAGGAACCATGTTTACTGGCTGGCTGCCTGGCTCATGCTCAGCTGCTTCCTTATGCAGCCAAAGCTCAACCTTCCCAGACATAGTGCCACCTATAATGGGCTAAGTCCTCCCGTGTCAACCATCCATCAGGACAAGTTCTCAGACATGGGCACAGACAAATCGACCCGTGCAATTGATCAAATGATGGTCTTTCTGGGTGACTTTAGATTGTCAATGTGACAATAAAAGGCAACCAGCACAAGAGATCAATGAAGTTAGAGTCAAGGAGAGCTGATATGTAGGTGTACAGGGCCCAGTGGAGGCAGACACACCTCACATCTTCAGAGCTGCCTTTGTCTCCACTCGTCGAAGACTGTGGAAAATATCCCAGTCTTCTAGGGCTCTAGATAGGTAGTGGTATTATTCTTGTACCACGCTTAAGCCAAAATAAAATCTTGTGCCCCTCTCTGTTGTCTAAAATCTCAGGAAGGTGCTCCAAACTCCAGGGCTTACCCTAGAAGTGATTCTAGATTCCTGCTGAGCCGAGCCATTCTGATCCCTGCTAAAAGGCTGGGGCCAATATCAGTTCTGTACTCACTTGCCACCGTCTGGGAGTGGACATCTGACTAGACAAAGTAGTTGAAATATCCTTTACTAAGCAAAGATGTCAGCAGCTGCGGGGCTGAGCCTTCGACTACCAGTTCCAACAGGGCTAATAATATTGCCTGCAACACAGGCTGCAGTATCGGTAACACTTAAACGGCGTGTACCTATTATCTCATTTATTCATCACGATTGGCCCAAGAATAAGCAGGAACGTTACTGTCATTTATTTTGCAAGGGAACTGAGGCTAGCGGGCACCAAGGAATCAATTCAAGGTCACTAGGCTAGTAACTTAGGGCAGCCCAATTCCAGAGTCTCATTCTGCCTTTCCCCTCCCAGTTTGCTCACACCGCTCCTCTTCCCTCCCAAGTCACGCTGAACCTTCTGGGCCTGGAGGAGGCCTAGGGAGCACCTCCACCTCACGCTCTTTGCAGGGCAAAGGCCAGGCACCTGTGGCCCAGAGCAGACCGGTGCGTGCGCGTGCAGCCTAGTCACCGGTGCACATGGCTGGCAGTCCCCGATCTCCCCGCTACTCCTAGAGTCTGCCGCTTGCAGCGGCCGTCTCGCAGTGTTACCCAGTTGCGGGCCCGGAAGGCCTGTACGCAGCGCGAGCCCAGAGCGCCCCTGCCGCCGTACACCAGCACCCGGCGCGCCTCGCCTGAAGCCGCCATCCTGCTCCTGACAGACTCCCGCGGTATTGAACGCCAAGCCCAAACGCTCTCCCTTGCTCGCCGAGACCCGGTGAGGAACTCAAGATTTCCCAGAACACCCGCCCCTGCCTGTGCCCCGCCCCCAAAAAACTCCGCCCCGAGGTGGAGATAGAGACATCGCCGAGCCACGCCTTCTGTTTCGACCAATAGAAGCGCGAAAACCGGAGCGCGTGATCTCAACTGTGCCCCGCCTACCCTCCCCGCCTTAAGGCTAAGAGACCGTAAACCACGCCTTCCTCAGTGAACCTGTAGAAACTAAGCCGCTGAGAGACACGCTCTCTACTACGCCCCGCCCATCTGTCCCGCCTTCACCGCTCTGAAGCCAATAGGAGTGTAGCAACCTAGGCGCGTGCTCTAAACTGTGCCCTGTCTATCCGCCCCACCTCCTCTCGTAGCCCAGTAGGCGTGCAGCACGCTCTCCGCGTCTCTGTGAACCCTTCTTAGGGTGCGGACAGCTGCAGAGTTCCGCCCTCAGGCAGCGAGCTTTCTGGAGCGCCACGACCTAGCCAGAAGCAAGGGTTTATTAGAGCAGACGCTGCTGGGCTCAAGTTAGAGAAAGTAATTACAGATACAAACAGACCAAAAATTTTAACTCCCAAATAAGAGATGAAGTTTGCCCGGCCCCATTGTCTAACAGCTGCGTGGCCTAAGCAACTTCTTCAGTTGTTTTGTGTTGTTCCTCAGTTTCCTCGCAAATAAAATGTGAATAATAGGCTGTGCCTAGAGTTGGAAAAAAGAGCGTAAAAGGTACATCGAGTAGTGCGTAGCTATCAGTAGTAGTCTTGTCAATACTGGTTATTAAAATTAACGGAGCATTTTGGAAGTCCATTGCATTTGTTCAAAAGGAAGACTACTGTCTAAAAGGGAATACATTTAAAAGTGAAAATCTGCCAAAACAGTGATACAAAATTTGTAGTGCTCTGTTGTTTAAACCTTTCCATTTCTGGGATTAATGCCTTTAAAACAAAGAATATGATGAGGAGTTACTACTATATTTAAAATAGTATTAGTATTTAGCAAAATAGTCTTTGGTCTGGTAGGGGCACAAATTTAATGATGTTAAGTTTTCTGCCTGTCCTAAACTGTGTGCCTATGGGTCCCTGGCTGCATGGGATTCCAAGTAAGGGATATTCTAGATAAGTTAAGGCCCACCAAATGCCAGCCATCCCCAGCAGATCCTGGTGTTACCATTTGTAAATTAATTACTTCTGCTCATGAGCAAGGTATTTAACAACTGCATTGCTGACGTTTAGCATCAGATAATTTGGACTAAGACTGCCTGTATGTTTATAGTATTCACGGCATCCCTGGACTGGAACCCTAGAAGCCAGTAGCAAGCCCCTGCCCTCTGTCATAGAGATCAAAAATATCTCTACCAGGCCTGGTAGTACAAGCCTGGAATCCCAGCTACTCCTGAGGCTGAGGCAAGAGCTGAAGCTGAAGCTGAAGGCCTGGACAACAGGCTGAATTCAAGGCCAGATTAGGTAACTTAGCGAGACCCTGTTTCAAAATAAAAAGAGTGGTGGGCATGTAACCCAGTGGTGGTGTGTTTGCCTAACATGCTTGAGGACTTAAATTCAATCCCTGAAGCCAGGAGGAAGGGGAAGGAAAGGAAAAAATACACTTTAAACATTTCCAAAGATGCTTTGATGGGTAAAAATCACCTTTGACTAAGAACCAACATCTGTCGCTGTTGTATGTAACCTTCAGAGAGAGAGAGAGAGAGAGAGAGATGCTATATTGAACTTCTCTGTGCACTTCCAGCCCACATGGTGCCTTGTACACAACTGACACAGTTTTGACCTGGAACAGATTAAGAGCTGCAGACCTATGTCAGTAGACAGCAGGATGTGGCTGGCAGAATATTCCACTGTCAGGAGCTGTCTGATCCAAGGTAGAATTGTTGAGAAGTCTGAGGGCAAGAGAAAGGCACTTTTATCTAGTGCCCTCCTCAGGCCAGGCACTGTTTCACACAATCTGTGTGTGCAAGTTCACTTTCCTGTACACAACAATCCTATGGCTGGCTGTGAAAACAGTGCATGAGAGTTCTCAGACACCTGCCTAAAGAGAGCAACACTGAACCTGGTCTTCGATCATTGAGTGGTTCCTCTTGACCACCACTTTAGTCAGCATGGCATGAGCTTGCTGGGATACACTCAGGTGTATCCCATAGAATTTTTCTGAAAACCTCAAGACATCAAAATCTGATATAAGATCATCATTTAATACAGGACTGTAAAATTTTTAAAAATACAGAACTATGACTCCAAGGCATTAAGTACATCCTATCCTCCAAAAACATTCTGAGTGTTAAAATAAGAATGTCAGCTAACATTATTTGCCATGCCTTAATATGCCAAGCGGTCTTCGAGGGCTCTTGTATGTATTGTCTCATTTATTGTCAGATAGACATTTTCTATTTCCAGGCCACTGTGGTAAAGGTAAGCTGCTGTATTTCGAAGACCTACATTCCAGCCCAGTGTCCACATTGCTTTGCCCATGAGAAAAATAATGGCCCAGCCCACAGGGCTGCTGGAGCATCAGTGATGCTAAATCATACGCTAAAGCTCTGTGTACCAGAGAGCCCCCAACAAGCTTCAGAAATACTGTTCTTTGTTTCCCTTACGGAGAGGCCACGGTAGCGAGTACCCTCACAAGTGGGAACTATGTCGTTTCTATAACATGCTCACATGTCTCCATGAGAGAATCTCAAGGTTCCCACTGACCAACAATGAAACTTGAGACGCCCTCCCACCCCCCAGATCTTTGACAACACTGGAGAGCTTATTGCGCTGCCTTTACCCAGTTTTGCTCCCCAAGATTTTCACAGAGTGGCTATTGCCAGTCTCACAGGACCCTATACTCAGTAAAACAGTGAAGGTCACAATTCTAAAAGCCACAGTATAAAATGGAGAATAGAAATTATTCATTCCCGGGGTCTACAGATTACAGAGACTGAAAAGCTCGCTGGAAATAAGAGATACAGAGGAAGTGGTGAGGGAATAAGAGTGGGAAAGAGGTGAAGAATATGATCAAAGTAACAGTATATATATGCATGTATAAAGTCACCAATGAGATAGATAGATAGATAGATAGATGCACATACATACATACATACACACATACAATAGATAGATATAAACAAAGAGATATAGATAGATAGATGATAGATAGATAGATAGATAGATAGATAAACAAAGAGATATAGATAGATAGATGATAGATAGATAGATAGATAGATACGTACACAGAGACAGATGATAGAGATACATAATACATGCATACATACATACACAGAGATAGATGATAAATAGATGGATAAATAGACACATAGATAGATAGATAGATAGATAGATAGATAGATAGATAGATAGATA